>NC_133838.1:5717500-6023333 GCF_047830755.1 Zonotrichia albicollis | reverse complement strand
TCTGCAGCTCCAGGGCTGCTGCAGATGGGCCTGGGCTCCCTCTGGCCATGCAGGGCAGCAGAAAACTGCTCCTCTGGCAATGCAGGGGGCAAAGGCTGCTGTGCTGTGCCAGGCTCAGATTGGATCCAGGTAGGAATGCTTGGCTCCTGCCCTGGGCGCAGCATCTGCCCATGGGATGCTGGAATTGGATCAGCCCTGCAGGGACACTCAGTGGCCATGGAGAGCAGAGATCTCCTGGAGGGAGGATTGGCTGTGGGAGAGATCAAGAAAACTGCCCCAAGAGCAGCAGAGAACTGCCCCAGCTCTGACAGGTGGGCACAGAACACACACAGCCCCATTTCCAACCTGAGGCACCTGCCTGGGGCAGTCCCGTCAGTCACAGGGTGGGGTTGTTGGGGTTGGATCCCTGATCCTTCCCTCCCATTCAGGATATTCAGGGTTCTGGGATCCTCAGGTCTTCATTCACAGCCACTTCTCAGCCATGGATTCACGGGTGCAGCGAAGTTCTGCTGTGCTGTCTCGGCACTCCTTCTCTGAAGGGGGGACCCCAGAGCTCTGACATTAAATCAGAAACCAGCCCTTGTCCCAGGGAGAGCAGGGCCCAGGTTCCTTATCTGGGGACAGATTTTGATTAAAAGCCCAGCACATGTTCTCACTACTTTCCCTCCCCTTGTTCTCATGGCCGTGCAGCCCATTTGCAATTAAATTGAGTCTCGTTACCCTCCAAAGTGAGAGAAGCTGCTCTGAAAATTATGAGTAGGAGTCTCTCTACCTTTTGACAAATTATTTTCTAATGAAAAACATCTGCTCAGGCTATGAGGGTTCACCCATCTTTATTTCTGCCTGATGCAAATGGGTTTTGTTTCACAAATTGCAAAGCAGAGCTCTGGTCCTGCAGCCAAAAGGGACAAGCAGGGATTGATAAAATGCAGCAAAGCTGGGAGTGCAGTGTCACCCCTCCCTTTAATTATCCTGCTTCCTAACAGGTGTAACAGGCACAGCTCCTGATGGCTGCTGATGATCCAGATGGCCTGGAATTGTCTCTCCATATGCTGCAGGACGGGATGCAGGGAGGCTTAGGTTAACTCTGTGTGGGCTGGAGGAACACAGCCATGGCTTGTTCAGCAAGTTTGGGAAATGAGATAAAAAATGCAAAGAGACACCCAGGGGTGTTTGGGTGACAGGAAGATATGGAAGGCACAGAATCATGAAATATTTGATATGGAAGGCACAGGATCAGTTATTGACTCATTTATTATTATGGAATTATTTAAGCTGGGAAAGAGCTCCAGGATCATTGAGTCCAAGTTGGGACTGATCCAGCCCAGAGCCATGAGTGCCACATCCAGGAATTCCTTGGACACCTCCAGGGATGGGCACTGCAAACCTCCCTGGGCAGCCCCTGCCAAGGCCTGAGCACCCTGTCCATGCAGAAATCTCCCTCCAATATCCAAAAATGGGATTTTAAGGATTTTCAGTGCTCCTTTTCAGTTGTTGGTGTGAGGGGTTTGGAGCTGTGGGGGACAGGAAATGTTCCCTGCCAGAAGGGGCTGGGGCAGGGACACCTCTGCTGCTGGGCTTGCACTGGATGGATATTCCCTTGTGGGAAAAGCCTTTGGGATTCTGGTGTTCAGGATCCAGAGATGAGGTGGGAAAAGAGCTCCAAGGACATCGAGTCCCAGCTGATCCCACCCTGTCCCCAGCGCAGAGCTCTGAGTGCCACCTCCAGGAATTGCTGGGGCACCTGCAGGGAAGGGCACTGCAAAGCTCCCTGGGCAGCCCCTGGCAAGGCCTGAGCCCCCTTTGCATGGGGAAATTCCTGCTGTGCCCACCCTGAGCCTGCCCTGGCCCAGCCTGAGGACATTTCCCCTTGTCCTGGCCCTGTTCTTGGGATCCATTCCCCTCTTCAGCCCAAATCCTGTGAAAGAGGAATGTGTTCCTGCAGGGATCTGCCATCCCCTCCCCAGGGCTGGGTTTGCTCCTGGCAGAGCTGTAACACACCCAAGCCCACATCTCAAGGGCAGCTCCAAGCCCAAATCCCAAGTCCAGGACCGTGTGGAGCAGTTTGGTGGTTCCCATTGATTTCCAGGAATGCTGGCTCTGTATTCTCCCCTCCCTGAGGACAGCTGGGATTTCAGCTGATGGACTCCTGATTGGCACTAAATGGCACCAGCCCTGTGCACAGCATTTTGGGGGTTTGCTGCTCCCAGAGCTTTGAGGGCACCTCCTGTGGTCTCTGGCTGGGGCTGAGGACAGGCTGACAGGACAGGCAGGGATATCTCTGCAGCTCCACCTTTCCCTTTGAAGCAATCCCAACTGGAGCCAGGCTGGCAGGAATGTTCCATCCTTAGGGAAGGGCTGGTCTGGAAGTGCTGAGGATTCCTGGAGCAGGGAGGTGACACTGCTGTCCCCATGCTGAGAGGGGACACTGCAGGAAAGGGGCTATGCTGGAGCCCAGCACCAAAACTCCCCAGGACTGGAGCAAGGATTTTGTGTTCTGCCAAACTGAGGCTGTGCAGGGTCACCAGGATCTGCCCAAAGTCACCCAGGGAGCTCCAAGCAGGAACCCGGACCTCTTTGGACAATGGCCACAGCTCTTCTTGTGTTTCCAGAGGAAAAGAAACATTTTCCTTTGTGAAAAAGGAGCAGAGATGCCTCAGTAAGTGTTGTGGAATTTGGGCAAATAGGATTGGAATCTGTGCTGGAGGGGCAGGAATTGTTCTTTCAGAGCAGCAGCAGGTCCTGGCTGTGGGAAATCTGGGGGAGGTTCCCCTTTAGGGGATTTTGTGCTGCTGGTGTTGGACCCCAGGCCTGGCACAGGTAACCTGCTCAGGAAGGATTCCTGGTGCATTCCAAGCAGGGATTCCTCTCTTTCCTAGGACATGCAGGAATTTCTGTGTTGAGAAGGGAAATAAACTCCTGTCCTTCACTGCCACCCATGCTGGGCCGGGGCTGTGACAGGCAGAGCAAACCGTGGGAATGACACATGGCCCAGGATGTGCCAAGGGAAAATGTCAGCCTTGTTTGTGCATTCCTACCCTTCCCCTGCAGCCAGGAGATCCTTGGGAGCAGCCAGGACCATGAATTCCTCACTCACAGCCAATTCCTGCCCTGGAGGATGACCTTGGCATGGAGCATCCTGGGGCTGGACCAGGGAGTGAGGATGACCTTGGCATGGAGCACGGTCATCATGGAACAGGGAGTGAGGGTGACCTTGGCATGGAGCATCCTGGGGCTGGGACAGGGAATGGCTCCAGGGAAAGCAGCTGCAGATGGAGCAGGAAAATCCACCCTGCAAAAAAACTTTGTGGGGCCACATCCCTGCCCTTCCACAGGTGCCCAGCAGAGCAGGGAGTGCAGCCAGGTTCCCCTGCCCTCCTGAGCAGCTCCTGCCCTTGGCCATGAGGGGATTTCATCTCCATTCAGGGCAGCAGCGATGTCAGGCTGAGCTGGAGGGGAATTTTTAGCTGTCTGTTCCTGTGATTGCCAGGGACTGGTTCAGAAGGTCCTTTCTGGTTATTTTTGTTGAAGGATGGGGGTAATTCACCTCGGGAAAAGGACCCTGCACACATTCTCATTTCACACCTGCCAGGGAGCCAGGCAAGATGAACAACTCCCACCAGTGCTAACAGAGTCAGCACGAGGTGAGAAAGCTTTGGCTCTGTCTCCTGAGCAGCTGATGATGCTGTTAGAGGACAAATGTCTCTCCAGCAGAGGCTTTACACAAAGGATTATGGATTTAAAGCCTCCCCTTGGCTCCAGGGACCACAGGCACTGCAGAGATCAGGAGCTGGGAAAGAGCAAATTCCACATCTGGGTTTGCTGCAGCTCCTGCAGGGCTTGGCTCATCCCCCGGCCCTTGGTGGTGGTGGTGAGGCTCTGCTGAGCTCCAGGGATTTATTCCTGGGGGGATCTGGCCCCTCTCTGCGGCCTGGATGGTGTTACCAGGCCGTTGGTGCCACAGGAAAACCTCCCCTGGAGCCCGGAGGGGCCTCCATCACCAGGTCAGGAGAATTCCAAATGTGGCACCCTGGTGATCATCCCCCATGATCTAAAGCCATGGGAAGGAATGAAATGAGGAAAAGGAGTGGTGTTGCTGTAGAAACAAAAATTTTAAAAAGGAAATTAGAGATATGTGAGAGCTGTGGCTCATATAGGCAGGAAATGGGACACTCAGGGCCACATTTCCCAGAGCATTTTGGGCATTGAATTCCCACCTGAGGCCTGGCACCGAGCTTCTCTCTGGAGCAGGGAAGTCAAAAAGGTGAGTGGTGAAGGAATCCTCCCCTAAAACTCCTGACAGGAGCAGCATTCCAGGAGCCGGGACAGGCCTCAGCAGGAGCTGCCCCTGGAGTTTGGGAGGAATGTTTCTGTGGCCTTGTCCTGCCGGCGAGATGAGGGCTGGGAGATGCTTGTGCATCCGCTCACTTGCCAGAGGATGCCAGAATCCCTGGGACCGGGAGTGGCTGCGGCCTTGGGGTGGCAGCAGTCAGCTTTGCCTGCACTCTGGGAAACTGCTCCTGCCAGGGCTGCTTTGGAATTCCTGCCTGGAGAGGGCAAATCCCGGGGGAAAGGGAATTCTGAGCGCTCTGAGCAGGCAGAGCATGACCCAGGCAAGGGGAAATGGAGCTGAGCTCGATGGAAACCTCGGGCACCACTCCTGGGTAACCCAGCCGGGCTGTGGGCCTCTCCTCTCCTCTCCTCTCCTCTCCTCTCCTCTCCTCTCTCCTCTCCTCTCCTCTCCTCTCCTCTCCTCTCCTCTCCTCTCCTCTCCTCTCCTCTCCTCTCCTCTCCTCTCCTCTCCTCTCCTCTCCTCTCCTCTCCTCTCCTCTCCTCTCCTCTCCTCTCCTCTCCTCTCCCCTCCCCTCCCCTCCCCTCTCCCTCTCCCTCTCCTCTCCTCTGGAAATGGGAGACTCAGGGCCACATTTCTGTCTGAGCACGAATTAGGGAGGCATTAAATGCTGGCAGGGAGAGGGGCTGGGCAGAGCCCTCACTGCAGCAGACCCTGGGACAGCAACACTTTGCTCTTCAGGACACTGGGATATAAAAACATCCCAAGGTGTTGGAATTTTCCCCCTTCTGTGGGGTGTTCAGGCTGAGCACCCAGAGTGAGAATGATTCTGAATAATGAGATCATTCCTGTGGAGGAAGCTCTGCTCACCCTGGAGCTGCTGTTGGAGTTTGGGGGGACAGAGCAGAGCCTGTCCCTGCCCTGTCCCCAAAGGCAGAGGGTCCCAGGGCATGTCCACACTGAGGCTGCCTCCTTCACCTCTTGGAGAACTGGGAATTGCTGGGGCTGGGAGGGGAAAGCTCCCAGAATCGTGGAATGTCCTGAGCTGGAGGGATCCAGGAGGGTCACTGAGCCCCACTCCTGGCTTTGCAGAGCCCCAGGAACCCACCCTGTGCATTGTCCAAGCTCCCTGAGCCCGGGGATGGGCCTTGGAGACAGCAGGAGAATCCTGGATATCGTCATCACACCTGGTGGGAGCTGTGGTTCATACAGGGCAAGGGTATGGTCTGCTGTGGTCTGCTCCTGGCAAGGGCCATCCCAAATTCCATCCTGGGCAGGCACAGGGGCTCACAGGCCCATGGAGCTCAGTCTCACTTGCTCCAGGTGAGCAGGAATCCATCCTGGCCTGAAAGGGCATGAGGAATGGGCTCTGTGGGAATAAAGCTCCCCTGGTTCCTCCTGTGTCCCACCTCCATTCCACCCGGGATTAGATCCCAGCCCTTCAGCAGCAGCTCAGCAGCCACAGAGGAATCCTGTGGCCAAACCAGCCCACTTTTACCTTTCTAACACCAAAACAGCTTCAGCTGGCACTTGAAGTATGACTCCCGTCACAGACACATTTTATGAAAATCCTTTCAGTAGGTTTTTTCTCCTGAGAAGCCTCAGAAAAGAAATGTAAACAATAATTATCTGATGGCTGTGGGATGTGGTCTGGAGATGGTTTACAACAGGTGCATCTTTGATTGGTCCATGTGGATTGTTTTTACTTAATGACCAATCCCAGTCCAGCTGTGTTGGACTCTCTAGTCAGTCACAAGATTTTATTATCATTCTTTGCTAGCCTTCTGATGTCACCTTTCTCTTTATTTAGTATAGTTTTAGCATATCATTTCCTTTTATATCATAAAATAATGAATCAGCCTTCTGAAACACAGAGTCAAGATTCTCCTCTCTTCCCTCGTCCTGGGGACCCTCAAACACCAGCACAGACTCCAACTCACATTTTGGGGTTATTAAAAAGCTCTTTTTAACCTCTGCACGCAGAGCAGCCGTGCAGCCTCCCCCAGCCCTTGGCTTTTCCCGCTGCTCTGACACCACCAGCACTCACAGATTATTTATCTCGCCTGTGCTTTTCCATTTAACATCTCACCAAGTCCATTACCCGCAGTGCCACTTCCAATTGGCATTGGAATGGAAGGTGAAATCCAGACCTTGTAAGGGAGAGGTGATTTTGTTCCTCTTCAGATGGTTCTGCCTCCCACACGGTGTCACTTGGGCTAATCCATTTATACAACCTGACAAAAATCTGCCCATTCCCCACGAGCGGCCTCTCTGTGAGTGTCACACTGAATTTGCTCAGTGGAAAAGGGAGGATCAACCAGAGCAAAGGGCTGCAGCTTGCTGGGGAGCCAGCCTCAGACTGTGTTTGCTTTCCTGCTCCTAAAATGATCCTTTCCCCTGTTATTTTTGGGGTTTTTGTCCTGTTTGTAATGTTCTTAGCACCCTCCAGACTGGAACCCCCTTGACCTCCCCTTGGATCTCCTGTCCATCCTGTGTCCCCAGCATGAGAAATTGCAATTACACCTTTGCTGCCATGTTAAAAAATATATTTTAAAGGATTAACTCTTCTGGCTGCACTTCTCCACCTCCACCTGCAGCGGGGAAAAGCTCCACACATCTCAAAAGAGCAGAAAAAATCAGGAATCCCAAACTGGGGAGTTCTCAAGGGCTGAGCATTCCTTGAACCCTCCCCAGTCCTGCAATCCTAACCTGATTGGGGAAGGATTGGGTGCAAATATTCCCTTTTTGGTGAAAAGAGGCACAGGGAGGGGTTGGATCCATGCTGGGAGCTGTTCTTAGGGTATTTTGAGGATCATCCCACTGCAACTGGAGAATTTTCCCTGCTCTGCCTTCCCCCTGCAGCCTGGGATTATTTATTGTGATACATAATTACACGGGGTGATACTGTAGCCAGCTGTTAATTAATGCTAATTGGATGTAAATTAATTAAGAACACAGTTTGTCACATTCGGTTTGCTCTTCCCCTCACTCCACCCAGCCCTGGAGCAGAATCAGAGGGACTGGCCCCAGTCCAGGCTGGGGGATGGTGACACCAAAACCAAGGGACCATGAGGGGTTGGGGGGAACTTCACCTCTTTTAACTCTTGAAAAGTTCTGGTTCTTGAGGAGAGATGGGGATTCCTCCTTGGGAGTAAGAAAATACCTGGGAAATTATGGAAATGATGCAGAGAGATGGATTCTGGACTGTTGTGATACATAATTCCCCTCACTCCACCCAGCCCTGGAGCAGAATCAGAGGAATTGGCCCCAGGATGGGCCATGGTGACACCCAAACCAAGGGACAATGGGGGTTTGGGAGGAACTTCACCTCTTTTAGCTCTTAGAAAGTTCTGGTTCTTGAGGAGAGATGGGAACTCCTCCTTGGGAGAAAATACCTGGGAAATGATGGAAATGATGCAGAGAGATGGATTCTGTGAGCAGAGAGGGAGCTGAGGGGGCAGGAGGTGAAACAATCACCTTTCATCTCTAATCACCACCAAACCCTGCTCGTGCAGAGGAGCTGAGCCTGGCAGGACTCAGAGGGACCCTGTCAGCTTTGATCCTGCCAGGGATCACCCTGGTGTGAGGGAATCAGAGCACAGCTCGTGGTGTCACTGCTGCCATGGAGCTCAGGGACAGTGACACAGGCTGGATGTAGCTGTCATGGAGCAGGAACCAAACACCCCAAGGGGCTTCAGCAAGGGGGGCTTTGGCCTCTTTTCCCAGGAAATCAACGACAGGACAAGGGGAAAAGGCCTCGAGCTGGGCCAGAGGAGGGTCAGGTCAGGCATCAGGAGGGATTTTTGCATGGATCTCTTTATTTGACTGGATTTTAATGGTTTGTATTCACCTTCCAAAGTGAGCATGCCCTGTCTTGGGGCAGGTGTGCCCTGCAGGGGTTCCTGCCAGCCTTGGAACGCCACTGTGGCCTTCCCCCCATGGCAGGAAGGAAATGATGAATCTGACTCCATGTGCTTAGAAGGCTAATTTATTATTTTATGATATCATATTAAATAACGCTATACTAAAACTTTACTAAAGAATAGAGACAGTATAGTTACAGAAGGCTTAACAAGATAATTATGAAAAACTTGTGACCTCTTCCAGAGTCCCAACACAGCTGGACAGTGATTGGTCATTAAGTAACAACAATTCACCTGTTGGATAAACAATCTCCAACCACATTCCAAAGCAGCAAAACACAAGGAGAAGCAAACAGATAATTATTGTTTTCATTTTTCTCTGAGGCTTCTCAGCTCCCCCGGAGAAGAAATCCTGGCAAAGGGATTTTTCCCAGAAAATGTGACAGTGACACACCAGTTTGTCCAGTTTGCCCATTCCTGGAAGTGTCCAAGGCCAGGATGGATGGGGCTTGGAGAACCCTGGGACAGTGGAAGGTGTCCCTGCCCATGGCAGAGGTGGAATGGATGAGCTTTATGCTCCCTCCCACCCAAACCAGAGTGGGATTTTATACCCATTTTCAGGCTGGTGTGCCCCAAATTCAATCAAGTCCCAGCTCCCCATCTCGGAAAATTATTAATTATGTGAAGATCCAGACAGCTCCTCCTGTAACAGCTGCAGGGCAAAGCCCAGAGATGGAAAAGGAGAGGTTGGGAGGGGTAAAAGTGGGGCAGAAAGCACCAGGACTGATGGGAGGAGCTGCCAGTTTGGGAGGCAGATCCAGATGGGATCATTCAGCTCTGGATCCCCTGAGGTCTGACCCTGGGAGCCTGGCAGTGCTCACACATTAAATTTTGGAAGTAAAGCTCCCACATTGCAGGTGGAAAAGGGGAAATCCATCAGTTCAGGGAGTTGGAAATGTCCTTGCTCAGGATTCCTGGGCACCAGCACTGCCTGGGGCAGCATCCCTGAGTGCTGGAGCTGCTCACAAGGGCAATTTCTGAGCCATCGGTTTGTAACAGGCTGGACATGCCTTCAAACACAGCACAGGACTCTGTGAAATAATTTGACATCATTAGATGCCAAAGGACCTTTAAAAATCCAGTGTTCAAGGGAACGCTTGCACTGATTACAGCCCAGCATAAATCTGACCTTTTCTTACTCTTCATCCACGAATCCTCCACAGAGGCTGCTCCTGCAGTGCTTAGGAGGTGTCTGCTCCTGTTTGATCTGTCTCCCAGACAAAAGCTCTTCAAAAGATATTTTCCATGTTAATTGGGAGATGTTAAAACACTAAAACAACCAAAAAAAAAAAACCTCCTCGGGATGTAGATTTTTCAGCCGAGCCTGAAAATCAGCTCCACTTGTGTTCATTTCCAAAGGCAGCGCTGCAGTGCCAATCATCCAAAGATGTCAGCAAAATTCCCTGGATGCACAGAGCTGGTGAATGGATTCATGGGCAGCCTGCTGTAATGGCAACTTTGCAGGGGCTATCAAAACCCTTTAGACATCAAGCTCAAAAATGACAAAGCAGCTGAAAATAATGATTTGTGCTGTGAAGCAGAGGCTGGCAGAGCCCTCTGCACCAGGAGAAGGATGTGAGCCTGGAAAGGGATGTAGTTAACCCCAGATCTCTGTCAGACAGGTGCAGCTACAGGGGAGCCACAAATCACCATTGAAAATTGATTGTGGGCTTGGAATGATGTAAATCTTCCTCATTGAAATCTGCACTGGGAGCTCCAGAGCTGAGGACACTTGGAAGAGGAACAAACCTGCCAAGTGGAGCTGAAACAACAGCAAATGGGCCAGCTCAGGTAGGAGCTGTCAGGTGGGGACAGCCCCAGCCAGGAGCATCCTGGCACATCCCAGCTGGGCTCTGGATGTGCTGGGGATGGGGGAGCTGCAGCTCTGGGGCACTGAGGGTTTGTTTGTGCTGGGAACAGCAGCAATTCCTGCACAAATCAGGGATGTGCAAAGAGGGGACTGTGGAGGAACGATGGGGGTAGGACAGTGGGGATGGACAGAGACCAGAGATCTCTGCAGCCAGGGCTGGGAACTTGTGGGTTATTGCAAAGGGCCTGGGTGCAGGGCCCTGCTGGGAGCTGCCAGCCACAGCTCAGAGCAGGGCCCAAAGAGGGAGAGAGAGGTAAAGAGAGTGGTAAAGAGAAAGAAGGCAAGAGCACGGTAAAGAGGATGAGAGAGTGAGGTTCCTGTTACAATACCATAAATTCTGTGTTGAATATTCTGGTTCTCACTAACCAATCTAGTACAAGATACAAATCCTACAGCATTTCCATACAGCCTATAAGAATCATTACATTCCCACACTGGGTTACATTTTAAACCCTAAAAACTCCTCTTTGGGCCCCTTCTGCCAAGCTGGCAGGGTCTGCTCTGAGCCTTGGGCCTGTCTGCAAGCAGAGGGGATTGTTTGATCCAAAGGGGATCACCTTCAGCTGGCCATGCCATTGTTTTCCAGTTGTTCAGTAACTGAGGGATCTCAAAGCTTGCTTTCATTTCAATCTCACTTATAGTTTCCATATTCTCAAAATCTTTTGCCAGGCAATCATATTTATAAGGCTTTCCTGTTTCACGTTCCGCAACAGGACTGCACCTCGAGTCCTTCTCTCGTGGTGGGCACAGCATTTCCTGGGCTGGCTTTGCTCTACGGCAGCCAAGGTCCTTGTTGTGCTCTGAGAACTGCCCTCACTCTGCCTTGCCTGAGGGTTTCAGGTGTCCCAGACTGTGACGGTGTTCACAGGGGTCCCAGGATGAGGGAAGAGATGAGGATCTGACTCCATGGTTCAGAAGGCTGATTTAGTATTTTATGATATATATTACAATAAAACTATACTGAAAGAATAGAAGGAAGGATTTCATCAGATGGCTAGCTAAGGTAAGAATAGAAAAGAATGATAACAAAGGTTTGTGTCTCAGACTCTGTGTGAGCCAGCTGGGCTGTGATTGGCCATTAATTAGAAACAACCAACATGGGCCAATCACAGATGCACCTGTTGCATTCCACAGCAGCAGATAATCAATGTTTACATTTTGTTCCTGAGGTTTCTCAGCTTCTCAGGAGGAAAAATCCTAAGGAGAGGATTTTCCATAAAAGATGTCTGTAACACCAGACCTGGGGTTTTCCCTTTCTCAGTTATCCAGGACTGTCCCCTCCGCTGTGGCAACACCTCAGGGAAATTATGTGAACTTGCCCTCACTGGGAATTTTGTTAAATTCTGGCAGCTCAAGTGAAACTTCACCTCAAGTTTCTAAATCGAAAACACAGGGAGATAATTCCCAGTGAAAGCTTCTGGGGTTTCTGCTCCAGTCCTACTCTAAAAACAGAGTTTGCAATGGGTGGTTTAGGACAGCACAAAAAACCTGTGCTGGGTCACCTCTCCCTGTGTCCCTCTGTGTCCCCTGGGGGTGCTGGGACACCCAGGATTCTGGATTCTCCCAGCAGCTCTCAGGACTGGTTTATGGACTCAGAAAAAAGAGCATTTTCAGCTGTCAGTTTGGGCCCACTGGCTGTAAATACAGGCCCAGCCTCACAGAGAGGAGATCCAAGCTTTGATAAGCTCTGATCTGCTTCAGAGGGGAACAGCAGAGAGGTTAAAGTGAAAAACCTGATAAGAAGAGAAAAATGGTCCTGAGTTTTAAATCACTAAAGAGATTTTTAAGAGCAAGAAGGGAAGAGAGTGAGAACTAAACCACTGGTATTAAGGACAGGTTGTTCATTGAAGTTCCTCAACCCTTTGGGGTGGCAGAATTTGGAGAGCCCTGAGGCTCTTACATTTAATGCTGTCTCCAAGCACACCTGGAGCATCCTGCTAGGATGGGTTATCAGTGACACAGAGACACGACAAGGATCAGAACAACTGCAGCACTTCCATAATAAATATTCATCCCTTCCTCTGGGCTGCTCCAGCCATGTGCTGCCAGCTCCACGTGTGCCTCAGCTGCTCTCATGTACCACTGGGGCTGTTTGTAATGAAGGGATGGGATTATCATCAGGTTAAGAATGATTTATTGTTCAGATAAAGAGATTTTAGAGGAGTTGGTAGTTGGTTATAGTACAAAGCCGTTACAAATTTTAGTAGTTTAGTAGTTTTAGTAGTTTATAGTAGTTTCTTCATTATAAGGTAGTATATAACTTTTTACCATAATTAATAGATGTTACAAGGTTTATTTTGCTTTCCTAACTTATTACTTTACCTATTTCTGCTGCACTATGGATACTTTTGCCTGATAGGCTTCTGTCTCACATGCACACATATGCTTTTATTATAACTTCTAAACTCTTAGCTTATATTAATACATTACTATAAACCATTCACCATCTTATCCACAGTTTCTCATTTACTTAAAGTGTATTCTTACTCAAAACTACAGAAATATAAGTTTGCTATTTTTTATTTTATTATTTTTTTGTTCATTATTTTGTTTTATGATTTTCTGTTTATGATTTTTTGTTTGAAGTCTGTGTATTTTATTTTTACATCAGTCTAAGTTTCTTCTAAGGCTGTAGATCAAACTTTTTAGAGTCTGTAGAATTTTCTGTTTTTCTGATTCTCGCACTCATGGCCAGCTGGGAGCTCAGGGATCACCTCATTTGTAGCCCAAATGATTCATGGCTGGATCTGCAGCTGGGCCTGCCAGGAGCAGGTGATGAGCCTGAGGTGTCACTGCCAGGGCCCTGAGCTCCCAGGGATGGCAGGTGACAGCAGGTGACAGCTCTGTGTGACACACAGCAGCTCCCAGGACTTCTGGAAGGAAAGGAAGGGAAAACCACATTGGAATAATCAACAGAACAGGTACAGGAGGAACTGAACAAACAAATGAGAGTGGGAATATGAACAGGGAATTGTTGAGAGTGACAAAATCCCCCTTTTCTTTTGGCAATGCTGTGGAGGAAGAAGCTGCTCCTTGGCTGCCTGCACCCCACTCTGCTGGTCCTGCAGAACCCCTCAGACCCCAGGGGAGGACACCAACACCCTGGTGGGGACTGACCCTGGGGATTGATCCTAGGGAATCAGCCTGGGGACTGACCCTGGGGATTGAGCCTGGGGATTGAGCCTGCAGATTCACCTTGGGGACTGACCCTGGGGATAGAGCCTGGATTCATCCTGGGGATTAATCCCTTCATTCATCCAGGAGACTCACCCTGAGGATTCACCCTGGGGATTCATGCTGGGGATTCACCCCAGGGACTGACCGTGGGGATTGACCCTGGAGATCCATCCCAGGGATTGACCCTGGAGATTCACCCCGGGCACTCACCCTGGGGACTGACCCTGGGGATTCAGGTGCATCCAGGAAGGGCTCAGGGATGAAGAGGATGTGTCTGAGCAGCACAGGACAGGGGTTGAGGTTGCACAAAGGGCCAAAAGAGGGTGACACCAGGTCCCAGCCCCCCCAGGAGCAGGTTTTGTGCCCTCAGGCTGCAATCTTGGTGTCACTGATCCGATCTTTTCGAGTAGCCTCGGGTTTTACCCTTCCTCACCCCTTCCCTCTCATTCCCACCCGGGTGATGCAGAGCAGCCAAGTGGCCGAGGAGCTGATGAGAAAATAACGAGCAGCAAACTCTGCCTGTGGGCAGATGTTTTTTCTGGTCTGGTGTCAGATTGGTCCTTTGACTGTCAAACCAGCACTTTGAGCTGCCAGCCCCTGATGAAATCAGCCCGAGCCTGTGATCCACAGGAAAGGACACCTCTGGCCCAGCTGGGGCAGCCCTGGCAGCGCTCTGGGCTCTGAGCAGCAGCTCCACAGCAGCAGCACCAATGTGGCACCACGGGCCCTGTGCCCAGCCAGGCCCTGCCCAGGCTGCAGGCAATCCCTGCAGGTCCTGCCTGTCACATTCTGTGCCCTGGGGATCTGACAGAGCCAGGAACAAACCGGGCTGAGCCCGGCTCCGGCCGGTGGCACCCGGTGACACAGGGACAGGGACTGCAGTGCCTTTGAGAGGGCACAAATTGCCAGTTCCTGGGATTCAATAACTCCGATTCCTTTGTGCCACACAGAGGCTCATTACCGAGGCAGTGTCACTCTGGAGTCATCTCCTGGATCACCCAAGCTTTGGCTGATGGATATTTGATTTGCTCTGTGCTGATCAGTGCTGGAACAGTAATGAAATTGCTTTCATTGGCACCAGGAGGGGCTCGGGGTGTGAATTGTGCCATGGTTCCAAGGAACCTTTTTCTCATTCTTCCCAGTAATTATGCCCAGGAGGGTGAAAAGCATTTGAATTGCATCAGACATGTGCCATTGCACATGAAAATTCCTATTTTACACAGCAGCTCCCGACCCCTACAGGAAAATAATGCTCAGTCTGTGTTTGTTTAAGTAGGGGAGATCGCTGAAGGACCATAAAGGGAGTGAGATATGGAGTTTGGGGGGAAGCTGTGAAGAGAAAAGAGCCAGGATCTTCCTTCCTGCTTCAGAATGTGGAGACAGTCAGATTCAAACCTAGACCTGGGTGTAGGAGCATCGGAGGGTTAGGATGATGGGGATGAACAGAGACAAGAAGTCTCTGAAGCCAGGTTGTAGAACTTGTGGTTTATTGCAAAGGGCCTGGGTGCAGGGCCCTGCTGGGAGCTGCCAGCCACAGCTCAGAGCAGGCCTGAGAGAGGGAGAGAGGTAAAGAGAGAGAAGGCAAGAGCTGGTAAAGAGGATGAGAGAGCAAAGTTCCCGTTATAATACAAAAAATTTTATTCTGTGTTGAATATTCTAATTCTCACTAACCAATCTAGTACAAGATACAAATCCTATAGTGTTGGGAAGGATGAAAGTTTGACAAGAAAGTCTCACAGACATGTATGTTTGGCAGAAGAAGGAATAGAGATGGAAGCAAGTTTTAATACAGAAGAAAAGAATTGCTGAGCCAGTCTTACTGGATAACCAGGGAGGTAAAGGGTGTGTTAGTTGGAAGGGGTTTTAAGACTTAGAGCAAAGGATAAACCCACCCCAAACAAGAAGATGCTTTTACCAAGCAGGAAGATTCCACAGGCAAACAAGCCTGCCCATGTTGCAAGTAGAAAAAAGGTCTCAGAATTTTCCACTGCAAGAAAACTGAAAAAAAACTTCTAGCTCAAACTGTAATGTACTGACTTTTAGTGATTGGAGAACAGTAACATGAATATGGTAATTATAGTAGTTATGATAGGCTGTAGGTAAAAGTTAAGGTATAGATTGGTTGTTCTGTATTGAGATGCTCAGCAAAGAAAAGTATATAATGCATTGTGACCAAAAGAAAATTAATAATGCAGTGTAACCAAAACCAAAGGGTCTCCAGGCCTGCCCGCAGCTGGAGCTGACAGCTGTAGGCACAGCTCTGTCACCCACGACCCTGGACTGCTGTAACATCTTGGATACAATAAACTGCATTTTGGAGAGCTGCCTGGAGCCCCGCATCCCTCATTCAGGCTCTTATGCTACAGCATTTCCTACAGCCTATAAGAATCATTACATTACCACACTGGGTTACATTTTAAACCCTAAAAACTCCTCTTTGGGCCCCTTCTGCCAAGCTGGCAGGGTCTGCTCTGAGCCTTGGGCCTGTCTGCAAGCAGAGGGGATTGTTTGATCCAAAGGGGATCACCTTCAGCTGGCCATGCCATTGTTTTCCAGTTGTTCAGTAACTGAGGGATCTCAAAGCTTCCTTTCATTTCAATCTTGCCTATAGTTTCCATATTCTCAAAATCCTTTGCCAGACAATCATATTAATAAGGCTTTCCTGTTTCATCTTCCCCAACACTGGGAATTAGGGTGTAAGCCTCAGTGTCCAGCAGGTACAGGGACACTGCATCCAGCTCCAGGCACACCTGGGAGCCATTCCAGCCTCTCAGGGGAGCCATGTCTGCAATGAAGGATTTGCTGCTGGGGCCAGGAGCTCTGTTGATTCTCATATATTCCAAGGGGGTTCTTCCATGGGGCTTTACTTTGGTGTTTGCTCTGTGCACACCATGGTGCCCTGACAGGCCAGGAGTGAGGAATTCCTGTTGCTTTCCCCAGATTCTCCTGCGGGGAGGTGGTGGAGTCACCATCCCTGGGGTGTTTAACAAAGCCTGGATGTGGCACTGGGTGCCAGGGTTGAGTTGAGGTGTTGGGGCTGGGTTCGACTCGATGGTCTTGAAGGTCTCTTCCAACCCAACTTCTGGGAATTCTATGAATTCTGTGAATTTTAATCCCTGTCCTGGCCATGGGATGATTTCAGCCCATCCTGACACAGCACATCTCCTTTGGAGCCTCTGGAAGAGCTCTGTCATGCCATTCTCCCTCTGGGAGAAACAGAAATGGCAAATGACCCCAAGCAGTCATGGGGGAAGGCCCATTTGTGCCAAAAGGAGCTCCCTGGGTGCCCCTGGCTCGGGGACACTGTCCCTGTCCCCATGGCTGGGATCTGTCCCCTCACTGCCCCAGCACAGCAGCTCCAGCCACATTCCCAGGCACAAACAGCCCCACAGAACCAGGAGCTGCCTCGAGTCAGCCACTTTTAATGGGGCTCCTTTAGGGCTTTATTCTGCCTAATTCTGATTTTTCCCTTTGTCCTGCAGACAGCAGAGCAATAACCCTCAGACTGATCCATCTTTCCCTTCCCTGCTTCCAGCATTGTGTGTTTTCATCTCCTGTCTGGGATGACAGAGAAACTTCCAGGGCTGTGTGTGCTCGGTGTCGGAGGAGAAGAAAGTGTTTTATCATTAGTGAGGTTGATTCTGTGCAATTAGAGGGGGAACAACCATTGTGTCAGGACAAATGCCATAATTCCCGCTGCCTGATCCATGCCCCATCAGGAATCAGGCCTTTTCCTCACACAAATCTCCCATCTTACAGAAATATAAAAGCCATGAAACCCATCAAAAGCAGATTGGCAAAGTTCACTGAATTTCCCCTTATTTCATAATCAAAAGTAATTGGAAATGCTACAGAGACTGTTAAAGTTAAATTTCCCCGGTGCTGAAGTGCACATCAAAGAGCAGATGCTCAACACAGTGTCAGAAACAGTGAAAGTACCCCATAAATCACTGCTGATATTCACATTTTGAGGAGGTGCTGCGGGGAGGAGGAGGGTGGATGTGGAATGTGACTCAGGGAGGGAACTTTAATGACATTTGTGATGGCACTTGGGACAAAGCTGAGACTTGAGCGTGACCTAAACCAGGGGAAAATAAACAAGGAGCTGTGAAAATGGCTGGGGCCATGAACTTTTGGGACAGAGGATGTGCTTTTATTACAGAATTGGACACTAGACCATTTGCAGAAGCTCCAAAAATGTGTAAACTTGGGTTTTAACACTCCAAAAGCTGTGGAATAATCACACTGATGGAATGAGCATGACTGGAAAAGTCACATCCCTCAAAAGTCACCACTCCCTGCCCCATTGCCAACAAGTGGTGGAGCAGATCCCTGGCTCCTGGAAAACTCAGAGTCATCCAAAGTGTCCTCACTTTGCTGTCAGGAGGAGCCAGAGCCAGGGCTGGGCCTTCCATGGAGGGCTGCAAACCCAAAAAGCAGAGTGGGATTTGTTCAGACCCTTCTAGAGCAGGGATTCAACCCATTTTGTGATGTTTTGGGCACGAAATGAATAAATAAACGGTCTTCAAAGCAGTAATAAACCCAGCTGCCTCCTCAGTGTCACCTGGGTGGTCACCTGCCACAACAAATCCTCGGGAATTCTCATCTCCTGTAACAGAAACAAGGCCAGAGATGTTTGGTTCAGAGTGGGACATGAAAGAAACACGATTTAAAAGGCACCTCCAGGAGGGTGTCAGGGCCACACAGAGCTTTAGGGAGGGCTAGGTTTAGAAGCAGAACAGCAATGAGGAAAAAGGCATTTTCCTTCTAAGCAGAGCTTACAAAAATGTTTCCTTTTAATCTCTTTTTTTCCTCTTCTGTGGGCAGATGAAATGCTCGAGGTGAGGCATGAAGACACCCTGTTGATAGCCAGCTGATACAAACCCAAATGCTGATGTTCAGCACTCTCCACCCCTCATAATTCCTGGTGTAGAAACCCAAATATTGCTGTTCAGCATTCAGCATTATAAGGAGTGTAATTCCAGGAATTACACTCCTTATAATTCCTGGTTTAGAAACACAAATGTTGCTGTTCAGCATTAGTTTGGCACAGGGAGACTTTTCTGTCATGCCTGGTGAATTGTCCCAGAAATTTCAGCACCAGAAGGAGCTGGGGCAATCAGATTTGGGATTGCACTTGAGCTCTCATCCCAGCTCCAGCAGATGGTTGACAACATCTGCAGGAGACAGGGAAGAATAAAGCAAATTGATAAAATAAAGATCAGATGTTGTTGCCAAACTTCTCTGAGTGCAGGTTGACACTGACAGCCAGGGCTGCCTGAGGGATCCCTGCAGGGCTGGCACTGGGAGGGTGCAGGATAAAAGCCAGTGCTGGAGGGCACCAGGTGGATCCTCACAGCTTGCCAGAGGAAGAAAGGGAAATTCAAACTCACCCCATTTCCCCTGCCATGGGACACCTCCCAATGTCCCAGGGTGTTCCAGCCTGGGCTTGGGCACTGCCAAGGGTCCAGGGGCAGCTCAGGGCTCCTTCCCAGCCCTGCAGCTCTGCCTTTGCCTCTCCTTTGAATCCCAGAGGCCATGACTCAATCTCCTGCAGCACTTCTCTTCTGACAGCCAGGGCAGCCTCCTTTCCTGCTTTGGGATCCCAAAAACATGGAGCACTGTCTGAGGTGTCCTGGGTTGTAAAATGTGTGTGTGTTCTGTCACCCTCTGTCAGAGCTGGGGCAGTTCTCTGCTGCTCTTGGGGCAGTTTTTCTTGATCTCTCCCACAGCCAATCCTCCCTCCAGGAGATCTCTGCTCTCCATGGCCACTGAGTGTCCCTGCAGGGCTGATCCAATTCCAGCATCCCATGGGCAGATGCTGCGCCCAGGGCAGGAGCCAAGCATTCCTACCTGGATCCAATCTGAGCCTGGCACAGCACAGCAGCCTTTGCCCCCTGCATTGCCAGAGGAGCAGCTTTCTGCTGCCCTGCATGGCCAGAGGGAGCCCAGGCCCATCTGCAGCAGCCCTGGAGCTGCAGAGGAAAACTCCCCCCTTGTCCCAAACTTCCTTCAGAGTCTCCTCAGTGCCACAGGGGCTGGCACAGCTGCTCCCAGAGCTGTTTTCTCTGGGATCCCAGGCATTTATCAATGAGGAATGACCCAAACTCTCCAGATCAGGACTTGCCAGCCTCACTGAGGTCACTGTGCTGTGTCTGAGGGGTCTCTGGGGTTCCTCGGTGCCTCATTCCCAGGGTGTGGCTGGGGACAGCAGTCCCTGCTCAGCCTCTCCATTCTGATGGGATCGGGAATTCCAGGAATCTCCCAGCATGGCCGAGCTGCCACAGGCCCCTTGTACCATAATTAACACCTTGTGATGAGTAACAGGCTAATGGCAGGGAGGGGACATCACCCTGCCACCGCTGACTTTGACTTGGCTGTCCCTTAATTGTCACCATTATCGGGAAATCGGCCCTTTCCCAGCTCCCTCTGCTCCCTGCCAAGGACACATCGCTTGTGTCACCTGTCGCTGTCCTGCCTGATGTGACAGGTGGCAGAGGTGCCACCGTCCCTGCCCTCAGCCAGCTCCCAGCACTGCAGGATTTTACAAATTATGTTTAGCTTTTAATGATTTGCTGGAACATGCTTGATTAAAAACCTGCTGGAATTCCAAACCTAATGAACCTTAAACTTTCACATTAGATCCATTAATTATCCCGGTCCCAGTGGCACACACGGGGACATTTCCCTGCTGCATTCGTATGAAAATGAAGAGTTTCTGCAAGAACTACATTAAAAAATAGACAAATAACAAGACTCCATTGCTAAAGCTGTTGCGCCTCTGAATTAAGTTACTGTCTTTTGTTTTTCCCTTTAATTAATCATTCCTGAGGCATGGCTGGGAGGCCCGGGGGAGCTGGGGAGCAGCAGCAGTAACTGATGGCTTTGTCACCGGTGTCACCGTGCCAGAGCAGTGATGAACGTGAGGGGAGGGATGGGGGCACCAATTCGCTGTCATTGATATTACAGGGGGCTGTTCTGGGATGATCCATGGTGTTCTGATTTATAGGGGAACACTGATCAAGGGTTTCAGACCCCACAACACACAGTGATATTCACATCCAAAGGATCTTGGCTGCTGCCAGGGAATCAGGGAATCCCGGGATGGTTTGGGTTGGAAGGGACCCTAAAGCCCACCCAGGCCAGGGACACCTTCCACGGTGCCAGGCTGCTCCAAGCCTGTCCAACCTGGCCTGGACACTTGGACATGGACAGAAAAGCCCTTTAATGCTGCCTGAAGGCCTCGTTCAGAGAACCCCAGACTCCTTCTGTCTGGAGAAGAGCTCTCAGGTCACCTCTGGGTCTGACACAAGCTCTCAGCTCTGAGGCAGCTCCCCTTGCTTGCTGTGCCTGACAGTGAAGGGGAGAGTTTGGGATCCATTACAGGTTCAGTACTCCCCATTCCATGGGGAATGTATTGCACATTCCCTGCAGCCAAGCAGAAGACTGTTAATTAGCTAATTATTGCCCAGCATACATTCTAGAGGCTCACCTGCTCTCCTGAACTCTCACTTCATATTCCAGAGGTTTCCACACGGGAATTTGGGATAACAGGGCAGACACTGATCTGAAGCTTCCCTTTCACCCTGGCTGAGGAGACACCAGGCTGCTGGGGTAATCTCCCCAAGTGTCAGAACCCAGGACATTCCTCTGGCTGCCCTGGAGGACTTGAGACCCTGACAGATCTCTCCCCTGTGTTTGGAGACCTTGGCACAGAGTCAAAAACACCTGTGCCTTTGATTTTAGCCCTTGGAAACAATTACCAACTTTGTGTGAAGAATTACAAGACGCAAACGTTTGAATGGAATGATAGTGAATTTATTACAGGGTGAAAATGTAGAATTTTTGGGTTTTAGAATGGGGGTTCAAGAGGCAAGATAGAGGTATTTAGGTGTGTGCTGTCTTTCTCCTTCTTAGCCTCCATCTTCTGCTGTGATGGTGGCACTTCCGGATTGGTTTAGAGTAGAGACAGACTGTCTAACATAGGTGATAGATATTGGAAAACTATTGTAAATAATGTATATGTAGTTCTTAATATAAAAAGATAACACCAGCCCAAGCTGGTCAGTGTGCCACAAACCAACCTGCCAGACAGACCTCGACAGGTCAGAGAAAGAAAGTTATAGATAAGCAAAAAATAAACAGCCTTGAGAATCAGAGCCATGGAATCCTGTCTTCTTCAGTCTCAGGGCTGGGTGAAAGAGCCTTTCCAACACCTTGGGGTCATCTCAACACCAACCGGAGACCTCGTCACCCAAGAGAGGGACTTTGGCCTCTCCATGGGCTCCCACCTCACCCCCAGCCCTGGCCAAGCCCTGTTCCCTACCTGCTTCACTCCTGGGGAGCATGGAATGGGATCAGGCAGCTCTTCTGTGTGTTGGGCTGCACCTTCTCCATGGAGCAGATCACAGCAGCTCCTCCTGGCTCTTCCCTTTCCATAGTAATGGTGAATTCCTCCTCCTCTGGGATGAGCCCCTGCTGCTCCCAGGCTGGGCTGGGCTGGTAGGAATCATGGACAAGGCTTGGAGGGACAGGAGCCAGGGAATGGCTGCCAGTGCCAGAGGAATGGCAGGGCTGGATGGGATCTTGGCAATTGGGAATTGTTCCCTGGCAGGGTGGGCAGGGGCTGGGCTGGAATTGCCAGAGCAGCTGTGGCTGCCCCTGGAGCCCTGGCAGTGCCCAAGGCCAGGCTGGACATTGGGGCTGGCAGCACCTGGCACAGTGGCAGGTGTCCCTGTGATGCCTTAAGTTTGAGCTTTCTTATTTTCCAGATTCTGTCCTGCATTAGTGTGTAACTCCGAACTTCATATAAAGTGTCAGCAAGTTCTCCTCACAGTTCAGTCAGAACAATCCTTTTCCAGCTCCAGAACCAAGGACACCACTGCAGCTTCAGGCCCAGAAAGTGCAAACAACAGCAAACTGAGGAGAGCAAACTGGGAGGGTGGGACTGAAATTGGACAATTAACCCCAATATGGAAACGGACCAAAACTTATAGAAGTGTGAAAACTTGGGACCCATGGTCCATCTTGGGTGTACCCTCAGCCAGGCTCTTGTACTGCCCAAGGTGTGTCCTTTGAAGGAAGCCTTTTAATAAATCCCTGCTTTATTCCTTTAACACTGTCCAGCCTCTGCTCTAGGCAGCCTCTAAAGGGATGGGATGGGATGGGATGGGATGGGATGGGATGGGATGGGATGGGATGGGATGGGATGGGATGGGATGGGATGGATGGGATTTAATGCCCCTTCCAACCCTGGAGGCAACGTTCAGCCTGGAAGTTTCAGCTGGAAGTGTCAGAGATCTCCATTTTCAGATGCACCAAAGCCCAAGAAGTCCCAGTGATGCTGCTGAGTTTGAAATATTTGCTGTTCTCTCATCTCTGCTGTGGGGTGCTGGAGATGAGGATTCAGGGGTCAGGTTGGGATTTAAGAATATAGGAATCAGGTTGGTATTTAATGATTTGGTGATCAGGCTGTCATTATAGGATTCAGGGATCAGGTTGGGATTTAAGGATTCAGGGACCAGGCAGTGGTTTTAGGACTCAGTGATCAGGCTGTGATTTAAGGATTCAGGGATCAGGGTGTGATTTAAGGATTCAGTGATCAGGTTGGGATTTAAGGATTCAGGGATCAGGCTGTTGTTCTCTGGCCCAGGTACTGTAAATATGCCTGCATTTGCCATGGTGAAGCCCTGCCTGGGCTGTTGCTGCACCAAGGGTGATTTATTCATTAGATAAAGATGTAATTTTTGATTCCTTTGTTTATTCATTAGATAAAGATGTGATTTTTGATTCCTTTGTTTAAAAATATTTCCATGTTGCTGTCAGAACCCACAACGATGAAGACTGTGATTTATCACTCTCAACTCCTCAAAGCAAGGAGAAGTTTGTTAAAAAGATTCAGCAAATGAACTCACGCTCTTCTCATTCCCTCACCAAATGAGATGGGAGCAGAAGCACAGAATCAACTCAGTCAGCTTGAAAGCATTAAAAAATGTGGGGAAAAGGGAGAGATGGGGGGAAATTGAAACTGGGGAAAAACAGCAAAGAAAACAGCAGTTCTAGAGAGGGATGGACCCAGCTGGAAGGGGAATTTCCATCCCAGCTTTCTGTAACTGCCAATATTCATTGAAACAGGGAGGGGACGTGACCCTGTCACCAGGGCAGCAGCAGCCTGGAGAAGTGTCCTTCATTTCCAGCAGAACATTGGGAAAGGGGGAGAATCCTTCTCCTCTCCCACCTCCAAACCCAGCCCTGGAGGTGGGGGCACACTCAAACCACCTCCAAACCACTTCTTGATGGTGCCAAAAAATTTTGCTGGCTTCTAATATTCATCCCTGTGTAAAAGGACTCTCCTGTGACTGCTCCCTGTGTTTGAACAGGGCACAAGGCTGAATTCCCTTGTGTCTCTGTCAGCATTCCAACCAGGAATGGTGATCCAGAGCTTCACCAGCAGGAAAATGTCACTTCACCAACTTCTGCCTGTGCCCAAAGCTTCCCAGCAGTGTTCTCCTGCAGAAATCTGGTTTTCTCCAGTTCCTGATCATCCCTGCCAGCAAAATGAGTTCTGTAGTTCTGTCACAGTCCCTCGAAGCCCTCTGTCAAATTAAAATTTATTTCCCCCATCTGAAGACAAATCTCTTACTCTGATGGCAAAATTCATTTGACATGATCCCCAAAGCTTTTCTCCTGGAAAATCAGTGTGTTAAAATACCAAAGCCACTTTGCAGAGTAATGTAATTTTGCCCTGTCCCCACCCTCCCTGCTATTGTTAAAGATTTTATTTTTTTTAACATAAAAAGAGCAAGGACATTTAGTCATAATAACAACGATTTTGCTTCTCAGAACAATTTTACAGGGAAAAAAAAAAAGACAGGGAAAATTACAAAGCTTCTTTTTATAGTCCACATTCAGGGTAAAAGGGCTAAAGAAGAAGAAAATATCTATCAAATAACAGCACTAATGACAGCATCAGTGAGAATGGAGTGTAAAATGCGCCCATGGCACAGAATTCCAGGCTGGATGGGGCTGAAGTCCCCCAGTCCCAGCCCATCCCTACCTGCAACTCCAGTGCACTGAGGTGGCTCAGCGCCTTCCCCAGGCAGCCTCTTCCAAGGCTCTGCCCTAAGTAAAGGGATTTCTCCTCATTTCCAGCTGGAACATGCCACGTTTCAGTTCATGCCCCTGGTGCTGGGCACCGTTGGGAAGGATGAAAGTTTGACAAGAAAGTCTCACACATGTCTGTGCCTAGCAGAAAGATTTTTGAATGTAGAGTGTGATGAAGGAATAGAGATGGAAGCAAGTTTTGATACAGAAGAAAAGAATTGCTGGGCCAGTCTCACTGGATAACCAAGGAGGTAAAGGGTGTGTTAGTTAGAAGGGGTTTTTATGGCTTAGAGCAAAGGATAAACCCACCCCAAACAAGATGATGTTTTTACAAAGCACAGAGATAGCACAGGCAAACAAGCCTGCCAATGAGGCAGGTAGAAAAAAAGGTCTCAGAATTTTCCACTGCAAGAAAACTGAAAAACAACTTCTGGCTTAAACTTCAATGTACTAACTTTTAGTGATTGGAGGACAGTAACATGAATATGGTAATTATAGCAGTTATGATAGGCTGTAGATAATAGTTAAGGTATAGATTGGTTCTATGTACTAAGATGCTCAGGAAAGAAAAGTATATAATGCATTGTAACCAAAACCAAAGTATATAATGCAATGTAACCTAATGTTGAAGGTTGCAATGCAAGATGTTTTCCATTACCATCTGTATGGCAGATTATCTTTTGTCAAGTGGGCAGTTTGCCTTATCTCTCTCTCTGAGTGACCACAATCACACCTCCCTCGGGAGAGGACGCCTGCTGATAACAGCTATGGAATGTCCCTGCATGGCTGATAAGAACTACAGCATCCCATTGGGAGATGGGAGCCCAGAGGGAGGAGCCAAGCATTCCTACCCGGATAGAATCTGGAGATTCTGGAACACCAGCACGGCTTCTGCACTGGATTGCCCAGAGGAACAGCAGCTGCCTCTGCCCCTGGATCTTCAGAGGCAGAGACTGCACCTTTCTCCAGGATCCCTGCTCCAGCAGAACCAGCCCTGACACTGCAGGAGGGCTGAGCCACAATTCCAATGGGACTGCTGCCAACAGCCTGACCCACAGGGTGTCAGCTTGGGTTCTGACTCTGGCAGTGTTGGTTTATTGCACTGCATTGTTTATTTTATCCTTTTTTTTTTTTCCTTCCTTATTAAAGGAAGGAAAAAAATAAAGTTATTTTCTGCTCCCATTTTTTTGCCTAAGAGCCCCTTAATTTAAAATTGATAGCAATTAAGAGGGGTGGGGAGGGTTTACATTCTGCATTTCAGGGGAGGCTCCTGCCTTCCTTAACAGACACCTGTCTTTCCAAACCAAGACACCTAAACTAAAGTATATAATGCACTGTAACCAGAAGAAAAGTTTATAATGCAATGTAATCAAAACCAAAGGGTCTCCAGGCCTGCCCGCAGCTGGAGCTGACAGCTGTAGGCACAGCTCTGTCACCCACGACCCTGGGCTGCTGTAACGCCTTGGGTACAATAAACTGCATTTTGGAGAGCTGCCTGGAGTCCCACATCCCTCATTCAGGCTCTTACAGGGCAGCACTGAAGGGATTTGTGTCCATCACTGATGCCCCTCTCAGGGGAGCAGCCCCAGCTCCCTCAGCCTTTCCTCAGCAGAGAAGCTCCTCCAACATCTCCCCAGCACATAAAAGATGCACAAAACACAGAGAAAATTATCTGACATGGAAGAAATATAACAAAGAAACACCAAATTGTTGCACGGAGAAAATGACGCTCCCAAAAATGTCCTAAATCACCTCTGGGATGAATGCACAGAATATTCTTTATTTGACAGGAGAAGTGTTTAGAAAGAGAACAAAGAGGAAATTGATGGCAGGGCAGAATGATCTTTGGGTTTGCCATTTTTCCAGGTGCAGTAAGGGCATCCCACAAAGCCATGCCCTGTTCCTGGCTGGCTGCTGGATGTCCCAGGGAATTGGAATCCAAATAATCCCTCTGAAATCCCACAGAGTCAGGGGAGCCCTCCATGGGCTGGATAAATGGAGAAATGGTGCCACGTTGGGAGATTCCTCAGGGGGAGTTTTGGAGAAGTTTGGGATATGCTGGCGTGTTTCTCGCTCTCCATTTCCCTTTTATTCCAGGTGCTTTTCTGTCACTTTGTGGGACAATTTCAGTAAGAAAATTCTTCTGCTTGGTGGAATATAATCAGTGATATTAATGAATGAAATTAATGGTATTATTTGATGTAAGGTAAAGATCCGGGGTGTCACTGTGATATTTTATGAAAAATCTCTTAGTCAGGATTTTTCTTCTGAGAAGCTGAGAAGCCTCAGAAATTAAATGTAAACAATAATTATCTGATTGCTTTGAATGTGGTTTAGAAGTTGCTTACCAACAGGTGCATCTGTGATTGGTTCCATGTGGATTGTTATAATTAATGACCAATCCCAGTCCAGCTGTGTTGGACTCTCTGGTCAGTCACAGGTTTTTATTATCATTATTTTCTGGCCTTCTGATGTCTCTTTTCGCTTTCTTTAGCATAGTTTTAGTATACCAATATAATATAATATAATATAATATAATATAATATAATATAATATAATATAATATAATATAATATAATATAATATAATATAATATAATATAATATAATATAATATAATATAATATAATATAATATAATATAATATAATATAATATAATATAATATAATATAAATCAACCCTCTAAGAAATATGGAGTCAGAGTCATCTCTCACCTTGTCCTGGGGACCCTCACAACAACAGTGCAAAAGCTGAACACCACACCAGGGTGCAGCAAACATCCTGGTGTTGGTTTCGGTGTTCATTTTGGGAGAAAAAACCCAAATGTCAGGGTCTTTTGTGAGTCACTCATACAGAGGCTTTGGGTTTGTGTCTGTGATCAGCTGGGGCTGGAAGGAAGGACAGAATTCTTCCTGGGAACTTGAGCTGGGGCTGGAATTGCAAGACAAGGATGGAAACCCAGGAACATTTTCAGTTATGCTGCAACTTCCACACCCCTCAAACACCACCTGGGAATGCTGGGTGCCTGGTGCCCCCACAGCTCTCATGGCAAGGAGAGGACCCTGCTGGCTGCAGCTCCCACTTGGGCAAAGTGGGATGGGGAGACTCAATCCAAGGGATTTGAAAATGGAAATTGGTCTTCAGGAGAGCTGATGTGGGTGAAAAAATCAAGCAGATATTTCTGTTATCCCAAATGGATAATTGGAAATCCTGGGATGCCACAGTGGTTTGGGTTGGGAGGGACCTTAAGGTTCATCCCTGCCATGGCAGGGACACCTCCCACTGTGCCAGGTGCTCCAACCCCAATGTCCAGCCTGGCCTTGGGCACTGCCAGGGCTCCAGGGGCAGCCACAGCTGCTCTGGCAATTCCAGCCCAGCCCCTGCCCACCCTGCCAGGGAACAATTCCCAATTGCCAAGATCCCATCCAGCCCTGCCATTCCTCTGGCACTGGGAGCCATTCCCTGGCTCCTGTCCCTCCATCCTTGTCCCCAGTCCCTCTGCAGCTCTCCTGGAGCCCCTTCAGGCCCTGCAAGGGCTCTGAGCTCTGCCTGGAGCCTTCTCCTCTCCAGGGCAGCACCCCCAGCTCTCCCAGCCTGGCTCCAGAGGGGCTCCAGCCCTGCAGCAGCTCTGGGTTCTCCTCTGGGCAGTGGGAGCCATTCCCTGTGTCCTGTCCCTCCAGGCCCTTTTCCAAAGTCTTTCTCCACTTCCCTGTGGCTCCTTCAGGCCCTGGGAGGCCACAATGGGGTCACCCTGCTCTGTTTTCTCTGCTCCAGGCTGAATTCCCTTGTGTCTCCTTCCTTTTCCTGGCCCAGTGATGTCTCTGGGACCATTTGATACCTCTGCACCAGCACTGCCTTCCCCATTCCTCCTCTCCCTCTCTGCCCCGACTCTGCAGAGCCAGCCCAGCCCATCCCTGCAGCTCCTGGCTGCCCTGCCCAAGCTGGGAAAGGACAGGGAGGTGTCCCAGAGGGCACAGAAACCCCTCAGCTGGAGGGGCTGCTGCAATGCACCTGCAGGGTTAGGCCACGGTGGGCACAGCCAGCCTGCTCCTGAGTTTGTTATCAAAGCCTCAGGGATTCCTCAAGCCTGTTGGAACAAAAATTGTGCAAATGAAGAAAGAAGAGGCTGAGAAACCAAATACCAAGGCCACAAGAACAGGATAACAGAGGGCTGTGAAACACCTGCACTGTGACCAATCACACACTGTGAGAAATGCAGGCACCAAACAGAGAGCAAGGCAAAGGCACCAATCAAGCAGTGTGTACTTAGTAGGTTGTCGAATCTATAAAAGTGTGTGTAAATGTAATAAAGGCTTCTGCTGAATCACATTGGTCAGTTGTGCAGGAATCCTGGATTTCCCACAATAAAGGGCTGCCAGTTGCTCTGCCGTGCAACAGGGCTTGGCTTTTCCTCCCAATTTTTCCCTGGTGCCTGTCCCCATCTTGGCTCTCAGAGGTGCCACGGGCCTCCAGCCCTGCCAGCCCAGCAGCAGATTCATCCTGCTGGCCATAAATCAGGATTTATCCCCAGTGTTTAATGCTTTTGTTCCGCTCCGTGGCACACGCTGTTCATAAGCCATGTAAATCCAGAGAGATGGGATTTAAAGCAACTTCAAATTAAAGAAAGAGCTTGTCATTTAAACACTTTATTCTCCCTTTTCTGCCTCCAACCCATTCTGTGCAGCAATAATGAGGGTGACTGCAGCAATGGCCTGGCCTGTCCCAGCACCAGCCCCAGCTGATCCTTGCAGGTCTCAGCCCTGGTATCACTGCAGCACAGAGCCCAAAGCCCAAATAACCCTGGAATGTTCTTTTGCTCGCACCAAATTTACCTTGCATCTTTTTACTCCTCAGTGGGAAGCAGCTGTGGGGCCAAAATTGAGGTTTTGGGTGGGACCCCAAGCCTGACCCCTGTCCCCCCCAGCTGTCCCCTCCTGGCAGGAGCTGTGCAGAGCCACAAGGTCCCACCTGAGCCTCCTTTGCTCCAGGCTGAGCCCTTTTCCAGCTCCATTCCCTTCCCTGGACTCACCCCAGCCCTTCAGTGTCCTTTTCTTTAGGGGCCCAGAGCTGCCCCAGGAGGGGTCTCAACAGTGGGGCGTCCTTGGACAGACCCAGACCCAGTCTTTAAAAGAACCAGACATTCTCCATGGCCCTGAGGGGCCCAGAAATGTGAATCTACCCTTAGGAGGGGTGAATCCCTGGTTCCTGTGGAGATGAGGCTGCAGACAGACAGACAGACAGACAGACAGACACATAGATTGACACACAGAGCAGTTTCAGCTGTGCCTGGAGCCTGGTCCTTGCCCTTGTCCAGCTCCTCATCTCACAGCCCTGCTGAGCTGCTCCCACCTGGATCTTCCCAGCCTTGGTGGGAGTCAGGGAGCTCTGGGAGAGCTGCTGGGCTGGGCTGGGCTGTGGGGACATCCCTGTGCTCCTGCCACCAGGAGCTGTGGGGACACCCCTGTGCCTGCTGTGTCCCTGTCACCAGGGACTCTGGGGACATGCCCTTGTCACCACAACCCCCTGGCCCGGAGCAGTGACTGCTGAGCTGGGTCTTGGCAGCCTCAGGGGCTGTTCCCAGGAGCTGACTGCACCAAACCCCCCAAAATCCTGGGGTCAGGCTGGGCTCTGGCTCCTCTGGCAGGGAGGGTGTTGGCAGGGCCTGATGCAGCACCCCAACACTAAAAGCTCCAATTTCCTTGTGCCCTTAGAGGATCCCAGCCCTGCATCTCCTGCTCAGCAGCCCTGCCACCAAACCTGGCTGTTCCCTGCCCAGTCGCTGCATTGTGTGGCAATTACTCCCTCTGTGTTTCTCCTCCCTTCCTCTATAATCTCATTTTAATGTGCGTGTCACAGTTTTAATAAACCCGAGTTCAAAGGATGAGCAATTATACAAATCTTCCATTTCACACATGAAAAGCGTGGTTTTAAAGTTGTCAGCACAAAAAAAAAAAAAAGAGAGGCATTTCTTTGATTCCCTTCTCACTGCAATTACCTCATGTCTGCTGTGGGTTTGAGCTGGTGTAAATCCTCAGAGTGCCTTTGATTCCAGGGTCTTACCCCACTGGAATTGTTGGCTCCAAGGTGGATTAGTGCAACTTTCCAGATAAGAAATGAGGTTGGAGTTTATCCGCAGCCCAAATGGAATCAGCGATGTTTGGTGCCCTGCTTGGGCTCACTCCTGGGGGATTTTTATCCTCTCTCAGCATTTTGTTTACACTTTACAAAAAAAAAAAAAAATTTCCTGCTGAGCTGTGGAGAAGAAATCATGCCCCAGAAGATGAAAAAGGTGAGGGATCCAATTCCCATGAGTTCTGTGGCTGTTCCCAAACTTGTAAAATGGGAAAAAAATGTTCTTTATTCCAAAGGAGGAAGGAGGGATTGGGCATTTGGCTGCATGTCTGCGGTGCCTTGAACAGCTCCAGGGAAAGCTCAGGGCAGGTGAGGGAGATCCCTTTTCTCATGGAACACCAGGATAGGTGGGATGCTGCAGGTTCATGGATGAGCTCCTTCCCAGCTCCCACACTTGGCCAGGGTGAGCCATGGCCACAAACCAGGAGGTGCCACCTCCAGAGCTTCTGAGAGTCCATCAGTGCTGGGCAGGGCCTTCCCAATGCTCTGGGGATGAGAAATCCTGGATTTCAGAGCACAAGGTGTGCTTCAGCACATCCCTGGGGCAGGCAAATCTCCTTTAAGCAGCAGGTTGGGTAAGGCCCTGAGACAGAGTAGAAATTCTCCAGAGTAGAAATCCAATTTGATTTAGGTGAAATGTACATCCTTGAGTCTGTGGTTAGAACACATAGCTGTGTAGCCTGACTGCAAGGCCTAGGCTCAGGGAAACTGCTTCAGTGAAGGACAGAGATGAGAGGGGGAGACAGAGGGTGATAAAGAGAGACAGAGAGACTGCTGTGAGAGCAGGCCAACCTGACCTAGGAGTTCTTTCTGATAAAGAAGAACTAGCGGCAAATGTCACACAAAATTCGTAAAAATGAATATGTATGAACTTATTGTGAAATTGTATGCATATGTATTTGAGAGGGAGATAAAAAGGGACCTGAAGTCCCCAGAGGTACGCATGTCTTTTAAGGAGAGCAATCTCCACATGCATCCCGCGCTGTAATAAACATACCAGCTTTACAACTTTCACAGAGTTGTGGAGTTTTTGGCTATCTCCACAAAACAGCCCATCCTTGGTGGGAATTTCCCCATTCCTTCAATCCATGTGCCTTAAAGGCAGGGAAAACCTGATACTTCCATTCCTGGTGGCTCCAACCTGCAGGAGCCTCTCTCACTTTTTTCTGGAGCAGAACGAAGTGACAGGCTGGGGGAACGCAATCATGGCAGTGCTAAAGAATTCACTGAAAAATGCCTGGGATTGATAAATGGAAAACTTCCCACAGCTCCCATCCTTGGAGCTCACCCAGAGCTGGCATTTGCAGAACTCTCTGTGCTGCTCTGGTGATGTTGGGTGTGCAAAGCCTCACCCATTTCTGGTTATCCAGAGTCCCTGGGGTGAAACCCAGCGTGCAGCCCCTGCTCAGAAACAGCTTTGGGACATCTCCACTCCTTCCTGGCTTGCCAATGGAACTGTTGAACCCAAAGATCATGGACAAAGACTCTCCAGCTGGTCAAAGTCAGAAAGTGGGATGTTTATTACACTGGCAGGGAGCATGGGGGGATAGTTCCCAAAATTCATGACTGCACCACACAAGGATTTTTGCCTTCTCTTTAATTCCCAAAATAATACATATGCACAACCCCAGCACCTCCCATCCCCACTCTGTATTAAAATTAGGTCATTAGTCCTTCTTGTGTGCACAATTCTTCTCTTGAATTGGGTCAGTGGTCCCAGGGATTGTGTTGGTGTTCGCAGGGGTCCCAGGACAAGGGAAGAGATGAGAATCCTGACTCCATGTTTCAGAAAGCCAATTTATTATTTTATGATATATATTATATTAAACGAAAATGAGATATTGAAACTGTACTAAAAGAATAGGAGAAAGGATTTCATCAGAAGGCTGTCTAAGAATAGAAAGGAATGGAATGATAATAAAATCTTATGACTGACCAGAGTCTGAGACAGCTGGACTATGACTGGCCATTAATTAAAAACAACCACATGAGACCAATCACAGATGCACCTGTTGCATTCCACAGCAGCAGATATTATTGTTTACATTTCGTTTCTGAGGCCTCTCAGCTTCTCAGGAGAAAAAATCCTAAGGAAAGAATTTTTCAGAAAATATGTCTGTGACAAGGGATGAAGTCAGGAAGGTCTTCATCACATCTCTGTCACCCTCTGGCAGGATCCAAGGCCCCCTGCTTTGTGATGGATTGACAGAGTCCAGGTTCTGGGCATTGTTCTACTGGTTTCAGTATGTTCCTACAATGGTTCACTTGCTCCACTTCCTTCTACAAATGAGTTAATAATATAGCAGTTAGCTTTAGCTTAAGCATCTAATAATCATTAACTTATCGTTGGTGTATCTAACTTCAATATGAATTGGTTCTAACCCTCAGCTAAAATCTTAACCCTTTAAAATCATGATTCACTGGCTGGGCAGAACATCTGCAGGAATGCAGCGCTGGCTTCTCAGAGGCTGCAGGATTTTCAATTAAAGCGGTTTCCAGGCAGAGAATTTTGTTCAGTGTGGTGATGGCTGCTTTGGAGGGCTTTATTTTAGCTGGGAGAAGTGACTGAAACAAAACTTCAGTGCCAACACCTGTGGGAGAGCAGGTGTGGAGGAGTGATTGGGATTGGGCACCACAATGAAAGTATTTAATGTAATCCTCAGTTAAAAAGTAAATTGCCTGAATAGCTACACTCCCATTAGCCCTCTGTGTAAGTAATAATGTTCCTCCCCTCCTTTTTAAAGCAAAGGATGCTCCTATAAAGGCATAATTTTCATAAAACCATTCCAGGGAAAAAGAAAAAAAAAATCCCAAAATACCCTGCAGAACCTTTTGCGCTCACCCAAAGAAATAATATTTTAAATTATACAAATGATTAGGACCTAATTCAGCATTAAGGGAAATTACAGCACAATGCAGAAAATTGGAGATGCTGGCATTGATCTGGAATTATGAAAAATAAGCGTGAGCTGCCTGGAGTTCAGCGCTTTCCATTCTCATGCTGCTCTGTTTCTCTCCTGTTTTTCTTCCCACTTTGTCATTGTTTAGTGTGGACAGCTCCAGTCTGGAGGGAAAGTTCTCACACAGGAAGTTTGCTCTAAATGAGTTGTCCATGAACAGAAACAGCCAGAAAAGCATCCCAGTGTGTGAAGGGCTGCTCCAGCCTCTCCACGAGTGATGAGTGCTTGGATAGCACCAGGAGCTGCTCCGAGCTCCCAGCCTTGGCCAGGGGCTGCTCGGACCCCCTGGTTCATCCAGGGGTCACCAAAGGAAATGCAGCAGCCCAGGATGGCAGGGAACGGCCTCAAGGTGCTCCAGGGCAGGTTTAGATGAGATGTGAGGGAATATTTCCCCACAGAGTGGTTGGAAATCACTGGGACAGACTGTGCAGGGAACTGGTGGAGTTCCATCCCTGGGAGGGCTCAAACAGCGTGGGTGTGGCACTTGGGGACATGGTCAGTGGTTACCACAGTGGTGGGGCTGGGTGGATTTGGGGATGTTAAATGGTTCAGTGATTCCATGGATCTCCCTGCTTCTCCAAGAGGAGGGTTTGGAGTCCCCACTGGAGCCATCAGGCTGAGTGTCCTAGAGTGAGGTTATGATGCTGTATCCCTATTCCTGTGTTCTGTTCATGCTGGATATCTGTTCTGTGCCTTCCAGACTGGCTCTGCAGAGCGAATGTTTTGTTTTGGTTTTGCTCTCAGCTGCTCCCCCACGGCTGGCGGGACACACAGACAGGGCAGTGCATGGTGCTGCTTTTGCTTTTTGCTTTGCTTTTCACTTTGCTCTTGCTCCTGCTTTGCTCTTGCTTTTTGCTCCTGCTCATTAGTCAGTTTAGCTGAGCAGTCCAAATTTTCCGTGGGCTGTTTTTCCTTTCCCTTTTTTGGACCTACCTGAACCTGCTCTGGCCTGGGACCTGGGAACACCGAGAGTTTGCACCTTGTGGCTGCAGCAGCTGCCCCAGCACAGGAGGGACTGAGAACAGAGCGACCACCCCCAGAGAGACTTTCTGAATTTGTCATCTTTGTCAGAGCGGTGACAGAGTGGTGTCACCTGGTATTGTTCATTCTGTGTGCTGGGGGTGCTGTGCCTGTTAAATAAACAGGTTCTTTCCACTTCTCTCCGAGGAATCCTTCCCGACCCAGTTGTGGGGAGGGGCCGTGTGGCTTTGCTTTCTGGAGGGGCCCCCTATGGAGGTTTTCTCCCAAATTTGCCCTAAACCGGGACACTGGGTGCAGCTTTAATTCCCTGTACAAGTTTAGTTCCCTGTGCAGTCCCTGGAAACCCAGCAGGACAAAAAGAGAGGTGACACCCCTGGCAGTGACCACGGGGGCCCAACCAGTGCTGCCTGAGCTCGCCCCACAGGCACTGATATCCCTCTTTTGTCCCCAAGGAAAGCTCCCAGACTGCTCCAGGGCAGGTTTAGATGAGATGTGAGGAAATATTTCCCCACAGAGTGGTTGGAAATCACTGGGACAAACTGTGCAGGGAACTGGTGGAGTTCCATCCCTGGGAGTGCCCAAACAACATCAATGTGGCACTTGGGGACACGCTCAGTGGTTACCACAGTGGTGGGGCTGGGTGGGTGGATCTGGGGACCTTAAATGGTTCAGCGATTCCATGGATCTCCCTGCTTCTCCAAGAGGAGGGTTTGGGGTCTCCTCTGGAGCCATCAGGCTGGGTGCAGCTTTAATTCCCTGTACAGGTTTAATTCCCTGTGCAGGTTTAGTTCCCCGTGCAGGCCCTGGAAACCTAGCAGGACAAAAAGAGAGGAGGCATCCCCCCAGTGACCACGGGGCCCACCCAGGGCTGCCTGAGCTCGCCCCACAGGCACTGATATCCCTCTTTTTGTCCCCAAGGAAAGCTCCCAAATTGCTCCAGTGGTGTGGCCTCGCTGTGCCCAGCTCGGACCGGGCACTGCCCTGGGGCTGTGGGCACTCAGGGCTGGCACCAGAGGGACACCTGGGTCTGGGGGAAATAACAAACAGCCTGTGCAGGAGCTGGGAGTCTGCAGCACCACAAATCGGGGCAGGCAGCTCCTGATTCCCCTCCGCAGCTGAAGAAGAATGGGTTTCAGTCTCCAACAATGGGTTTCAGCTCCCAACAATGGATTTCAGTCCCTAAACGTCCCCTCCCTAACTCCTGCGTTTATCGGCGGCTGTGCTAACACAGATACAGCGCCTTTGAGCCGTGCTGATGGGGGATGGCACTTCCATCAATACCTGGTGGCAGTTTTATTGTGCCAGTCTCAGCCGCGATCTGTCCATTGTGCTCACAAACTCAAATGAATGCAAGAATTTATTGGTGCGTCTCCCAAGTGCTGCTCCCTTTAATCACGGCAGATAAAGAAACTCCTGCCCGGCAGAGTGGGAGTGTCAGCTGGTTAATGAGCAGGTACTTAGCAGACGCGAGCTGCAAAAATCCTTCACTTCAATGGCTGCAGGTGGACAAAGGGAGCTGCGGGCCAGCAAGGAAGAAAGGCTGCCAAAGGAAAGAGAAAATATCCTCCGCTGGGTGCACTCCGGCAGGAGGAGGGTGATTTGCAGAGCCTGTAATGTAACTGTGCGATATTTTATGGGTTTCTTCTGCCTTTATTGCCTTATTGTGGGATGTGGGACAGCATCAGCTGCTGCAGAGATCGTGGCGCTGATCTGCTGCTCAGTGAGAAGCACCAAAGGTGGGTTTGGGGTCAGAGAGCATGTGGGGACATCAACTCTGGCAGAGTGCTTAGCACATCCCTGTGGGAAATGTCTGCTCTGCCAGGGGGAATGTCTTTAATGGAGAGCTCCTTTCCCTTTCCCTTTCCCTTTCCCTTTCCCTTTCCCTTTCCCTTTCCCTTTCCCTTTCCCTTTCCCTTTCCCTTTCCCTGCCTCCATAGCCAACCCTCCCCTGGTGAAGAGCAATTATGCTTTTGCCAATGTTCCACATTCACTTTTCCCCAAAAGCAGGAGAAAAGCAGTTTTAAAAGGCTGTTTATGAGATGTGAGCAGTGTCAGGAGGAACACCCAAACTCAGGTTCTCATTCAAAGGATCGAAATTGAATTTGCAACAGAGCTAAGGTGTTGAAATGCTCTGAGGATGTCTGTCCTCCTCTGGAAGAAATGAAGAAAGCTTGGGTGTAGCAAAAGCTGTTCCCTCAAACACAGCTCTCAGAGACATCCAGGTGCCTCAGCACATAAAGCACAGAGCCACAGCTACAAACAGTTTATGAAATACCTGAGGAGAAAATGTGTCTGAGCGATGTGAGAGCACAATGTAAACAGTCATTAGGATATATTCACCATTGTGCTGCCTGATCTCCAGATGAGCCACTCCAGGAACACTGAGCCTGTCATCTCCCAGCAAATCAAAGCTCACTGCCATCCCAGGAGCCCCCAGCGCAGTTCAATCACCAACAGCTCCCGACAAAACGGGCTCCTCATGCTGCCCCGAGGAATTCAACTCTACAGAACTCCGGAAGAGCCAAACCCCCACAGCAGCATGAGCTCGGTTTGACAGGTGATAATTAACTGCTGATAATGTAATTGCAGTTTTGAGGCAAAAATGGGTTTCATTAAAAACTACTCAGCATTTGCATGGCATGGGACAGCCTCCTCCAGGCAGGACTGTTCAGAGTTCAGTCTCTGGCTGGCGTGTTTACCTCGTGCTGAACATGGATCCTGCAGGGGAAATCCATGGTCCCATCTTCCCATGGAGTTGGAAATGTTTTGTCACCTCCCAGGGCTTGGATCTGAGGGCTGCAGTGGCCCAGGCAGTGCCCCTGGGAGGGAATTGCTGTGCCACCCACGCCAGGCTCTGGGAAACTGAGGGAATTAAGACAAGTCCCTGGAAGGAGCCCTTCCCTTCAGAGAGCAGGATTGGCTCTTTCCATGATCGTGGATATCTTAGGGTGGGTCGGGAGCAGGATGTGATACCCTGGGCTGGTTCCAGGGGATTGCACTCGGTACAGGGGGCACGGTTAGAAGGGATCAGTTCATTGCTTCTGCGGGTCTGGGGCACAACTGGGCACAAAGTCACCATTGGGTGCTCCAGGCTCCAGAGAGGAAAACAGTCAGAGATCCCTGGGACCCCTCCCCTGACTGCTCAGGGGTCCTTTAATGCTGCAATTCCTCACGGGCTGCAGCCCTTCTCTGCTCCTGCCTCCAGGTGAGGAGCAGCCAGTGTGGAGCTGTCCCCTGCCCCTTCCTGCCCCTGTTCCTGCTGGCCAGGGCTGTGGAGCTGTCCTCAGACCATTCCTGTCCCTTCTCCTGCTGACCAGGGGTGTGGAGCTGTCCTCAGACCATTCCTGTCCCTTCTCCTGCTGACCAGGAGTGTGGAGCTGTCCTCAGACCATTCCTGTCCCTTCTCCTGCTGACCAGGGGTGTGGAGCTGTCCTCAGACCATTCCTGTCCCTTCTCCTGCTGACCAGGGCTGTGGAGCTGTCCTCAGACCATTCCTGTCCCTTCTCCTGCTGACCAGGGCTGTGCAGCTGTCCTCAGACCATTCCTGTCCCTTCTCCTGCTGACCAGGGCTGTGCAGCTGTCCTCAGACCATTCCTGTCCCTTCTCCTGCTGACCAGGGCTGTGGAGCTGTCCCCAGGCCCTTCCTGCTCACCAGGGGTGTGAAGCTGTCCCAAATCCCTTCCTGCTCCTATTTCAGCTGACCAGGGCTGTGGGGCTGTCCTCATCCCCTTCCTGCCTGACCATGCCTGTCCTTGGCATTGGGAAGTCCCAGCCTGCTTTTGGAAAGGAGCAGAACAGAATCACAGCTTCTGCTCAGAGCCTCTGGTGCTGCTCATTGCAAAAGAGAAAGTCAAATTACCCAGATCAAGGAGAGAGGCTGTGGCCAAGACCTGAGAAAAATCAGACTCATTAACTTGCAGATTTCTCCACCTTCTGAGTTTCCAAACATGCAAGTGTTCTATAGTAAATTATGCTTCTCAAAGGTTAATTTTTAATAAGGCAGTAAATGTATTTAAACAATGATTATTAACCAAAAAATGTGTGAGGTTTACAATGTAAGAGGTAATTATCTTCTCCAGAACAGTTCTAACAATGCAGTTCATTCTTGTCTGCAGTGATCCTTTGGTATTTGTTTAACCTGCAGTAAGATTCTTATTAAACCCAGCTGAAATGGGTGTAACTCGAGGCATCACAGCACATTTCAAGGAAAACAGCTCTGGCTGAACCGAGCTCCTTTCCCTGCCAGTTACAGCTGTCTTTTATGTCACAGTGATTTGTCCCCAGGCTCTTGAGCTCCACCAGAGGTAGCTGCAGAGCAGTGCCCAGGTTTGGCACTCCAAGCTCAGTCCCAAACCAATGAAATCCCCACTGTGTGTCCAAATCCCCTGTTCCCCATGGGCATTTCACCCAGCAGGGCAGGAGCTGCTGCCCTGCTGCAGATGGACCTGGAAGAGTGGAAATATCCCAGTCCAGGGGGATGATCACAAATCCCTCCATGCAGAGACATCCCAGAGCTGCTGCAGCAGAGGGAGGCAGAGGCAAAGCCCTTCCCAGCACCCTCTGAGCAGGAGGCTCCTGAGAGGAGGGGGGAATTTTCCCTGTCCCACGTGTGTGTCCTGTGGTGACCCCACCAAAAGCTGCAGCTCCAGCTCTGCTGGTGCTGCTGTCTCAGCCTGGAGTCTCTGTGAGGGATTTTTCCCCACAATAGCATCTCTTTCATGGATGATTGGTAATAGAAGTTCCATTATGAGATCACAAAACACTGGGGGATATGTTAATGTGCTTCAGCGTGTAATCCAGAATAATATCATTGCAAGGAATTGCATTTTGTCTGCAACTGAGGCAGCAAATAGGAGCTGCTTCTTTTCCATCATTAATATCCATTGCTGAATTAATGCTTTCCTTCCCTCAATTCTGGGTAAAATTGCCCAAATGTGCGTTGTGCTGATTGATACAGGTACAGCCCCATTTGCTATAAACAACCAGCACAGGGAGGGGGTTGGAGCTTTCAAATGGATATTCTGAAGCATTGGGGTTGCTGTGAGAATCTCAACTCTCATTTGTGGGGAGCGCAGAGCACTTGTAACCCCTCCCAGGAGGTTCCACCTGATTTTCTCTGGAGGAGCAAACCTTTGGGGCTGAGCAGTGCCCCAGCAAGGCCCCTCTGACATCACCGTGGGCTGCTTTGGGTGAGCAAAGTCTTGGACCAGGAGCTTGGACCAGGGTCACACAAGGACAGGCTCTTCTCCTGTGGTAAACTGAAGATGTTCCCTCCTCCTGTGGCCTGATCTGTTATAAATTGAAGAAACAGCCCAAATCCTGTGGCCTGTCTGTGTTAAATTTCAGAAATGTCCCTGTCTTGGTTTGGAGAGACAGGTGCCTGCTAAGGAAGGCAGGAGCCTCCCCTGAAATGGAAAATGTAACCTGCCCCCCTCTTCAAATTGCTATAAATTTGAAATTAAGGGTCTCTCAGGCAACAAAAATTATGGGAGCAGGAAATAACAGTTCTTTTTAAGGAAGAAAATAAAAGGTTAAAAGAAACAATGCAGTGAACTAAACCAACACTGCCAGAGTCAGAACCCAAGCTGACACCCTGTGGGTCAGGCTGTTGGCAGCAGTCCCATTGGAATTGTGGCTCAGCCCTCCTGCAGTGTCAGGGCTGGTTCTGCTGGAGCAGGGATCCTGGAGAAAGGTGCAGTCTCTGCCTCTGAAGATCCAGGGGCAGAGGCAGCTGCTGTTCCTCTGGGCAATCCAGTGCAGAAGCCGTGCTGGTGTTCCAGAATCTCCAGATTCTATCCGGGTAGGAATGCTTGGCTCCTCCCTCTGGGCTCCCATCTCCCAATGGGATGCTGTAGTTCTTATCAGCCATGCAGGGACATTCAATGGCTGTTATCAGGAGGTGTCTCCCTGGAGGGAGGAGTGGGTGTGGAAGAGATAAGGAAAACTGCCCATGAACAGGAGACAACTGCTACACAGATGGCAAATGGAATCCATCTTGCCTTGCAATCCGGGACAGCCCCCAATCCTGTGGCCTGTCTGTTAAATTTCAGGAATTCTTCAATCCTTTGGCTGGTCAGTGTTAAATTTCAGAAATGACCCAGTCCTGGGGCTGTTCTGTGTTAAATTTCAGGAATTCCTCCATCCTGGGACTGTTGTGGTACCAAAGCCCTGCTGGGCTCCCAGCAGCAGCTCCACTCCCATCGATTGGTTCAGCTCTGTCAGACAGAGCCTTGCTCCACAGAAAACACTGGGATTCTCAGCTGGAAAGCATCCAAGAAAGACTAAAAGCTTTTTCAAGCATATTTTATTATTTTTTGGTAGCAGAATTCCCTCTCCTCCTCCCCGAAGTGCTATTTATCTCTCCAATGCAAATCCCATCAATCCATGAACTGTCCAGCCCAACATTCAGGGAGTCCTGCATTGATCCATCTCTGATCTGTGACAGCTGCAGCCGTATTTCAAGTGATCAGGGAAGCCTTTATCCTGTCCTTGTTCTGAAAAAGCAGCAGCACATATTAAATTTCCTGTATTCTGTGGACAAACCAGCTGGAATTGTGAGCCACAGATGCTCACTTGACAGATGGACTCCTGGCCATGCTGCAGTGTTTGAAACCTTTCCAAACCCACCAGATTGAATCCTGGTGGCCAGCAGGTTCCCAGGAGGGACCAAAAGATGTGGAAGTAGATGTTTAAGGGTTGCTGAGCAGAAAGAAACCTGCAGAAATCTAATTAGCAACAGGAAGGTAATGAAGAGAGAGGTCTCAGGGAGCAACTTTGCTGCAAGCTGCACTCTGAGGTGGAAAATAACTTGGATTCAGGTAGGTCAGGGAAAAGGTGACTGCCAGGGGCCAAACACAGCCAGGGGGTTTCTGTTATTTCACTTTATCTTAGAGGAATCTGAAGTCTGTAAATTTGGGAAGAGAGGTCAAGCCAGAGCCTTCCTGGTCTGACCCCAGGTGAGAGGTGAACACAGGACTGGGACAGAGGTGAACTCTGATCTCCTGACATGAGGAGGAGAGTTTGACAATATGAGAAAACACAGGAAGTTTCTCATGTAGCTATTTTGTACCTGCTGAGGTACCAGCAAATCTTCCTCAAGAACTTTTTTTCTCCTTGCATTTCCTGCCTTTCCCACAGTCTCCTGCTGGCAGCCCATCCCACAGGGTTCACCCTTGGATTCTCTGGTACCTCCACATCTCTGTGGCTCAGTCACAGAGTCCCAGGATAGTTTGGGCTGGAAGGGACCTTAAATCCCATCCAGTGCCACCCCTGCCATGGCAGGGACACCTCCCACTGTGCCAGGTGCTCCAGCCTGGCCTTGGGCACTGCCAGGGCTCCAGGGGCAGCCACAGCTGCTCTGGGCACCCTGGCACAGCCCAAACCTCTCTAACCAGCCCTTGCCAGGCTACAAAGCCCCTGTGGCAAATGGCACTGGGGGCACCTGCAACCAGCCAGGAAATCATTCTTTCCTTTCCTTTCTCCATTTGCTGCAATGGGTTTTGGTGCTGGTTTCCATCCTTGATTGAGGAATGTGAATGCCAGAGTGGTTTGGGTGGGAAGGGATCTTCAATGGCAGCTGATTGCAGCCCAGGGCCACCTGCCACTGTGCCAGGTGCTGCCAGCCCCAATGCCCAGCCTGGCCTTGGGCACTGCCAGGGCTCCAGGGGCAGCCACAGCTGCTCTGGCAATTCCAGCCCAGCCCCTGCCCACCCTGCCAGGGAACAATTCCCAATTGCCAAGATCCCATCCAGCCCTGCCATTCCTCTGGCACTGGGAGCCATTCCCTGGCTCCTGTCCCTCCATCCTTGTCCCCAGTCCCTCTGCAGCTCTCCTGGAGCCCCTTCAGGCCCTGAGAGGCCACAGTGGGGTCACCCCAAAGCTTCTCTTCTCTAGGCTGAACAGTCCCAGCTCTCCCAGCCTTTCCTTTCAGGATGTCACCAAACAAATTGAGGGCGCCTCTATGGAGAGAGCATTTCTCTTGCTGCAGATGTTTCACTGTCACTTGGGGTTCAGATGAGTCCTGCAGTGGGGGAGCTCTGCCCTGTGACCCCTGAGGGTGATCATTCCCAAAGGATGGAGAAATCTTTGCCTCAGGAAGGAAGAAAAGATGACATTTTCCCATGGCAGATTAACCTCAATGATTTTTGCATTTGGCAAATTATCTGAGAGTCGATTTAGGACAAGGAGTTTCTGTTATCTCTGTCATGCCTGTGTTGATATTGATGGTCCCCTGTGGGAGCCTTTGGATGTCCAGTGCACGCTCAAGCAGCCTCACTGTGCTCGTTCCTCTCCACATAACCTGACATTTTAAGGGAGGAAAATTTACACACTAAGCAGGGCAATGAGCTGGAAACAGAGAAAAGCAGCTGGGAGATCTCCTAAGGGAAGTTTGGCTGCACCCTCCCTCCCCTTCTCAGCACCAGCCACAAAGCTTGAGGCCAGGCCTCTGTGATGTCTTCCAAGTTTTGGTCCCTTTTTAACTGTTCTTGTCTGGACTCCTGCAAAATTCTGGATTTCCTAAAAGACCCAGCAGGAGATTTCCTGATGGGGAGTTCAGCCCATGAACTTTCTCCAAGTTTGTTTCTCAGCTCCCTGTTTATCCATTAAAGGAAAACTCTTTCAGGCTTGAGGAGTTAATGTTGTTATTTGGGCAATGCCATCATAGAGATAAGAACCATGGAACCACAGAATGGACCGGGCTGGAAGGGAACAGTGTCTTGGTTTAGAAAGCCAGGTGTCTGCTGAGGAAGGCAGGAGCCTCCCCTGAAATGGAAAATGTAACCTGACCCCCTCTTCAAATTGCTACAAATTTGAAATTAAGGGGCTCTCAGGCAGGAATAATGGTTCTTTACTAGGGAAGAAAACAAAAAGATAAAAGAAACAACGCAGTGAACTAAACCAACACTGCCAGAGTCAGAACCCAAGCTGACACCCTGTGGGTCAGGCTGTTGGCAGCAGTCCCATTGGAATTGTGGCTCAGCCCTCCTGCAGTGTCAGGGCTGGTTCTGCTGGAGCAGGGATCCTGGAGAAAGGTGCAGTCTCTGCCTCTGAAGATCCAGGGCCAGAGGCAGCTGCTGTTCCTCTGGGCAATCCAGTGCAGAAGCCGTGCTGGTGTTCCAGAATCTCCAGATTCTATCCAGGTAGGAATGCTTGGCTCCTCCCTCTGGGCTCCCATCTCCCAATGGGATGCTGTAGTTCCTATCAGCCATGCAAGGACATTCAATGGCTGTTGTCAGCAGGTGTCTCTCCAGAGGGAGGAGTGGGTGTGGAAGAGTTAAGGAAAGCTGCCCACTGCACAAAAGATAACTGCCATGCAGATGGCAAATAGAATATATCTTGCCTTGCAATCTGGGACATCCAGCCAGGGTCATTGGTCACTGCTCCCTGCTCCAGCAGGGCCATCCTGGAGCACAGGGCTGGGCTGGGTTGGGCTGGAATGGATCAGCCAGGGTCGCTGCTCCTTGCTCCGACAGGACCATCCCAGAGCACAGGATGTGTCTGGAATATCTGCAGTGCACCTGACCAGGCAGCAGCCCTGTGATGGGAAGTGATTTAGGGTTCTGTCCCTGTACATTGGGAATATCCCAATTCCTTTGCTTGGGGAAGGGCTGGGAAAAATCCTTCTGTGGCTAGGAAGGCCTTTCTCCATTCAATAAATCCTGGATCCCTCTGGCTCATGAGGAACCTCATCCTGCTGCTGGCTGCACTTGGGTCAGACATTTCCTGAGGGTGGGAGAGAGGCATCAGGGGAGCAGATGGCCCCTGCCAGGAATGAGGGAGATGTGCAGACAAGGAGAATGTGCTTTATTTCCCTCCCTCCTGTCAGAAATTATTGCCTTTACTGGGATCAATCCAAGCATCCTTCACAACCTGCACAGAGGACTTTGCTAGATTTATTTTCTTAGCCTGCTTGTTCAAGCCTGTTATTAATCCCCTCGTCAGCTCAGCTCACTGGAAGAAAACAGAGCTTCTTAAAGAGTTCTTACTGCAAATAAATGCCTCATTAAGTTAAACACATTTACCTGAAAACAGTATTTATGTCAAACAGACTAATGAATGCCACTCTGTGGAACACACTTGGAGCCTGCCCAAGCTCAGGTTTCAGGGGCTCTGGGCCCCTCTGAAACACCCACATGGCCAAGAATTCACCTGCAGGGAGAGGGAGGTGAGGAGGGGAGAGCAGGACCCTGGGTGATGCCTCTGCATTGTTAATTCCCATGGTGAAGGAGATTTAGGGAGACAGGAGCTTCTCCCAAACCCTGAGAGCTGTACAAATCTACCCAGGCCCTCTTAGGTGGTAGGAGAGAATACTTTTTTTTTAACAGATTTTTTTGATTTTTAACAGATTTTTTTTTTCTCGTTTTGGCCCTCCTCAAGCATCAAACACTCATTACAAAGGATCGTTCTCAGTGTTTGGTTTAGGTGCTCACAATGGGATTGAATCTGTTCCAGACCACCCTTAGCAACCTGGAGCAGTGGAAGGTGCTCCTGTCCAAGAACTGGATGGGTTTTACAGCCCCTTCCAACTCAAACCATTCCAGGATTCCCTGAAATACCCTATGAAGGGACTGGGAACTCCCTGAAAATGCCCCAGACTTCCCAGTATAAAAGGCTTTACTGGGGACTGGCTTTTCCTTGCCCTGCACAGCTGGGGCCATCTCTTCTGACACACTTGGGAAGATCCGAGCACCTCACACAGAGCCAGGAATGTTTTCAAGAGTTCAGGGAGTGAGGACAAATTCTCTGGTGTGTCCCAGAGGTTGGGGACAGCTCCCATGTCCTGAGTGACCTGCAGAGTGTCCTTGGGAAGCAGTTTGGGCAGGGAGATGAGCCAGGATGCCATCCCAGGTTGGGCAGAGCACACTGTGAGTGCCTCCCGTGGAGCTGCCATCCCACATTAACATTCCAGGCCACAGCTCTTCCCTCCCTCACACCGAGCTCTGCTCTGAACCCAACATCATTTGAATGCAGCTCAGAAAACCTCCTGTAATTCACCCAAATCGAGAGAGAAGTAGCCAGGAGGGGCTGAAGAGTACGACAGCAGCAGTCTCATACTAACGAGAGATTGTCCTTAGAGGTGTTTAATTGAAGCCTTCTACAAATCAGGCTCAAAACTTGATGCAGCAACAACTGCACACCAGGAAAACACAGAGGGTGTGGAGCATTTAAACTGTGTGGTGTGAATGTCAATCTGCACTTGCCGTGGTGCCAGAGGGGTGAGTGAGCCCAGCAATGGACACTGGAGTGGTTCTGGCGCGCTGTAGGGAGGTCTCTACACTAAACAGCCCTGGGCCCTCTGTGGGGCTCAGGCGCAGCTGCTCCTCCCAGGGAGGAGCCATGAATGAGCTCTGCGCTCCCAAAAACACCAATCCACAGAGCCATGAGTGAGCTCTGCGCTCCCAAAAACACCAATCCACAGAGCCATGAACGGGCTCTGCTCTCCCAAAAACACCAATCCACAGAGCCACGAACGAGCTCTGCTCGATCAGAAACACCAATCCACAGAGCCATGAATGAGCTCTGCTCTCCCAAAAACACCAATCCACAGATCCACATGGCTGAACAAGCTGGGAGGCCTGGCTGGCACTCCAGGAAACCCTGGGTAGCGGGGTGGTAGCAGTGCCACAGTGCCTGGTGTCACAATGCCACCCCTCCCGTCCCCTCGTGCCTCAGGCCGCACCAAACCATGGAGCTGGGATGCCTGGCCCGAGTCAGGGACAAACTGCTGTTGGCTCTGTCACCTCAATCCCTGAGCAGGACAAATCAGGGACAAACTGCTGCTGGCTCTGTCACATCCATCCCTGAGCAGCACCAGGACCAGGCCTGGCTGCCTCCTCTGGGATTTTCTCTCTGGACCATCCCTGGAGGGTTTGAAGCAGGCCGTGGGGCTCAGGCTCTGGGGACAGTGGCCATGGAAACACTTTGCCAGCCACATTGTCAAATCTGTGCTTTAGCTCTCACATAAACCCACCCAGGGCCCCAGATGTGCCCAGGGAGCTGTCACTGCCTGTGCCCATCACCCTGAGGGCCCAGGCCAAGCTCTGGCCTTGACTGGAAATGTCAGGGGGTTCAAGCAGCTCCAAAGCTGAGCCTGGGAAAAGGGCCTGACCCCAGCCCTGCCCTGGGATCTCATCCCCCCGTGCAGGTCAAGGGGGCCAGACCCACACCTGGCACCCCCTGGCTGTGTTCAGGTGCCACCTGATGCCAGCACTTCCCTCCACCTTCCCAGGGATCCAAAGCAGAAGAACCAGGCCCTGCTCCTGTGGCAGTCCCCACAGGATGTTCACAGGGTGACAGGAGCATTTCTGGCCCCAGTGCTGGGTGACAACATTTGTTCCACCCCACTTGGCATCTCCCCTGGCACAGGGCAGCCGGTCCAGCAGCCAAAACCTCGGGAGAAGGGAAGTGTGTCACTGTCATATTTTCTGAAAAATCCCTTCACCAGGATTTCTTCTCCTGGGAAGCTGAGAAGCCTCAGAGAAGAATGAAAACAATAATTATCTGATTGCTTCTCCCTGTTTTGCTGCTTTGGAATGTGATCTGGAGATTGTTTATCCAACAGGTGATTGTTTGATTGGTTTCATGTGAATTGTTTTGATTTAATGACCAATCACCATCCAGCTGTGTCAGGACTTGAAGTAGTCACAAGTTTTAATTATCATTCTTTGTGACCTTCTGTCTGTATCCTTTCTCTATTCTTTAGTACAGTTTTAGTATAGCATTCTTTTATGTAATATAATATAGATGATGTAATAATAAATTAGCCTTCTAAGAACATGGAGTCAGATTCTCAGTTCCTCCTTCGTCCTGGGGACCCAGCAAATACCACAGAAGTTTTTTGGAGGGGGATTTTTGGGCTGTCTGTCCTGCACTGTTTCCTTGGTTTCAAAGCAGCATTGCCTGAGCAGCAGAGAGGATTGAGGAACCCGGAGGAGCTGCCTGAAGTGGCACAACATGACTTTATCACACACTGACTTCCCCAAATCCTCGTGGCTGGGCAGAGTGCTGCTTTCCTCCCAGCATGGTTTAATTTGCCCCTCACTCTCTCTGTGATCAGCCACTCAGCCCTCGCTAATATATCTCATTTCCACAGGCTCTAGGTGGTGTTTAAAAAAAAAGAGAAAAAGAAAAATTTGATCCTTGCATGCAAAATATCCTTCTGAGCAAAGAAATAACTATCTGCAAGGCCTAACTGAATTATCCCCTTATCAATGGAAGGAAATAATCCACTTGAAACATGAAGTACAAGTGGAATGAAAAGCCTTTGCAAGTGGCAGGGGAAGAAGAACACAGTGTGAGTCTCAAATAGCTCTGCTTTTCCCATATGGAGAAATAAATTTTTCTTGGAATCATTTCCTCTTTCAGTGCATAATGAAGTTTCTCAATTGCTCACCCTTCCACCCCCCTTCTAATACAATAAAAGGGAAATAATCCCTCTATTTGCAAAAGTCCTGAGAAGAGAGTTCAGGCTGCTTGGAGCTCAGCAGGGGCACCTTCTACAGATGTTGATGAGATTTCTCCTGTGTTTTGTGGGACAAGAGCTGCATTTGCTGATTTGTGCTTCAGGGTTTAATTAATTCTTATTATTTGGGCTCTCCGGTACAGCCCAGCAGATCCCCTCAGCCAAGATATCCTCAAAATCCTGCCTTTCTCCATGGCTTTGCTTCTCCTTGTGAGCAGAGAAGGCCTGGAGGAAGGAGGAGGTTTATAAATAAAAGCCACAGTCCACATGGATTCCCTTCTGGGAAGGTTAATTCAGGGTTCTGGTTAAAGACTCTCGTTCCTGTCTCTTCCTGTCTCTCTCTCCTGCTAAAGACAATCCTTTATCCTTTGTAATGGAGCTGTTGAGTCCTGTCAGGTCGGATCAGCAGCTCCTGGGAGGAAGCAGGGACTGAGAGTTTGGCAGGATAATGACTCAGAGCTGGCAAAGTCCAGCCAGGACAGGGCTGCAAAGCCTTCTCCAAAAATAGGGCTGGATCCCACCCCAGCCCAGTGTCCCTGGGGGGCTCACCTGCACATCCAGCCTTTCCTGGTGCTTTTAATTTGATTTTTATTCTCACTATCCAGAGCAGAACTGCAGAGGTGAAAGGTTTCACCATGCTGAGCTTTCCAAAAGCCCAAATCAGGAATTAGCCAGGTCTGCTCTCCAGGAGGAAACCCAGCGGGCAGGAGAGCCATGAGCCCATCCCAGCACTGCTGGGGACAGGCTGTAGATCTTGCATTAACAACAGCCCACAGTGCTTATTATGCCTAAAACAAACAAACCAAATTCCCAGATAAATGAAACTAATTAAACATGCTGCTATAAAAATTAAAGCTTCCCTTGTTTGTTTGGGGATTTTTTTTTTGGTGACTCATGGATATTTTGCAGCTTTGTTTTTGTTTTGCCTTTTGTTGTATTGTTCTTTTCCAGCACTGCAGAAAATCTGAGAATGGATTTGCCAATAGACTGCAGGACAGGCCTGGCTTTTGGTCTCATGTGGAGCAAATGTTGTCACTGGGCTTTAAAAGGCTCCATAGAAGTCACAAAATCATGGAATGGTTTGGGTGGGAAGGGACCCTAAAGCCCATCCAGTGCCACCACTGTCATGGGAACTCCCACTGTGCCAGGTGCTGCCAGCCCCAATGTCCAGCCTGGCCTTGGGCACTGCCAGGGCTCCAGGGGCAGCCACAGCTGCTCTGGCAATTCCAGCCCAGCCCCTGCCCACCCTGCCAGGGAACAATTCCCAATTGCCAAGATCCCATCCAGCCCTGCCCTCTGGAAGTTTGAAGCCATTTTCCCCTGTCCTATAAATGACAAGGCCATCAGAGGGGTTCATCACTCGGAGTTTGTGGCTTTTCTCCCCTAGGAGGTGACAGAGCCTCTTTGGGTGTTTGTTGCACTCTGCCTGGTCCTGTGCCAGCCTGTGCCTTGGAACTGAGGAGCAGAGAGGGACCAGGCAGAGCCAGGCAAGCTCTGAGGCAGCTTCAATGGAGGGGAAAATCCCAGTGCTCCCAGATGGCACCACAAGGCAGGGACTGATGGAATTCCAACCACTGCAACTGGAACTCCAGGATTCACCACATGGAACATGAATGTGTCACATGCTTGGGATTCCACAAGTGTAATTTACACAAGTGCAATTTACACAAGTGTAATTTGCACGAGTGTCATTCACACAAATGTAATTTACACAAGTGTAATTCCCAAGAGCTTTACTGCTGGGATAAGAGAGCGTATCCCAATTTCCTGGGATTGCTGGTGGAGCCTTTCCACACAGGAGCCTTTGGGTCACTCCCACAGGAGTGGGGAGTTTTGCAGAGCAGCCTGGCACATTCCCAATGTGTGAATACCTGCGCTCCCAGGAAAAGCCATGGGATGGGATGGGATGGGATGGGATGGGATGGGATGGGATGGGATGGGATGGGATGGGATGGGATGTGGCTGCTGGGCAGAGAAATTGTGCATTGGGGAAATCAGAAGAGATCTCCAGAGCCGAGGAGCGGCCGCCCTGTCTCTGCTCTCACACACAGTAAGTAGCAGGGAGCTCAGGGTAGCTCAGGGAGCTGTGAGCCATTATCCAGGCTGTGATTAACAGCACTGCTGACAGACGCCTCAGGGCAGCAGGGAAACGTGGCCAGAGGCACTCAGCACTTCAGCACTTGGACATATCCAGGCCATTCCAAACAATCTCTTTTGGCACAGCTGCTGCAGATGGTCCCGACAAGAAGGAATTTGTCTGGCAGACTTGAGGAGTGCTTTTTGTTTGTTCTCTCTCAATTTCGTGATGCATGACCTTGGGCTAGTCCTCGGGGTGGGAGTGCAGCTCTGAACTGGGGAGAAAGATGTTTACCAGCACTTACGGACTCTTGAAGGTCTGTCACCACGATATTGTTAATGAATGTCACTGTGAGAACTCCAGCCCAGTGCCCACGTCAGGTTTGTCGCAGCTCTGCCCGGAGAGGCTGGAGCTGACAGTGAATGAGACCCTGGAGATGCTGAGGCTGACTCAGAGCTCTTTGCACCAGGCTCTCTGTAATTTGGCTCATGCCTGACGGCAGCACAGAAATTCCCAAGCAGTCACCAGCCAAGCCAGCCATTATGGGAGCAGAGGCTGAAATTTCCAAACAGCCACAATCCAGTCCAGATTCTGGGAAAGGAAACTGAAATTGCCAAACAGCCACAATCCAGTCCAGATTCTGGGACCAGAGACTGCAATTCCCAAATGGCCACAATCTAATCTAGATTCTGGGAGCGGAGACTGAAACTCCCAAACAGTCACAATCCAATGTAGATTCTGGGAAAGGAAACTGAAATTCCCAAACAGTCACAATCCAACCATTGTGGGAGCAGAGACTGAGCCCAGCACAGTTTCTGGAGGCTGATGGGCTCCCCACAGTCAGGCCTGGCCGCTGCTGCACTGGGACACTGGTGCAGCCCTGCAGCGTGGAAAGGTTGGTGCCCACAGCTCTCCTGGGATTTCTCAGCTCTCCAGGGGATTTCAGCTCCCACCCTTCTGCTCAGGTGGTGGAAAGGAGCAGCACAGGCTCCCCCTGAGCCCCCTGTCCCACCTGCCACGAGTGACCAGCCCAGCACACAGCCCCTGAGCCCGTGGGTGCCACGGGCAGAGTCCTGCCCCAAGTGCTGGCAGGGGACAGGGCAGGGACACGTCCGAGGCTGGCACAGCAGCCATCAACACCCTCGGCTGCTCCAGGAATAAATCCACTCTCCCTTCCTGCAATGTGTGATGAGAACTCACCAGAATGGAGATGGGATTCGCAGGTCTGGAGTGGGGTTCATGTTTTAATTAACAGTGCAGGAGAGGGAACAAGGAGGGACCGAAAATCCCTCCCTAGACAGGCAGAGGAGCTTTGCTTTCCCGTTCCATTCTTGTTTTCATTTCCTGGTGCCAATGGAGAGCAGCTCCATCTCATTTTCAGTTTTCCGCCCACAGGGCTGGGAAGAGTTGAGAATGGCATCACAAAGTGCAATTCTGTGGCAAAAACCAGAATATTTCTCATTGATGGTGTCAGCCACGGCCATTCCAGCCAGAGCTGGAATTGATTGCGCAGCCCTGGGATCTGGGGAGTGCTCCAGAGGTCCTGGAAGGAAACTGTGCCTGGATTGATCCTGAACTGCAAAGCACACGGACCAGGCTGGTCCCTCTCAGGGCTTCCAAGGGCCGTTTCAGCAGGAGGCATTGCAAACTGTACCTGTAGAGGAGCTGAAACACCAGGAACAGCCCAAATCCATCCAGGATTCAGGGAAACACAGGGAAAAGAAGCAATTTTGGAGGAGGGAGAGAGAGACAGAGGGGAACTGGTGGGGCTGTGCTGCTCCCTGGCCATCCCCACCAGGGACAGTGGGGTCAGGGTGGTGTTATCCCAGGACTGCCCCGATGCAGCCTCCCCACTGGAGGGTGGATTTTTGCTCTGAAATTCTCCATTTCCCATTCCTGTTCTGCAGCAGGAATTTGTGCCCAGCTGCTCCTCACACCAATGCTGTACTTGCAGCTCCATGGTGGATTTCTCCCTCACTCCCATCTCCCTCTCCATTGTAGCGATAAATGAATAAATCTGGGAAATTCTGAGATGCTTTTGAAACCCCATTTGCTGACTCCAGCATTACTCACAAGTTGGATTTTTCTGTTGTTGTTATTGTAAGTGGGTTTTTTACCCGAGAGAGAGACAGCAAATAATTGAACAAATAGTTCTGAGCTTTTCCTATTTGGCATCTTTTAAAATGAGGGCATTTTTTCACTGCTTTTGAAGTGTCTGTGAGCATTTTCATTGATAATTGCATGAAGATACCAAAATAATCATTGAAGATTTTACATTTAATGAAACCTTTGTTATAAGTAAACAGAAAGTGTCAATAGGATACTAAATAATAACTCAAAAAAAAAACCATAAGAAATTTAACAACCATTTAAAAAATCCATATTTTCCTCATATTTTTGGGAAAAGAGCCACTACTTGTTAAAAAAAAATCAATAAGCACAACTACTCCTTGAGCCTCTGATTATCTCATTTTGCAGCAATTTTTGCCAGGGCAGAGCTTCAAAGAGCCTTCAGTTAATCAGGAAAGAATCCCCAAGGCTTTGGAAAGCTGCAGGGTTAACTGAGGTCCCTGGAACTCCAGACAGAGCCATCCCTTCCTCAGGTACATCCAGGGGAGTGAGGGGGGATTGGAAATGGGAGGGAAGGAAATCCCATCCCCTTGCCCCCAGCTCCCAACAGGCCAGGAAAAGCTGGGATTTCATTCCCAAAGGGGTTTTTTCCACTACCTGTGTTTTCAATTCTGTACCTCCCTATAAACCACGTTTTTTCTCCAGCAGCATCTTCAGGGATGAAATCTCTCACCCTGGGCTTATCCTTCCCTCGTGTCTCAGGTTGGAAATGGGGCTGTGTGTTCTGTGCCCACCTGTCAGAGCTGGGGCAGTTCTCTGCTGCTCTTGGGGCAGTTTTCTTGATCTCTCCCGCAGCCAATCCTCCCTCCAGGAGATCTCTGCTCTCCATGGCCACTGAGTGTCCCTGCAGGGCTGATCCAATTCCAGCATCTCATGGGCAGATGCTGCGCCCAGGGCAGGAGCCAAGCATTCCTACCTGGATTCAATCTGAGCCTGGCACAGCACAGCAGCCTTTGCCCCCTGCATTGCCAGAGGAGCAGCTTTCTGCTGCCCTGCATGGCCAGAGGGAGCCCAGGCCCATCTGCAGCAGCCCTGGAGCTGCAGAGGAAAACTCCCCCCTTGTGCAGGATCCCTGCTGCAGCAGAGCCACAGCTGGCACTGCAGGAGGGCTGAGCCCCCATGGGATGGGGCTGGGACACAGCCTGAGCCACAGCGTGCCAGGGCCTGCTCCCACTCTGGCAGGGTTTGTTTGCACTATTGCATTTGTATTTTTAATTTTCTAATACAGAGCTGTTATTCCTCTTCCCATATCTTTGCCTGAGAGCCCCTTAATTTCAAAATTACAATAATTCAGAGGGAGGGGGTTTGCATTTTCCATTTCAGGGGAGGCTCCTGCCTTCCTCAGCAGACACCTCTCTGTTCAAACCAAGGCACCTCTGCTGCTCCCACTCCAGGGTCTGGGAGGAATCAGCTCAGGTTTAGGCTGCTCCTGGGGTCTCCATTCAGGTTCCTAAAACAGGAGGAGTTTCCCCACAGTGGCAATTCCTGCACATCCTGGAGCTGTGGCTCCCAGAGGCCTCAGGTCTTTCCCTGCAGTGTTCAGGGCAGCCAGAGGCTCCTCAGCCATGGCTGCATCCTGAATTTATGGAAGTGAATCCATCCCACTTTTCTCCATTCCCTGGTGCTTCTCCAAGCAGGAATCACTTGGGAACTGGAACACACATTCACCCTACAAGCAGCCTCTCTCAGTGATCTTCTAGACTCAAACTAACCTTTTTGGATGCCCACCTGAGGAATTTCCTCCTGGATAAACCTGGAGCATTTTCCCCTGGAGGAATTCAGAGCAGCCCAAGGGGACACAGAGGTTCTCAGGCACCCTCTGGAAGAACAGCCCCTGTTCCCACCCCATCCCAGGCGCCAGACAGGAGGAATTACTGCTCCAAATGCATTAAAGGCTTTTGTTTTCCAAGCTGGGAGCCACCGGTGGCTGTGATTGAAACTCCTGTCACCGTCTGAGGGGAGGGAGCAGTGCCAGCCACATGATCATCCATATGCTCGGCTAAATCCACTCCAAATTGATTAAGTTCCGCTGAAGGAGACCTGGAAATCAATCTGTTCAGGCTTGCTTGGAGAGAAACGACAGCCTGGAGGTGACACAAGTCTGTTTTCATCGCTGGCCCTCGTGGGAGCTCACGTTGCACCTCCCATGCCTTCCCCCAGGTGATTCTGCTGGCAGAGATAATCAGCTGCCCTTGGAATCAGTGCAAAATACTTTGTACCAGCTTCGTGCATTTCGGGGGCATTTCAGGCAGTTTGGGCTTTCTAGCCAAAACCAAGCAAAAAGGAACAGGTTTTTAGGAACAGAACAAATGTTCCTGGTGTATGGATGGTTCCCAGAGGGGGCTGGAGTCTCCTCCCTGGGACATTCCAGAGCCACATGGACACAATCCTGTGCCCTGTGCCCTGAGATGGCCCTGCTGGAGCAGAGAGTGGCACCAGTGACCCATTCCATGAATTTAACATCCCATATTACAGAATTCCATCTCAGCACTCCCATTAATGCCCCTGGAGCTGCTGGGAGTCATCAAGGTCTTTCCAGCTGTCCCACTGTCATTTCCCACCCATGTTTTCTGCTGCTCCAGCAGCCTGGGAGGTGCTGCAGCCTTGTCCTCCGTCTGTTTTCCGCCTGTTCTGACTTCATTTGTTGAATTATCCAGTAATTCATTACAACTAAATTTCATTGGGCTTTTGGCCAAGGTTTCTCATCAAAAATGACATGAAGACAAATATTGTCGTTATTTGCCCAGCTGTGCAGCTCCATTGATATTCCCTGCAGGGCCCAGCCTGTTATCAGAGCTGAGTAACACTGATAATAAACCCATATCTCTCCCCTGCAGAGCATCCAGTGTCAACACAGGCACCTGAGCAGGGTCCAAAGCTCGGGGCAGGTTTAATCCCCCTCCACACTCTGTTCACATGGACTCGCTCTCTAATCTTCCAATTGAACGTTTTTCCAGCCAAACCCAGGCAGTTTTTTACAGCACAATGTTCCACATGAGCGTGCTGGATTTTGTGTATTCATATTTCAGGCAGGGAAAAGAAAGAGCCAGGCTGCTTCAATAATACATCAGGATCCTGTTCCCACATTGCCAAAGCAGAACATTTGTGTTTGTATTCTGAGTGACTTTTTGTTTAGAAGTATCTTTATTTCCCAGCATAAATATTCCTTTAAAAATACACAACCGGCATGAAACATTTCTCATTCATCAAATGAAATATCTTCATTATCCCCAAATGCCTGTTCATGAACACTCCCAGCCCTGGCATTTCTGTTCTTCCCTCTGCACTGCTCAGGAGCAGCAAACACAAACTCTGCTAATGGAATCCACGAGTGCTGCCCGCCCTGGGAAGGAGCAAACAGAGCTGAGTGTGAACACAGGCACTGAATGTTTTTATCATGTTAATGTCAACTCGATGTTTTTATCCTCTCTGCAGGAGGAACACGCTGGGGGTGCCGCCTCGGTACAACCTGGTGCTCCAGGAGGAGGGGAGGGGTTGCAATACCCAGCACAGGATCCTTAAAAACCACCTTGAGTGCTCTGGGAGGTGGCAAAGGCAGAGGACACGGAGCATCCTCTGCTCTTCCTGCCCTGTGAGACTACAAGAGCATCTTGCTATAATTCATGCCTCTGATTTACTGCTCTGCTCCCTCTCAGCCCTGGCAGGCAAAAAAGAGCTGTAAATCACTTAAATCCGAGGATTTCCCCCTCCCAGCCGGAGACAGGGATGGCTGTTGTGTCCTCCCTCAGGTAACTCTCATTTCTCTCTGGGTGCCTCTTCAGGTAGGGGATTTTAAAAGCTCGGTGAGATAATGGGATATTTTAATAGATATAATCCTCCCAAAACCATCACTTTGATTCCAGACTTTAATGGATGTGCTCCCCAAGCCCCTCCCCACACATCCCACCTAAATTTGTGGGAATTAAAGGATAAAACATCCCAGCTCCCTATGACCAAACCTGCCTTTGCTGGCTCTGATTCAAACAGCCCCCAAGTTTAGACTGAGATTAAATATTTTGTGTGTGTTTTAAGGGGGAAAGATTAATTGAGCTTTATTACAGGTTTAATGCCTCAGCCTCCATTTGCATTTTAAGAGGTGTGATCTCATCCTGCCCCAGCACCCCTCGCTCCGTGTTTACCGCCCAGAATTGATCCCAGCTTTGATAGGCTGTAATTAAAGCAGGCACATGAAGAATTTAATAGGGCTTCTTATTGTGAACAAGGATTAAAGGGGTGGTAGAATTCACACTTTAATTTAATAACTTTGATTAAACAAGGGCACAGAGGGATCTGTCAGTTCTGGCTCCTGTTCTGACCTTGGGAAAGTCACCCAAGCCTAGGTCTGGTCTCTGTAAGCTCAAGCTGTGCTCTGAGCATGTTCTACAGAGCTGGGCTTAACTCCTCTGCACCTTGGTCAGTTCCCCTCATCAAAGTTGCAAATCCCTTCCAACTGCAGAGCAGGGACCTGGCTTTTGGCATCAGCTCAGATTTCTTGGAGTTTTATCTGGTCAAGCACTAAGTACAAGGGACAGGACAAGAGGAAAGAGCCTCAGGTTGTGCCAAGGGAGGATCAGGTTGCATATCGGGAAAATTCCTTCATGGAAAGAATTATCCAGCCCTGGCACAGCTCTCCAGGACAGTGGTTGAGTCCCCATGCCCCTGGAGGGATTATAAAACCTGTGGATGTGGCACTTGGGGACATGGTCAGAGGTGGCCTTGGCAGTGCTGGGTTAAAGGTTGGACTTGATGATCTCAGAGCGTTTTTCCAACCTGAACAATTCCATGGAACATCATCTTACTCAAACAGCAGTGACAAGGAAGAGCTCAGTCTTATGTTGAACATGCAACTTTCCATTAAAATGGGGGAAAATTCAGCTTTTTTTCCTTTAAAAGTTACTTCTGTAACTGAGGAACCATGGACTATTTCCTCATTCAGTAATTCCTCTTACTTTTTGCAGGATTCTTCCAGAACTGGTGGCAAATCTTCAGCTGTGATGTGACACTACACCACAAAGGGGAAAATCCAGCCCAGAATTGAGGGAATGTTTGAGAGCAGCTCAGCAAAAAGCAGAGAAATCTTTCAGCTCAAAATGTGTCAATCTGCTCCCTTCACTTCAAAAATGTCTCGTGGAAACTTCTGGAGCTTGAGTTCAGTAACAAACATTCCCTTCCCACCCCAATTTCAATGAAAATAAAGGATTGAGCCACGGGGATTTGCCACAGAGGAGGAATCCCAATTTTTGCTCAGCTTTATCCAGATGGCTTCTGCTTTGTGCCCAGAGTACCTGAATTGAAATGAGAGAGGATTGATTTGGGAACAGCTACTCCACGGGGTGAACAGCAAAAGCTTTTCTATTCCCTGCTATCCCTCTTTTCCTTTTTTTCCCCTCTTTTTCAAATCATGAGGCCTTTGATAGGACTGTGTGGTGTGAGGCCATGCATTGGCTTTCTGTGCACTGATTTTTAGGGCAAAATGAAAATCCACCCTGGAAGGAACACAGATCAAAGAGCTTTTCCCAAAACAAACTCTGAGTCACTGCTTGTTTGGAGAAAATCAGGAATCATGCCTTGAAATGAACAGGTAGGAGGCAGAGATATCTCCTGGGAAGATCTCAGCTGATTCCTGCCAGGATAGGGGCTGGATCAGGAGCTCAGGGCAGAGATAAATGAGATGGAGTTTGGCTGCCTCTTGTCACAGCCCCAGCACAGGCAGGTCCCTGATTGTCAGTGATGGAGAGAGCCAGGGAGACTGATTCAGTGATCAGAATCTGATTTTATTGTGGGATACAAACACAAACTTATGCATATAACAACATCTCTTACTTGCAGAGTTTATTGGGATTTTCTTTTTCTGATAAACCCATTTGATTGAATCTTCTTGCAATCCAGGTCTAATTTTCAAAGTTTTGTTTGCTTTTGCCAGGGCATCCTGTTATCAAATCTCTTCTGTCAGCCAGGTCCAAAGTCCATCATCTTTCTTGTCTCCCCCAACATTCCATCATCTCCCCCTTTCCTTTTGACCAAAAATACTCTTTTAATGGCCTTAATAATTAATCTCTGCACACATTGAAAGGTATCATGATTAATACAATTATTATCAAAATTACCACATACATACCTATGCTAAAAAGAATCTTTTAGTTAAAAACTCCAGCCACCAAAAGGCTCAGGCTTGATCTTTATAACCAAAACATTCCTGATGGCAGCTGCATTACTGGACTTAGAAAGGCTGCCAGAAGTGTAATTGTACCAAAAGTTTTGATTCTTATACACAAGATGATAGGGAAAAACATTTTTAGACTGATTCCTTCCCATGTAATTAAAATTAACACAAAAATCCAATATCACAGAACCCAGAAATTCTAGCTCTTGGGGTTCCACCAGTGGTATTTCAGGAAGGTAAGGGATCCAATTTAATATGATTTGGTTTGCTTTAAAAAACATTTTAGTGTAAATATTAGTGTAAAATTCTAGAGGAGCTATATTTCCCCCATTTCTTGTGTAAATATTAGTGTAAAGTTCTGCAGAAGCTATATCTGATAAAGGGAAATCTTTCCTGAGGGGAAAGCTCAGCTCGCCTTTGGCTCCAAACCCCACCTGTGGATTCTCAATGGCTCCTGGGGAGATCACATAATGGAAAACAGGGATTTCAGTCCAGGAGAGCACCTGGCAGTGGTTCAGCACTGCTGATTTCCATCACCCGAGCCTGTCCTGCTCTGACACCCCCTCCCCTGCAGGGCCGTGGGCCGGTGGGTGCCTCTGGCTGCCATCAATTATTCACCTGCTGCAAGGGGGATGAAAATTTCATGAGGAATTGTTGAGAATGCTGGAATGCAAGGAAATGGCACGGAAGGGCTGAGATTTAGGGATGCAGCACGAGTCCCTGTCTGCAACCAGCCTTGTTACACTGCACTGATCATTTGACCACAATGTATTTGTAGAACAAATCTTTTTGTCTCTATGTGTGAAAAAAGCAGTTGTTTGAGGATTTTAAGATTTGAGGAGTTTAAGATTTGCAGCCTATGAGATTTCCCCACATTTGGTTCCCCACCCTGAGCTCTTTGTCCCTCAGCACAACCTCTCAAATGGCTGAAGGGTTTTTGAGTTTCTCGTAAAAAATGCACCATCATCACATGTATTAAAAGCAGAATGCTAAGTGTGGTCATTAATTAACTTATTAATTTATGGTACAATTAATTTTTAAAATAGATCTGCCCACTTTTACCGCTGCTGCATGTAAATGTCCCTTCTGCAGAGCTTAACTTTAATTTTTTACCCAGTCTACCTGCAGCCTTGATTCCAAATGCACTCAGAATTTACTTTAAGATGAAGAATTCTCTGGAAATGGCAAAGGAAGAAATTCATTTCACCTGCCTACATGAGCCTGTGGATGCACAGAGGGGACAAGGAACCTGTGCCCTGTCACACCCACACTGTTCTGCACTGGGGTTCAGTGCAGTAAAAACCATCCCATGGGAGCACAAAGGGCTGAAAGGGACGTGGAGCTGGGGAAAGCACCCAGAATCAGGTGATGTGGGGCTGATATTTTTGTTCCTCAGTCTCTCATCTCTCCTCACACTGCCATCTGTACAGAGCACACATTGTACATATGGGATTTTTATTCACACTCTTCGGGGAGCTGGATTATTTCCAGTGATTTCAGCTCCTTCCCTTCAATATCTAGGAAAAATAATGCCTTTCTGGAGAACATTCTTGTCAAAGCATCAAAACACTGTTCACTTCCCATTGTTTCTGTGCATTTCTATTGCACAAACACTGCTTTTCATCTCCCTTCTGTTTCCTGTGCTTCTGCCTGGCTTTGCACGATTGCTGAGCCCACCTGTGCCTGGCCTGGGCACTCTGTGCCCACTGCAGGACCACAGAACAACACAGGGGCTCTGTGGAGCTGTCCTGGTTTCAGAAGGAGCCAGCAATGCATCCTCTGGGAAGTGTTTCAGTGCTGACCACAGTCCAGGCTGAAAATATTCCAGCTCTGGGCTGGTCCCACAGCACGGGCAGCAGGAGGGGATTGGGGCTCTGCCCCTGTGCTCAGGTGAGAGCAGCTCTTCACCTGCAGAGCTGCCCCAGCCCTGGGAATTCCAACATCAGGAGGAGCTGGAGCTGCTGGAGCCAGGCCAGGGGAGGCTCCAGGATGATCACAGGGATGGAGCAGCTCTGCTGGGAGGAAAGGCTGGGAGAGCTGGGATTGTTCACCTGGAGAGGAGAAGGCTCCAGGGTGACCTGACTGCATCTTGCAGGACCTGAGGGAGCTACAAGAAAGATGGAGACAGACTCTTTCCAAGGGGTGGAGGGACAGGAGCCAGGGAAGGTCAGAGGCCAGGGCTGGGTGGGATATTGGCAATTGGGAATTGTTCCCTGGCAGGGTGGGCAGGGGCTGGGCTGGAATTGCCAGAGCAGCTGTGGCTGCCCCTGGAGCCCTGGCAGTGCCCAAGGCCAGGCTGGGCATTGGGGCTGGCAGCACCTGGCACAGTGGCAGGTGGCCCTGGGCTGCAATCAGCTGCCATTGAAGATCCCTTCCCACCCAAACCACTCTGGCATTCACATTCCTGAACCAAGGATGGAAACCAGCACCAAAACCCATTGCAGCAAATGGAGAAAGGAAAGGAAAGAATGATTTCCTGGCTGGTTCCAGGTGCCCCCCAGTGCCATTTGCCACAGGGGCTTTGTAGCCTGGCAAGGGCTGGTTAGAGAGGTTTGGGCTGTGCCAGGGTGCCCAGAGCAGCTGTGGCTGCCCCTGGAGCCCTGGCAGTGCCCAAGGCCAGGCTGGAGCACCTGGCACAGTGGGAGGTGTCCCTGCCGTGGCAGGGGTGGCACTGGGTGGGATTTCAGGTCCTCCCCAACCCAAACCACTCTGGGATTCTGTGATTTAAAAATGGTACCAGGGAATCCAGGGGTGGGAGGAGGTGTTTGCCTACAAGAACTTCCCAGCCTTGGAAATGATAAGAGATGGGGGGGGATCCTTTGGGCCCCCTCAGAGGCAAGGCCAGCAGCAGGAGACCCTGAGAGCCACTGCCACCCTGGGCTCAGCATTGCCCTGCCCTGCTGCAGCCACCAGTGCCACAGAGGAGCAGCAATCTGCCAAAACCTAAATAGAAACATTTCTGGGGAACTGGAGGGGAAAACAACGCCCCAGACAGCATTTGTGGAGTCCATAAATCCACGTGCTGATAAATTACCATGGAAAGTGCCTCTCACAGACACAGAATCCTGATCCACAGGGGCAGCTGATGATAATGACTGCACAGGTTGTTGCTACCCGAGCACAACCAGTCTATTTTTCTCTTTTATGACTCTCCACTCTCAGGAATGCATCCATCAGGAAAAGAGCTCCTGTTTAATGCCGATCCCTTTGGTGGGCAGCCAAGTGGCAGTGCCATGCTGGCCGTGCCTGTGGCTCAGGAGCTGAGCTCAGGATTAACAGCAAACAGCTTTGCTGCTCTGTCTCCTGCTCTGTGCTGAACCCTGGACAAGCTTCAACTCCTTCCTTCCTTCCTTCCTTCCTTCCTTCCTTCCTTCCTTCCTTCCTTCCTTCCTTCCTTCCTTCCTTCCTTCCTTCCTTCCTTCCTCCCTCCCTCCCTCCCTCCCTCCCTCCCTCCCTCCCTTCCACCACTTCTTTCCACCACTTCCCTCCCTCCCTCCCTCCTTCCTTCTCCACGTCTGAGAGACACCAGTGCTGCTCCCCAGGAGCTAAACCAGCTGTAATTGAAGCTGAAGCGGGGCCGGGCTGGATGGGGATTGGGGAATTGTTCCCTGCAGGGTGGGCAGGGGCTGGGCTGGAATTGCCAGAGCAGCTGTGGCTGCCCCTGGAGCCCTGGCAGTGCCCAAGGCCAGGCTGGAGCCATCAGGGACAGTGGGAGGTGTCCCTGCTATGGCAGGGGTGGCACTGGATGGGATTTCAGGCCCCTTCCCTCCCAGTCCAGTCTGCTCATCAGCCCTGAGCAGTGTGGACTGTGTTTGCAATCTCTGTGCCAAGAGCTGACAAGTGAAAGACAGCAAATTCTCTTGAGAAGAAATCCTTACTGACTGCTGGGGCAGGATCTGTAGTTGGGCATTTTCTCCTGTTTGTCCCCTTCTAAAGCTACCTTGGCTTTTTCTATAGTATGGAAACAGTAAGTTTTGCCATGTCACATCCATAACTCTCTTTTCTAGCCTGAGATTCCTCTTTGATTCTTTCTATGTACAACAATTATTCTTTCATTGGTTTTTCCCTGTATAAGTTGAATTTATCTTGTTCCAGTGACTGGGAATTTCCATGTCTCAGACCTTACCCTTATCCTTTAAGGCCTTTCCTCTCTGTCTGTCCCACACCAAGGTCCCTGTTCCCTGGCAGATCTGATGAGTTCCAGTGACAAAACTGTGAGGGACACATCTGGGTGCTTGTTGAAAGAGACATTTCCCTCTGGCTTCACATCCCAGTCTCTGCCATCTCCACAAACAGCAGAGCTCCTGAAACAGGCCCAGGCTCAGCTTTATTTCCCCACAGCTGAAGGGGCAGAGCAGCAGAACCAGTCCCTGGCCGCGCTCAGGGTGCAGAACACCAAGAGCCCAGCCCAGGACTGTCAGAAGCCAGGACATCCCTCTGGCTGTCCTGGATGGCTCCAGCCCCTGCCAGGGGGCTCAGAGACCTTGGCACAGAGCCCAAGACACAACTGTGACTTTGATTTTGACCCATGGAGCAAATTACCACCTTTATATGAAGAATTACAAGTCAAGAGATTTTAAGTAGAATAATAGTTTGTTTGTCATGGGGTGAAAAGTAGGATTTTGGGGGTTTTAGAATGGGAGCTCGGGGTCCCAAGATGGAGGAATCTGGGTGTGCCCTGTCCTCCTCCTTTCTCCTTCCCAGCCTCCATGTTCTGGGTGATGTTGGCTGTTTTGAGTTGGTTTAAGGTAGGAACTCACTGTCTAACATAGGTGATAGGTGTTTGAAAATTATTGTAAATAAACTACACGTAGTTTTTAATATAAAAGACAACACTGCCTCTGGGGGCAGTCAGTGTGCCTCTGTCTGACCTGTCGGACAGAGCTCAGCAGACCAGGGAAAGAATGTCATAGATAAGAAATAACAAACAACCTTGAAAATCAGAGCTGAGGAATCCTGACTCCTTCTTCAACTGCTGGGTTGGGAAAAGAGACTTGTACACATCTCAGAGTCACTGTGAGCAGCAGAGATTCTGAGACAGGATGACATGGGAGCTGCAAGAGGGCCTGGATTCATCCAGGAGTTGGGCTCAGGACACGGGGCTGGCATTGGCTGCACTGGGGCAGGGTTAGGCTGGAGGTTGGGAAGAATTCATTCCCAGAAATGGTGGTTGGGCATTGCAGGGGCTGCCCAGGGAGGTTTGAAGGTGTTTAAGGAAGGCCTGGATGTGGCACTCAGTGCCCTGGGCTGGGGACCCGGGGGTGTTGGACCCAGTGATGCCAAAGGTCCTTTCCAACCCCAAAAATTTTGGGATTCTTGGTCGCTCACCTTTTCAGGGGGCCATTCCATGGTGCCTAGGATGCCATCCGTTCTCTGGGATGTTCCAGGCTCGGCTCACAAGGATCTGAGCCATGGAGAAAACATTCATTTATTTGAATTGCAGGAGAATTTGCCCCTTTACTCCTCCCCTGGGCTCCTACTCCTTCAGCACAATAACCTGATCCTCCTTTGCACGGAGCTGCCTCAGAATTTGTCAGCTCTGTTCCAGCTCAGGAATTTTCCTGCCAAAGGAGCTGTTACTGACACCTCGCTCATGTCCTGCTTCACAGCAGTGGGAATTGCACCAGGGCTGTCTCCAGCCAGGCAAATAATTCCCACCCAGCTCCTGAGGAGATGGTCCAAGCCCCAGCTGGGGGAGAGCTGCAACTCCAGGGGTTTAACCCATTTCCAGCCAGAGACTGCCCTGGTTTGGCTGCACTCCTTTCTAAGCTCAATGTGCTGGATTTGCTTTGCCTTTTGTAAGATCTTTCCTGATAATAAATAATAAAGTAATAAATGCACTAAATACAAGGTTAGGCTGGGTATTTTTCTCTGTGAGGGTGGTGAGGCCATGGAATGAAATTCCCAGAGCAGCTGTGGCTGCCCCTGGAGCCCTGGCAGTGCCCAAGGCCAGGCTGGGCACTGGGGCTGGCAGCACCTGGCACAGTGGCAGGTGGCCCTGGGCTGCAATCAGCTGCCATTGAAGATCCCTTCCCACCCAAACCACTCTGGCATTCACATTCCTGAACCAAGGATGGAAACCAGCACCAAAACCCATTGCAGCAAATGGAGAAAGGAAAGGAAAGAATGATTTCCTGGCTGGTTCCAGGTGCCCCCAGTGCCATTTCCCCCAGGGGGTTTGTAGGCTGGCAAGGGCTGGTTAGAGAGGTTTGGGCTGTGCCAGGGTGCCCAGAGCAGCTGTGGCTGCCCCTGGAGCCCTGGCAGTGCCCAAGGCCAGGCTGGGGCACCTGGCACAGTGGGAGGTGTCCCTGACAGGGCAGAGGTGGCACTGGGTGGGATTTATGATCACTTCCAGCCCAAACCATCCAGGATTCCCTGATTATCAACTAGGATTTTAATTAGAATTTTTTAGAATTTTTGCTGCTTTCTTGTCCAGGATCACACATTCTTTAACCCCCTGGAGGTGAAATTAATGAAAAAGAGCTGAGGCAGAGAATGGGATGGAACAGAACAATCCCAAATCCAGAAAATGCCACATAAAGTAGGTTCAGTCCTACATAAAACACATTTAAAGCCATGTTAAAAATACATTTTTAAGAATTGCTCATCCAGGACAGGCTGCAGCAGCAGTAGATAAACCATTCATTCCTACATTTCAACAATCTTTAACTTCTCTGCTGAGCCCACAGCGATGTTTTGGGAGGAGGAGAAGGTTGCAGGGAAAACAACAATGATTCAGAAGCTGGGAGGCCTGGAGGGCTCAGTCCTGTGTCAGCACTGAGCAGCAGAGAGGGGAATTTTTACAAGGGGGATGATGGGTCACTGGCTTTGGCTTCAGAGATTTGAGCAGCAGCAACAGCAACAATAACAAAAAAATACCCTGAGGTTCTGGCCCTTGTGAAACAGAGAATTCAGCTCTGCCTCAGCCAGGCTGGGATTTCTGTCTGTCCTGCAGCTGGGATTTAATAAAACATTGGCTGGAGCACAGACCCAGCATTCAGCTGAGCACTGGCACAGGGATCTGTGTGACTGTATTTATAGGTGTCTGAGGATGAGGGAAGAGATGAGGAACTGACTTTATGTTTTAGAAGGCTTGATTTATTATTTTATTATATATATTATATTAAAACTATACTAAAAGAATAGGAGAAAGGATTTCATCAGAAGGCTGGCTAAGAATAGAATAGGAAAGAATGATAACAAAGGTTTTTGTGTCGGACAGAGAGTCTGAGCCAGCTGACCGTGATTGGCCATTAATTAGAAACAACCACATGAGACCAATCACAAGTCCACCTGTTGCATTCCATAGCAGCAGATAATCAATGTTTACATTTTGTTCTTGAAGCTTCTCAGCTCCTCCTTGAAGAAAAGATTTTTCATAAAAGATGTCTGTGACAGATTTGTTTGTTGTCCAGGTCTGGGCAGGACCTGGAGCTCCACAGGCTGAGCTCTGTTTGTGTCCCTCAGCTGAGGGTCAGCAGCAGGAGCTCATCCCAGTGCTCCTCTTGGCTTGGATATCAAATCAAACCAAAGCACTCTGCTGCAGGAGGCAGAGAGAGCCTCACCCCAGTGCTGTGCCACGTGCATGTGGAACTGGGAGCCAACATAAAATGTGTCATCTCCTGGCTCGAAAAATATCCCTGTTCTTATTTCAGAGTCAGTGGCTCCAATGCAATTGTTGCTGTTATTTATCTTGTAAACATCTTCTCCAATCCACCACTGTCAGCTCCCATGATTCTCCTACAAACCTCCTGATAATGATCCATATCATCATCCCTCACTCCTCCTCATCTCTCTGTGTCCAGGGAAGTCACAGCTTTTCTCTGCAAAGCATCATCTCCTCACAGCCCTCCCAGAGCAGCAGAAGAAATTATACAGGTGACCAGACAGCAGAAGGTGAAGAAAAAAATATGAAATGCCACAGAAAAATCCAATAAAAGGAAAACCAAACTCATAATTTACTGTGAGGGTGGGGAGGGCTGGAACTGTGCCCAGAGCAGCTGTGGCTGCCCCTGGATCCCTGGAAGTGTCCCAGGCCAGGCTGGACAGGACTTGGAGCAGCCTGGGACTGTGGGAGGTGCCCCTGCCATGGCAGGGGTGGAATGAGTCTGGCTTTGAAGTGCCCTCTAACCCAAACCATCCTATGGTTATATGATTTGTTAAAGGAAATTTGGGGATGAATTTTGAATGCATTCAGGAGCTGGAGCTGCCCCTCCAGAATTCATCCCAAAATTCATCCTAACACCTCTCACCCCTTGGGCTGGGGAGGCCACTGGGCTGGAGGTGTTTCTCTCATGGTGCTGCTCAAGTTGAGCTTCAAATAGGGTGGCCCTGCAGGTCCCTGCTGTGGGGGTGATGAATCAGCATCCAAAATCCATCCAAAATCCACCCAAAATCCATCCACAACACAGCACTGGCAGAGCAGGCTGATGAACAGCCCGCCAGGGCTCTTTTCTCAGTGCTTTTGGACATGACACCCTGCTGCTGAACAACTGTCAGAGTTTTTAACACCATTTCACCCAAGCCAGGGAGCTTTTGGTGCAGAGCAGTCCAAAATGAGAGCTGTTAATTAAACAAACCAGTGGTGAAGGTAGCAGTGATGCCAACATTCCTCCTGATCCCCACAGATATGGCTGGAAAAATCACCCAGAGCAGGGGCAGAAGGTCTGAAGGGTCAGAAACAACTGCTCAGCTCTCCTTTAATCACCTCAACCCATCTCAGGGAGGAGAACAGAGGAGCAGCAGGAATTTTCTGTGCTAATTCCTGGGGTGAGAGGCAGTAGGAGGACACTTACCACTCACAGAGCACCAAATAGGAGGGAGGGAGGGAGGGAAGGAAGGGAGGAAGGGAGGAAGGGAGGAAGGGAGGAAGGGAGGAAGGGAGGAAGGGAGGAAGGGAGGAAGGGAGGAAGGGAGGAAGGAAGGAAGGAAGGAAGGAAGGAAGGAAGGAAGGAAGGAAGGAAGGAAGGAAGGAAGGAAGGAAGGAAGGAAGGAAGTTTGCAAAGCATTTGGGGCTAAATAGGAACACACAGGAAAAGGAAGGCCCAAAACTGTGCCTTTCTTCCTGCACCTTCCCCCACGTGTTTTTGCACAGCTTTTCCTATTTCTCCTTTAATATTTTAATTAAAGCATCATCATAATCATAACACTGGATGATGAGTGTGTTTGTGGCTGACTTGAAATAACTCCATCCCCAGCTGATAAACCCGAGTGATGAACACCCCAGCTCTGCCTTTTAGGATTTATTTTGTCTATGATGTGGTTATTGCAGCCCATAAACAAGAAGCATCCTCAAGTTCCCATTATAATAAAACTGTTACAATGCACTGCTTTTTATGTAGGAATTAGGGAATGTGTTTTTGCATGACTGGAAATTTATATATTTATTTCACAGATTTATATGGAGATTTTTTACAGGAGTTTTTAAGTGCAAAACTGCTGTGCTTGGGTTTGTGAGCACAGGGTCTGTGCTGGGCAGGGAAATGAAAAATCTGCTCCAGAGTCACCTGGGTGCTTCAGAATCCTCTGGGGAGAGATAATTACAGAGGAAATAATTGTTTACTGAATGGGCAGGGATTTCTACCATCCAAAATTCCTTCCTTCCACTGAATAAGACCAGAGAGAAACCAGGAGATGTTCTGGTAGCAACAGAGTTTGAGCATCTGGATATATGAATGAATTCCCACCTTCAGAGCTGCACCAGGTCTGGGAATTTCAACCCCAGCAGCACCTGGAGCTGCTGGAGAGATCCCAGAGGAATCCACAGAGCTGCTGCAGGGCTGGAGCCCCTCTGGAGCCAGGCTGGGAGGGCTGGGGGTGCTGCCCTGGAGAGGAGAAGGCTCCAGGGAGAGCTCAGAGCCCTTGCAGGGCCTGAAGGGGCTCCAGGAGAGCTGCAGAGGGACTGGGGACAGGGATGGAGGGACAGGAGCCAGGGAATGGCTCCCAGTGCCAGAGGAATGGCAGGGCTGGATGGGATCTTGGCAATTGGGAATTGTTCCCTGGCAGGGTGGGCAGGGGCTGGGCTGGAATTGCCAGAGCAGCTGTGGCTGCCCCTGGAGCCCTGGCAGTGCCCAAGGCCAGGCTGGGCATTGGGGCTGGCAGCACCTGGCACAGTGGGAGGTGTCCCTGACATGGCAGGGCTGGCACTGAGTGGGATTTCAGGTCCCCTTCCAACTCAAACCATCCTGGGATTCCCTGATCCCTGTAGGAGCTGGCAGCATCCAAGATCCTTCAGGGTTGCCATCAGCCAGGATCCCTCTCTGGTGCTGCTCTCGTGCCCCTCATTTCCCCTCTGTCTGCACTTCCAGGATGTCTCAGCCAGGTGCAGAACACAGAACGTTCCCTGCTTTGTTCCACACAATGGGATATTTCCCAGCTCTGGTTTGTTGAGGTCTCCCTGCCCCTGAAGGAGCCAACAGCTCCCAGATTTGCCAATTTGCTCTGTGTCCTCCCATCCCATGTCCAGCTTATTTATGGGATGTTGAGAAGCACAGGTGTTCTGGGTTGTAAGATGTGTCTGGGCTGTGTGTTCTGTGCCCACCTGTCAGAGCTGGGGCAGTTCTCTGCTGCTCTTGGGGCAGTTTTTCTTGATCTCTCCCACAGCCAATCCTCCCTCCAGGAGATCTCTGCTCTCCATGGCCACTGAGTGTCCCTGCAGGGCTGATCCAATTCCAGCATCCCATGGGCAGATGCTGCGCCCAGGGCAGGAGCCAAGCATTCCTACCTGGATCCAATCTGAGCCTGGCACAGCACAGCAGCCTTTGCCCCCTGCATTGCCAGAGGAGCAGCTTTCTGCTGCCCTGCATGGCCAGAGGGAGCCCAGGCCCATCTGCAGCAGCCCTGGAGCTGCAGAGGAAAACTCCCCCCTTGTGCAGGATCCCTGCTGCAGCAGAGCCACAGCTGGCACTGCAGGAGGGCTGAGCCCCCATGGGATGGGGCTGTGCCACAGCCTGAGCCACAGCGTGCCAGGGCCTGCTCACACTCTGGCAGGGTTTGTTTGTACTATTGCATTTGTATTTTTAATTTTCCTGCTAAAGAACTATTATTCCTGCTCCCATATCTTTGCCCCTTAATTTCAGAATTCCAGTAATGCAGAGCGAGAGGGTTTGCATTTTCCATTTTAAGGAAGGCTCCTGCCCTCCTCAGCAGACACCTGGCTGTTCAAACCAGGTAAACAGGCCAAGGATGATGCCCTCTGGGACCCCAGGTGTGACCAGTGCCAGCCTGGTGTCACCCCACTGTCCCTCACACATGGTCAGGAACACCAACATGACCACAGAAAACCCTGGAGCATCAGGGAACTGATGCCTGATGTCCTCAGGAGCTGGAACAGAGGCCAGATGGAGTTAAGGGGAATAAAGAGGACATTTATTGCAGAGCCTTCAAATGCCACACCCCAGCAGAACCAGAGCCACAGTCGGAGCTCTGCCCAGATGGCTCCAAGATGGAAGCAAAAGAGAGCTTGGTCACAAGAATTCACATTTTTATAAATTCTGCTCCATTTGCATATTGGAATTAATTGTCCAATTACAGCTTTAGCCCATGCAGTCCCATCCTGCTTGTTTTTCTCTCTCCAGCCCATGTTTTTTGTGTTCTTGGGCCTGAGATTTGGATCATTTGTCCTTGGTCCCCAGCTAGAGCAGGAATTGTTTTTTCTCCCCACTCTGCGAAGAGAGCTCACCAACACTTAATGTGAAGCCCAGACCCACACAGTGAAGCAGCACAGAACCTGAAAAATAGAAAAGCTAAACCTGAGGTGTTTCTATAGGACACAAAATAAAATGACACACATGTTGGAACCTCTAAGGTTAAAAGGAGGGAATTTTATTTTCTGACTCCAACATTTATGGACTTTCAAAAGTGACGGTGGATTGGAGGATGACAGTGCCACCTCTCCAATGACAGTAGACAAACCAACAGTCCATCAATTTTTTCCTCCTCTAGAAAAGAATGTAACAACAATTATTTATAGAAAAGTGTGTGAGAAACTTCATTACAAGAATGTAAACATCAGAAGGCTCAGAAGAACTTGGAAGAACAGGGTGACCCCTGAGGCATCATGCCATCCACCACAGAGCCATGGAATATCTCAGGCAATTCCTGTGCAGGGGAGGCTCCAGAGGGAGGGGAAATCCCAGAAACAAACCCAGGGGATCCAGGGGAGATCAGGGCTGGCAGCTCCAGGTGTGATTCCTGTCAGCTCTGCAAGTTCAGCCCTTTGCGTGAGGGTTCTGTGCTTCCCTTTCTTGTGCACAGTGCGGGGTCAGGGCTGTTCTGAGAGCAGCAAAAGCCACAGGGTAATTCAGGCTCAGGGGAAACATTCCAGTCAATATTTCAAACCCAAGTGCCAATTTTCGATTAGCTGAGATTTAAAATGTCAGTGTGCATTTTTCTGTGGTCCCTAAACAAGATGGAAAGTAACTTGAGCAGAAACTTCCTGAGAGTTAATTTGCTGTCATTTTCCTGAGCTGTGTAATTTGATTTTTAAAAATTTTATTTAGTTAGCAAGATGGAAGAGAGAATTTAAGAAATAGAAATAATTTTGAAATGGAGTAATTTCATCCCCAATTTCCAAAATTTCCTGAAAATGAAGGTCTTGGCTTCGGCATTATCTGGGGAAGGACTGAAACCTTTCATTAGAAATGACATCTTCCCATAACAGCAAAGTTGAAAAATGCATTATTTCATTGAAATCCCAGCATCTCATGGGAATGTTTGCTGTTTGGGATGCTGGGAGTGTTGTCCCATTGCATGGAGCTCCTGGCTGTCCTGGAGGAGCTGGGCTGAGAATAAAACAGACGAGAAATAATAATTAAAAAAATAATAATAAAAAAATAAAACAGACAAGAAAGAACCTCCCCCTGCCCTGAGCTGATCCCAGTGGGCAGCAGGAAAGGGAGTGGGGTTCTGATGTTGCAATGGGCCCCTGGCTAGGTAATAATTAGCACTGATGCCAGGACTCACAGAAGACTGATCAATCTCTTTTTTCTATTATTATTAAGAAACTTATTGTTTTTATAGACAGTTACAATACATCTGGACTTGATTGGTCCTCCAATTAAAATCCTTCACCACTGGATAATTAAGAAACCACCCTTTGGTAAACAAATCTCCATAACACATTCTGCATGTACACAACAATATGTGCAGCAAGTGAAGATAAAAATTGTTTCTCATTCTTTTCTTGGATGATCTTTTCTCACAGCCTTTCTCAGGTGATGCCTGGGAACGTTTGTGCTGTTCCCTGTGGCCAGAGAGCTGCTGCCACACAGCCCTGGGGATTCCACCATCAGGAGGAGCTGGAGCTGCTGGAGCCAGGCCAGAGGAGGCTCCAGGATGATCAGAGGGATGGAGCAGCTCTGCTGGGAGAGCTGGGATTGTTCACCTGGAAAACAGAGCAGGGTGATTGATTGTGGCCTTCCAGGACCTGAGGGAGCTGACAGGGAAGATGGAGAGAGACAATTTCCAAAGGATGAAGTAACAGGAGCCAGGGAATGGCTCCCAGTGCCAGAGGGCAGGGCTGGATGGGATCTTGGCAATTGGGAATTGTTCCCTGGCAGGGTGGGCAGGGGCTGGGCTGGAATTGCCAGAGCAGCTGTGGCTGCCCCTGGAGCCCTGGCAGTGCCCAAGGCCAGGCTGGACATTGGGGCTGGCAGCACCTGGCACAGTGGGAGGTGTCCCTGCCATGGCAGGGGTGGCACTGGATGGGATTTAAGCTTTTCCAGTCCAAACCATTCTGGAATTCTGGGTTGCCACCAGGGCACTCCACACTCATTTTGTCCCAGAAAACCAGTCCAGCCTGTATGATCTGACATCCATCAGGGGTATGGACTCCAATCCCAGTTCTGGAACTGCCACTGAGTGATTTCCATTGAAATGAACTTGTTTCTCCTTCCATTTGTCATATTCTCAAAGTCAGAAAAGCTTTGGGTCTGTGAAGATGAACTGGAAGGAGCTGAGGGAGCAGAAGGTGGTGATGCCCTTCAGAGGGCCCAAAACAGGCTGGGAATGGGCACAGAGGCACCTCCTTGAGACCAGGGAAGGGACATTTGGCTGTTCCTGATCCCTGCACTTGCCATGTGTTGTATTTCTGAGACCCCTCGTTGTTGGAGGAAGGAATGACGAATCTGACTCCAGGTTCTCAGAAGGCAAATTTATTGTTTTAAGAGCTATATTATATTAAAGAATACTATACTAAACTATACTAAAGAATACAGAAAGGATACAGACAGAAAGCTGGAAAGATACCAATGAGAAACTCATGACTCTCTCCCCAGACTCCAACACAGCTTGGCCCTGTTTGGCCACTAAGTCAAAACAATTCACAGCAGAAACCAATGAAAAAATCACCTGTTGGTAAATAATGTCCAAACACATTTCAAAGCAGCAAAACACAGGAGAAGTATTGGTATCACCAATATAGCAGGACTGGACATGCCTTGGCTTGTCTGGCCCTACTGCTGAACCAAACAGCAGCACTGTGGTGTTTCACCCCACAGACCCTTTCGGCTGGCTGGGTGTGTGGTGTTTCACCCCACAGACACTTTGGGCTGGCTGGGTGTGTGGTGTTTCACCCCACAGACACTTTGGGCTGCCTGCGTGCTGCAGCTGGGCCCGTGGGGACAAGGCCAGGCCTGCAGGAGCTCTGGTGGTGCTGGGATGGAGCTTCCCCCCATAACAGGGGCTGCTCCTCAGGTTTCCCTCTGGCAGAGAAGCTTTAAGGCGATGGTGAAGGAAAGGAGTCGGTTCTGATGGAGGGTTTGGATGCAGAGCTTTATTCTGGCCCACAGGCCTCTGAATGCAGCACCAGCTCCAGCAGAACTCCCTGAGCCCGTGGTTGCTGCTCCTTTGAACCCCGGGGAGAGGGGCAGGGAAGGGGCAGGGAGCCACCAAGCAGGGACAGGAGGGGAGGGAGAAAGGGACAAAGGACACCTGGATGGCCCAATGCCCCCAGGGGTAGAGGGCATCCTTTGGATCTGCCAATCACTCGATGCCTTCTGGAATGCCAGGAGTGACAGACAGTGCTGGGAGGGGAAAGGAGAGGTGACTGACACACCTGGGAGGGAATCTTCAGGGAAGGGACCTGGGGTTCTGAGGTAAACCCTGGAATCACACTGCAACAGAGAAGCAAATCAGATAATTATTGTTTTCATTTTTCTCTGAGGCTTCTCCACTTCCCAGGAAAAAATCCTGGGCAGAGATTTTTCAGAAAATATGATGGTGACAGCCACAGAGGACACACAGGAGAGGTGAGATGAGAGAGCAGGACAGGGCCCAGGAAGACCCACCCAAGCCAGCAGCCAAAACATTGCCCAGACCCTGCTCCAGTGCTGGGAGGGCGGTGGAAGGGCCAGGAAGTGCAGATGAATCATGGCAGGATAATATTGCCACAAATCAGCAGCACTGGGCTCTCACTGCTGGGGCGATGATGGAAATCACTGCTCCAAAGTGATTTATCCACTCTGATCCATCTCCCAACCCATAAATCACAGAGCCATCCTCCCGGACCCTGTGTTTCCCTGCTCAGTCACCCACAGCTGCCTGTCCAAGGATCAGGGCCTGTCCAGCTCTGGGATCAGGCAGGGAATGAGCAGAGTTGTGCAGCAGCCTCCTCCTCCTCCTTCTCCTCCCTCCCACCTCACCTGGAGCTCTTTTCCCCACCCACCCTGCCCATCCCTGGTGCAGGGCTGGAGCCAGGAGCAGCAGGAGCTCCAGGAAGAGGAAAGCTCCAGGTTTTGTTTTCCTGGTGTTCCAGGAGGGAAGCGACACCTCTGGGAAGCCCCAGGGCAGCAGGAATGTGCAGGACAGGATATCCAGGAGCACAAGGACTGTCACATTCCCCTCCTGCCACATCCCCATCAGCTGATGAGTGCCCTGCTCCTGCACAAAGCACAGCTCAATCTGCCAGGGTATATAAAATACTCTGAGGGGCTCCTCTGCAAGGCAAGGATTCATTTTAGGTGTGCAAATGTGAGCTCACCACTACCAAATCTTTGTGAAGCCAGAGGGGAGGAATGAGCTCTCTCAGCAGGAGGCTGCTGCCATCTCAGCCAAGCTCAGCTGGGGCAGAATCACCTCCTGTGGAAGGGGCCACTTGTAAGAGTCTGAATGAGAGATGTGGGGCTCCAGGCAGCTCTCCAGATGCAGTTTATTGTATCCAAGAGGTTACAGCAGGGTCGTGGGTGACAGAGCCTGTGCAGAGCTGCAGGCAGGCCTGGAGACCCTTTGGTTTTCGTTACAATGAATTATATACTTTTCTTTTGGTCACAATGCATTATACTTTTCTTTTGGTCACAATACATTATATACTTTCCTTTGCTGAGCATCTTAATACAGTAGAACCAATCTATACCTTAACTATTCTCTACTGCCTATCATAACTACTGTAATTACCATATTCATGTTACTGTTCTCCAATCACTCAAAGTTAGTACATTATAGTTTAAGCTAGAAGTTGTTTTTCAGTTTTCTTGCAGTGGAAAATTCTGAGACATTTTTTCTACCTGCCACATTTTCTGACTTGTTTGCCTGTGGAATCTTCCTGCTTGGTAAAAACATCTTCTTGTTTGGGGTGGGTTTATCCTTTGCTCTAAGTCATAAAACCCCCTTCTAACTAACACACCCTTTACCTCCCTGGTTATCCAGTAAGACTGGCTCAGCAATTCTTTTCTTCTGTATCAAAACTTGCTTCCATCTCTATTCCATTCTCAGGCTCTACATTTAAAAATCTTTCTGCCAAGCACACATCTCTGTGAGACTTTCTTGTCAAACTTTCATCCTCCCCAACAGCCACTGAGTGCTGGACAAGGTGGGATGGGTCAAAGCTTGGGCTCGATGATCCTGGAGGTCTTTTCTACCCTACAGTGTTCTGTGGTTCTGTGGCTCCAGAGGAGTCTCTGGCAGATGGAGCTGCACATCCCCCAAAATGAAAGGAGATCCATTCACTTTATTTTCTGAATGCTCCGTTGGACTTCACTTTAATGTTCTCCCAGTGTTTGTCAGGGAGAATAAAAACCCTCCCAGGGAGCTCTGCAGCTGCTCAAGGTGGGACAGGGATCAATTCCTGGCCTTGAAGGAGCTCCCAGCTGCCTCCTTCGGCTTCCCAATTAATAAAGAGGAAAGAACACTCAGAGAGATGCTGTGTGCCTCGCCTTGGTCCCTGGGAACCAGATATTCCTCATGTTTCAGTGGATTCACATATTCAGGTCTCTCAGCAGTGACCCTTGAGGGGAAAATCCAACTGTGTCTGCACAGACTCTGGAATTTTCCAAGGGCCATGGAAGGGCTGTGCCTTCAACAAACCCATCAATCACTGTGGGTACAGCAGAGGGTGGGTGATTCTTGTCAGCTTTCATTAATTTGAAAAATAAAAATGAAGCTTTGAAAACATTAGGGGAAATATGAATCAAATAATCATTTGAAAATGTGCAGCACAATAAATCCAAAGTGTTTGTCTGACTGAGGGGATTTGGGCAGTTTGAGTGATGAGCTGCAAATTTGCAGATCATAAAATCATAAACAACTGCAGGAACAAGCACTGAGCTTGATGCATGTGGCTGAGGGGGCAGTGACAGGGACAAAGGCTCCTCTGGAGTTATCTGGGGTCTCAGAGGCACACAAGAGGTGGCAGGGAGCTGAGGAAGGAGCACATCCTTTCAGATTTGCCCAGGCACTCCTTGCTGCCTGTTCTGCCTCTCTCTGGCTGGGAAGACCCCAAACCACCAGGATTTGTGCTGGGGCTGGTGGGTGATGCAGGCAGGAGGGGTCACAGGACCCAGGGCAGCTGAGGAACAGCAGGACTGGCCCAGATTTGTGTTTGTGCCAGCCCTGCCATGGCAGGGACACCTGCCACTGTGCCAGGTGCTGCCAGCCCCAATGCCCAGCCTGGCCTTGGGCACTGCCAGGGCTCCAGGGGCAGCCACAGCTGCTCTGGCAATTCCAGCCCAGCCCCTGCCCACCCTGCCAGGGAACAATTCCCAGTTCCCAAAATCCCATCCAGCCCTGCCATTCCTCTGGCACTGGCAGCCATTCCCTGGCTCCTGTCCCTCCATCCTTGTCCCCAGTCCCTCTGCAGCTCTCCTGGAGCCCCTTCAGGTCCTGCAAGGGCTCTGAGCTCTCCCTGGAGCCTTCTCCTCTCCAGGGCAGCACCCCCAGCTCTCCCAGGGATCATGTCCAGCCTCAGCACTCAAGTGACCCCAGAATCCCCTGAGCTGAGCTCAGGTGTTCTCCCACCCTCTGTGGCACAGCTTTAAGGTACTCCTGGAGCTTAGCAAAGCCCCAGAACAAATCTGGCAGGGAAATTTAGAGTGGGGGAATCCCCTCCTGCCACTCCTCTCTCCGTGGAATCACTCACTGGCCCATCGGGACACCCAGGAGCAGCAGAGGACAGCTGGACAGATTGTGTCCACGTGTCCCGTTATTAACTCTGAGATAATCTCTGCCTCTGCCCTCCCAGCCAGGTGTTAATATTTCACTGGAAGTTGTTGGGGACGATGAAGCAGGAAAGCCTTATAAATATGATTGTCTGGCAAAAGATTTTGAGAATATGGAAACTATAGGCAAGATTGAAATGAAAGCAAGCTTTGAGATCCCTCAGGTACTGAACAAGTGGAAAACAATGGCATGGCCAGCTGAAGGTGATCCCCTTTTGATGGAACAATCCCCTCTGCTTGCAGACAGACCCAAGGCTCAGAGCAGACCCTGCCAGCTTGGCAGAAGGGGCCCAAAGAGGAGTTTTTAGGGTTTAAAATGTAACCCAGTATGGTAATGTAATGATTCTTATAGGCTGTATGTAAATGCTGTAGGATTTGTATCTTGTGTGAGATTGGTTAGTGAGAATGAGAATATTCAACACAGAAGAAGATTTATGGTATTGTAATGGGAACTTGGCTCTCTTCCCCTTCTTGGCCCTCTTAGCTCTTGCCTTTTACCCCATTTATTCTCTTACCCCTTTTACTCTCTAACCCTTTTAATCTCTTACCCTCTCATCCTCTCTCCCACTCTCTTCTCTGGGGCCTGCTCTGAGCTGTGGCTGGCAGCTCCCAGCAGGGCCCTGCACCCAGGCCCTTTGCAATAACCCACAAGTTCCCAGCCCTGGCTGCAGAGATCTCTGGTCACTGTCCATCCCCACCGTCCTACCCCCGGTGCTCCTTCAGAAGGGAAATCCCTGGAGCAGAGAGCTCTGTGAGCAGTCTGTGGGGCAGGGAGGTTCCTGCCTGGTGTGACAGACGGGCTCCTCGTGCTGCTGGGGGCCAGCACAATGAACATCTGGGAGGAAGTGGGACAGGTTTCATGAGGACAGTGGTTTTGGGGAGGCACCCAAGGGAGGGAAGGGGGTCTGCAGCTCCCCTCGGTGCTGGCTCCAACCCAGGGGGCTCCAGGTCCCTGGAATTGTGCTGATGGTGGCAGTGGCAGAAGCTGATAAAGCCAGCTTAGTTCCCACTCCTCTGTCCTGCTGAGGGAGGGAATTCCCACTCAGGCCATGAGATCCCAGTGACATCCACTGATTGAACTCACTGCTTGTTAAGCCCTGATTGCCTGTCCATGCCCGGAGTGCCCAGGTGGGACTGGGTTAATGCGTGACCTGGGCTGGCCTTGCCTTGATGAGCACAGGCCCAGCCTCCCCGTGAGCCTCCAGGAGCTGGACCAGCATCACAGGGGAACCCTGGAAAAACACCTTTTTCTCCTCTTTATATGAATTTTTTCATCATCAGGGCACACTGACCTTTAACACCTCCTGCAGCCCCTCCTGTGCTATTTCCATTATTATTCCTTAAGGAAATTCCATCTGAATCACGTCTGGCTTCCAACCAGCTCTGCCTCCTCCTCACAGAGACCAGAGCAGCCTCTCCATCCTGGGGCTGGATGCTGAGGTGAGGTTTTGCTGGGCATTTACAAAGATTTGTTTTTCTTCACCGGGGTCTGTGCATTAAGGGCAGGATTCAATGGGATTGAACCAAATCCACCTGCTCGCTTTTGTGCCTTCAAACCTGCTTTGTTTTCTGTGTTCCTGCTGAAATCAATGCCCTTCCCAGCTGAAACTGTGCAGGAACCACTTAACAGGGAAGTCCTTCTGTTTTAGAGGAACAAACTGCACAAAGAAAGCTGCAGGAGGCTGTGCTGGAATTGGGCTCTGGCTGCTCCCACCTGCTGGGGAGGCAAAAACTCTCCACTCACAAGCAAAGCACATTGAATTTGAGAAATACAGTTAAAAGTGGAGCTCCCATTTCATCCCCTGCCCAAATTCCCAGCCCAGGCCCCAGCACAGACCTACAGGCTGCTGTGAAATACTGCAGAGCACTGAGCATTTATTGACCAAACCCAAGCCCAGGTCCAAGAATACGAAGTTTTATTGATTTGTTTGCTTGTAGCTGGTGCTTCCCCCTGAAAGCTGCAGCATGGCCATGATTTGTTTTCATCTCCAACTTTTATATCTCTATTGATTTAGGACAGACAGGAACAAAAAGGAGAGTTGAAGCTGGGCCTTCAGATCTGTCCTTTCTTGTGCTTGCCAAGAGCTTGAGAGCTCTGAGGGAGAAATATAAATTTCTGAGTGCAGTTATCAGGGTGGTGTGGCTAATGCACGGAGCAGAACGCTCCCAAGTAATTCATTAAAGATGCTTTTTGTATCCCAAGGAAAGGACACAGCCATCCCTGTGCCAGCCAGACATGGGTAAGGTCACCCTGACCATGAGGAGACCTGGAGAGTAGCACAGGCTCCCAAATTCCTCAGGAATTGTGTGGCCACCCACTAATACAGAAAAATATGGACTTCTAATTTATATATACACATGAAACTCTTATGATTAGATTCCAATCAAAGTCCCCATGCTCCTGCAAGGCAGTTCATTTATTCAGATCAATGAGCACAAGCCAATGTATTGATCCAGTATAGAAAATGTTATTATTTGCTGGAAGATTTCTGTTATGAATGGCTGGGAAAAGAAATTGTGTCAAGGGTAAGGATGGATTAAAGCATCAGGTGGTGAACTGCCCTCAGTGGAACTCTCCTGGTTCTGTCCAGAGTTAAGAAATGAACCCTGGCTTTGTTCCACAGAAGTTTCAAATTCTCTTTTCTCCCCACTGAAGAACAAACCCAGGATATTTTCTTGACATATAATTTCAAAAATCTTTTTTTTTCCTGCCATCTCTCTCTCTGTCCAGCACTTTCTCCCTCTACAGCCACAGAAAACCCCCATCCTCAAGGCCAGTGTGATTCCCTGGGAGAAGCTGCCTGCAGCAACACAGCAGCTTTTGGTGGCAGGAGCAGAGCAGAAACGTTCTGGCCATCAGGAATCCCACTGAAAATTCCAGATGCTGCAAATTTCAGATGCTGTCCACAGCCTCAGGGAAATCCAACGGAGGAATTCTGGAATTCTGCCCACTGGTAAACCTGGGAGTGAAACTCTGTTTGGAATTCTGCTTCCCAAGATTGAGTACAGAACTAAAGCTGGGAAAAGAACTGTCCCCTCCAGTCAAGAGCTGTGCAGAGCCAAAAGGGCCCCCCTGAGCCTCCTTTTCTCCAGGCTGAGCCCCTTCCCAGCTCCCTCAGCCTCTCCTGGGGCTCCAGCCCCTTCCCAGCTCCATTCCCTGGAGGTGCCTGGTAGGTGCCTGGATAGGTGCCTGGTCCCTGGATAGGTGCCTCAGGTAGGACCTGAGCAAACCCTGAAGGGTAACTCTGTTTTTTCCTGCCTAAGGGAGAGGGACACACAGCTCCTGCCCAACCTGAGAAGACTGTGGTGCCAAACCCCACAAAAAATCTCATCCCAGTGATTCCCTGGTCTGTGCAAATGGCAATGGCAGCTCTGATTCCCAGCGCTGGCACGGGACAGGGAAGCTCTGAGTGCAGGGACTGCCAGGGACCCTCTGAGCTCTGCTCTCCTAAATCCCATGCCAAACACCCTCCTTCCCCATCCCAAAACCTGTGCTAAACACCCTCCTTCCCCATCCCAAATCCTGTGCCAAACACCCTCCTTCCCCATCCCAAATCCTGTGCCAAACACCTTCATGCCCCATCCCAAATCCTGTGTTCTCCTGCCCCATCCCAAATCCTGTGCCAAACCTCCTCCTGCCCCATCCCAGCTGGGACAGGCTCCACTCCATGTTTTCCCTGCCCTCCTTCCCTGGGAGGTGCCAGCAACATTCCCAAAGCTCTGAAAAAGAGGAATTTTGGCATTTTCCAGCAGAGGCTCCCAGCTGGATCCCTGCTGCCAAAGGCCAGGATGTGACAGGTTCCAAGGTGCTCTGCTGGAAGGGGTTGCTGGACCACAGAGCTGCCTCTTTATCCTGGGCAGCAGGTGCACAAACCTCCATCCAAAAAACATGAGTGTGGAATTGGCATCACCTGTGGAGGCAGAGCCTTGTTTTGGGGTGGGAACAAAGGAAATGGGAAAACTCCTTCCTGCTCAGGCCGAGCAAAAGGCCACTTTTATAACCCCTTGCTGCTAATCCACCACATCCAGGCCAGCAATCAGTGCAGACTCTGTTTTTCATCTTGGTGCTCGATGCAGAAAAAAAGAATAAAAATGAAGTGAGACAGTATTATATTTCAATTAAAATGCCATGAAATTTTTGGCTGTGCTTTTTAATGTGATAATGTTAATTAAACCAAGCTCTCGTGTTCTGAAGTCTTATAAAATGTCTTGGAAATGGATAAAAAATAATAGTAGGAATAAAATTGGGCTATTTATCTACCCTGAGATTAAAGGGCTTCTTGTTTCCTTTGTGAATTTAGATTTCCAGAATTAAATGAGTGTGAAGTAATGATATTTTTCAGTAGAATCATTATCATTTTTATTGCAGTGGAATGTGTGCAGCATTTCACTGTTATTGTACTTAACTCACCTAATTGGGCCTCTCCTCTCCCTCAGCCGTGGGCTGGGCTCTCATGGGGAACAGGCCCCAAAATCCAGCCTTTTCCACCAAATTCTTGCCAGTCTGATTTTTCTGGAAGCTCTTCTCTCCTGGTAGTTGGTGCAGAGCTGTTTCTGCTTAAATATTCCTCAGAATAGCCCAAAAACACTTTTCAGGCTCTCCACAAGGCCTGGATTTGTAGTACATTCATATTTATGAAGCAGAATACATAAAAATATAGCTAGACCATAATTTATGATATAAATATATTAGATGTGAACCACAAGGGGAGTCCCCAGCACAGCCAGGCCCAGGTGTGGACCAGAAATGGGGACATTTGGGGACAAATCTGTCAAAGTCCTTGGGATGCAGCAATGGCTGCTTGGAATTGCAGTGGGAAAAGTGAGTAAGGAATGTTGAGGGGCTGCTGTCAGCTCTGAGCCTGCACAAACACAAAAACCTCCACAGAAACAAGCCTGGCTGGGCAGAGCAGGGCTGGGGTGCTGGGGAGAGGAAAGAGCTCCTGATGCAGATCCCAAAGGTGCTGCTGGAGGTTCATGGAATCTCAGTGGCTGGGTTTGTGGAATCTCAATGGTTGAGCTCATGGAATCTCAGTGGTTGGGCTCATGGAGTCTCAGTGGCTGGGTTTATGGAATCTCAATGGTTGAGCTCATGGAATCTCAGTGGTTGGGCTCATACAGTCTCAGTGGCTGGGTTTATGGAATCTCAGTAGTGGGTTCATGGAATCACAAAGGTTGAGTTCATAGAAACACAGTGGTTTTGTTTATGGAATCTCAGTGGTTGGGTTCATGGAATCTCAGGGCTGGGTTTATGGAATCTCAGTGGTTGGGTTTATGGAATCTCAGTAGTGGGTTTATGGAATCTCAGTGGTGGGTTCATGGAATCTCAGTGGCAGGGTTTATGGAATCTCAGTGGTTGGGCTCATGGAGCCAGCCTTGAGCCCTGGCACTGCCCAGCCTGGCTCGGGCTCTTTGGGCACATCCCAGGCACTTTCTGTGCCCTTCTCAGGGTTTGCAGAAGCAGCTCCAGGTGTGGGCACAGCTGGAGGCACCAAGGCAAACACAAGTCCTGGGCATTTCCAGGCATTTTGTTCACATTTTGAGGCCATTTCCCCACAGGTATGAGGACAGCAGAGGATTCCTTCAGGGCGGGGCTGTCCCAGCTGCAGGGACGCTGTCACTAAAGGACATGAAATAACACAATGTGCACACGCAGCTCTTCCAAGGTAAAAAGAGCACTTTTATTTTTTCACTCTTGTTGGGAAGGATGAAAGTTTCACAACAAAGTCTCACAGATATGTATGCTTGGCAGAAAGATTTTTAAATGTAGAGTGTGATGAAGGAATAGAGATGGAAGCAAGTTTTGATACAGAAGAAAAGAATTGCTGAGCCAGTCTTACTGGATAACCAAGGACACAAAGGGTGTGCTAGTTAGAAGGGGTTTTTATGGCTTACGGCAAAGGATAAACCCACCCCAAACAAGATGTTTTTACCAAGAAGAAAGATTCCACAGGCAAACAAGCCTGCCAATGTGGTGAGTAGAAAAAAGGTCTCAGAATTTTCCACTGCAAGAAAACTGAAAAACAACTTCTAGGTAAAACTGTAATGTACTAAATTTGAGTGATTGGAGAACAGTAACATGAATATGGTAATTGTAGTAGTTATGATAGGCTGTAGGTAAAAGTTAAGGTATAGATTGGTTCTACTGTATTAAGGTGCTCAGCAAAGTATAGAATGCATTGTAACCAAAACAAAAGGGTCTCCAGGCCTGCCTGCAGCTGGAGCTGACAGCTGTGGGCACAGCTCTGTCACCCACAACCCTGCACTGCTGTAACCTCTTGGATACAATAAACTGCATTTTGGAGAGCTGCCTGGAGCTCCACATCTCTCATTCAGGCTCTTACAGACTCTAACATTTCTAGATTTCCAAAAGTGACAGTGGATTGGAGGGTGACAATGCTACCTCTCCAATGACACTGGACAAACTAACAGTCCATCAAATTTCTCCTCCTCCATAAGAGACTGCAAAACAATAAGTTATTTACATAAAGTGTGTGAGAAAGTTTGTTACAAGAATGTAAACATCAGAAGGCTTAGACAAACTTAAAAATCAAGACAACAGGACACCCAGCAGGAATCCTGCCCTGGAGTGAGCTGGGTTGGGAAAGCCCTCTGGAATCATGGAGTCCAACCATCCCCAAACTGACTGTAGTAAGAGCCTGAATGAGGGATGTGGGACTCCAGGCAGCTCTCCAAAATGCAATTTATTGTATCCAAGGTGTCACAGCAGTTCAGGGTCATGGGTGACAGAGCCTGTGTCTACAGCCAGGCCTGGAGACCCTTTGGTTTTGGTTACAATGCATTCTATACTTTCCTTTTGGTTACATTGCATTATATACTTTTCTTTGCTGAGCATCGTAATACAGCAGAACCAATCTATACCTTTACTTTTATCTCTAGCCTATCATAACTGCTATAATTACCATATTCATGTTACTGTTTTCCAATCACTCAAAGTTAGTACATTACAGTTTAAGCTAGAACTTGTTTTTCAGTTTTCTTGCAGTGGAAAATTCTGAGACCTTTTTCCTACTTGCAGCATCAGCAGGCTTGTTTGCCTGCGCTATCTTTCTGCTTGGTAAAAACATCTTCTTGTTTGGGGTGGGTTTATCCTTTGCTGTAAGCCATAAAAACCCCTTCTAACTAACACACCCTTTGTGTCCTTGGTTATCCAGTAAGACTGGCTCAGCAATTCTTCTACATCAAAACTTGCTTCCATCTCTATTTCATTCTCAGGTTCTACATGCAGAGATCTTTCTATCAAGCACAGATATCTGTGAGACTTTCTTGCCAAACTTTCCATCCCAACAGACCTTGTCCCCAGTGCCACATCCACAGGGCTTTAAATCCCTGGAGAGATGGAGACTCCACCACTGCCCTGGCATCTGTGCCAGGCCTGGACAACCTTCTGTGTGGAGAAATGTTCCCAATATCCAACCCACACTGAGCCTGGCCCAGCCTGAGGCCGTTCCCTCTCCTCCTGGCCCCGTTCCCTTGTAGCAGAGCCCCACCTTCACCTCACCAGGGCTTCTGTCAGGTGTGGAAAATGGATTTGTAGAAAATGTTTAAAGCTTGACAGAAGGCTTACATAGTATGTATTTGTATGTAAACTTTGAGATAAGAAATGCTGATTTAGAAATGTTATGGAATAAGACAGATGTTGAGAGAGAAATGAAATTTAAAGGATGGTTTTAAAGAAAAGCATTATAAAGTAATGCTTATAATGGATTGTGTAGCCATGATATTTTCTGAAAAATCCTCTCCTTAGGATTTTTTCTCCTGAGAAGCTGAGAGGCCTCAGGAACAAAATGTAAACAATGGTTATCTGCTGCTGTGGAATGCAACAGGATCTGTGGATATGTGATTGGTCTCATGTTGGGTGTTTCTAATTAATGGCCAATAACAGTCCAGCTGTCCGGACTGTCTCGGTCAGTCACAAGATTTTGTTATCATTCTTTTTCTATTCTTAGCCAGCCTTCTGATGAAATCCTTTTTTCTATTCTTTTAGTATAGTTTTAATATATTATATAGAATAAAATAATATATCAAGCCTTCTGAAACCTGGGCTCAACATTCTCATCTCTTCCCTCATCCTGGGACCCCTGTGACACCACCACAGTATTGTAATTAGGAAATAGGTGGCTTCTGATTGTAATGACATAAATTTTAACATCTGTATTGTCTCACCCTTCACATGAGACTAAAAATAGAATAAAGGTTTTTAAAACAACTCTCAGTTCCCCATCTCAGGGTAAGAAAAGGGTTTAATCCAACAGTCAGGGTGTTGTGGGGAGCCAGAAGGACCCCCTTATCACATCCATCTGATTTCTCACCCCACATTAATGCACACCAGGTTTATAGGAGCTAAAGACCAGGAGGAAGAAAGGAATCCTGTGTATTGGATTGTCCTGGTTATTGTTTGGGGACTTCATGAACAAGCTGGAGTGGTAATGATCCCATCATTCTCACCATGAGGTAGAATGGGAATTTTCCTGCAGAATTCTGCATTTCCAGACGCACCAGAAATTCAGAGTGATCATAGAAATACAATACAGAAAAAAAATATATACACAGAAATACACAGAAATAAATACATGTCCTTTTCCTGGCTGAGATGTTTCCTTGGCACAGTCCAGGATGTGTTTGGAGCAGCTGCTGTGCATCTCCCCACCCTGAAATAGGTTTGTGGCAGAATCTGAAGTCTGACATCCAGGATTTGATATCCATTTTTGTCTCTATTACCCTGAGTCAATGCCATCATTTATATTTTCCTCCCTTCTTAGCAATCTGCTTTGATTTTGTCAGTCATTGACCTTTGAAGATTTATCCAACCAAATTTGTAATCCTGGAGTGACAGCTGAGCTGGGCACAGAGCTGCTGTGGAGCTGCTGGTTCCTGTCTCTGAGCTGGAGCAGAGAAATCCCAGCTGCAGGTCCAGAGAGGGGCAATAAAGCTGGGCAATCATCCTGGCCACTGCAGAGGAGATCTCTGCTGATGGCATAGATTTGTCAGCCTGACATTCTTTATTGCTCTTCCAAGTCCAGCCCCTACTGGGGACTCTGGGGCCAGGAGACTTTATGATGGTGAGCCAGGGATGGGTCAGGAGTTCTCTGCCCTCCAGGCTTTGCTGCTGTTTTTCCTTCCACTCCACGCTCTGAGCAGAGGAAATGAAACTGAGGAGATTTATACCTTAAAGGAGAGGCTCCTTGGGCTTCTTCTGGCTTTTCTCCTGACAAACACTCCTCCCCCTCCTGACTCTCCCTCCAACTTCCCAAATGGCTCTGGAAGATGAAATATTCGGTCAGAGGGGGTCCCCAGGGGGGACTGGCACAGACCTGATGATTTCAAGTTCTCACTCTTTAATTGCCTTGGCAAGGGGCACGTGGGGAGCTTTAGTGACAGAGGCACCGAACCAGAACAGATCTTCCTGTAATGCCCAGATTTTAAAGCAGTTTTGCAATTCATGAAGCTGCTGCTCAACATCAGACAGGGTTTATAAGATTTTCCCCCTCTGTAAGGGCCAGAGGCTCCTGAAGCTGAGCATGCACAGAGCAGGGGAGGCCTGGGACTGGCCCCAGTGGCCCTGTGTGAGTCAGGAGTGACAGCAGTGAGCTCAGGGAGGGGTTAAGGTGGGTGACAGGGGCACTGGGGTGAAGGCCCCTGTCTGAGGGTGTCCTGAGTGGCAGCTGAGACAGACTGGGTGGGCTGGGTACAAATTCCACCTCAAAAGGGATTCTCCATACCCTGGGGAGCACCTCCAGCAGGGCAGGAACTCCTTCCTGGGATTCCCATCCTGCCTCCCCAGAGACCATGGAATCTCAGTGGTTGCGTTTATGGAGTCACAATGGTTGGGTTTATGGAGTCACAATGGTTGGGTTTATGGAATCACAATGGTTGCTTTATGGAATCTCAGTGGTTGGGTCCATGGAATCTCACTGGTTGGGCTCATGGAATCTCAGTGGTGGGTTCATGGAATCACAATGGCTGGGCTCATGGAATCTCAGTGGTTGGATCCACGGAATCACAGAGGCTGGGTTGGAAAGGATTTGGAAGATCATTTCATCCCACTCCTGCCATGGGCAGGGACACCTTCCACTGTCCCAGAGTATTCCAGCCTGGCCTTGGACACTTCCAGGGATCCAGAGGCAGCCACAGCTGTTCTGGGGGCCTGTGCCAGGGCCTTCCCACCTTTCCAGGGGAGGATATTCCCCCAGTATCTGCTGCAGGAGTCTTCCCCTCAGTGAACCCAGAGCCTGACACCAACGCTGTGCTCATCTGCACCCTCCAAGCACAACCAGCCCTTTCAGAACTTCATTCCCAGCGGTTCCTGTGGTGATGTCTGAGCACTCAGCAGTTAGTAACTAAAGCCTCGTACCCACTTTTAATCACACCCAATCAATGCTCCATAAGGAGGAGGTTTAAAACGTATTTTTTATGCATTGCTGCCTATGCTGGAAGAACTCATTAGCACCCAACTCATCAATAGAGCCTGAACTCCAGAGAAACTCCTGGATAGAATCAATGATGCCAGTGGAGCGGGGGAAGGATGGAACAATGAGAGGGAGGAGGAGGGGGTTAAACAAAACAAAGCCTTTTGGAAATGTTTTGAGTCTCCAAGACACCGACAGTCTCCTTCAGTGTGTTAGGCTGTGATTTCGGAGAATTGTCGGGGTCTGGGGAGGTTTTCAGCTGAGCTGTTGCTCCAGAACCACAAGAGGGCAATGGAGAATGGAGCCAGGGCCGTGCCCGGGCCGTGAGGGAAGCAGTAGAAGCCTCGGTGCTCTGCCCTGACAGGACCCAGAAATGCCACCAGCAGAGGAGGAGGTACCAGTCAGAGCTGCTCGGTGTCTAGCAGGGCTGTGTGGGAATCAGTGGGGCTTTATTCCAAACACAACACCTGTGTGCCAGGGAGCCCTCACATCCCGCCGAGCCCGGTAGCCAGGCGCTCTCTGAGGGGTGACTGCAGCAGGATCGATCTGCGGGCTGTGTCTCCTAATGAAACACAAATGTGCTGTCATTCGCAGAGCCATCTGTCACCAGGAGACGTGACAAGTGCCACAAGCAGAACAATAACTGTAATTCAATTGGGGAATCCAGCCCCTCTCAGCAGGCTCAAAGCGCTGGGCCCAGTCCACGGCCTCTGGGCTCCATGGTAGATTTGTGTTACACCTCATCAGAGGGCAATAAATAAATCAGTCAATGGAGAATTAAAGGAATTTCCCATTATGGGCAAGGCATCTGTTGCACAGAACTCTTTAGCTGGTGTGGTGATTTCAAATCCATCTGCATGACTGGAGCAGGGCTGTTTAATGCTCATGTGTGGTAGTGTTTGAGGGTCCCCAGGATGAGGGAAGAGATGAGAATCATGACTCCATGTTTCAGAAGGCTGATATATTATAATAATATAATATAATATCATGTAATATAATATCATATCATATCATATCATATCATATCATATCATATCATACAATACAATATAATTATATCATGTCATGTCATGCTATGTCATGTCATATCATATATCATATCATATCATGCTATAATTATATACTAAAACTATCCTAAAGAAAGAGAAAGGAGAATCAGAAGACTAGCAAAGGAATGATAATAAAATCTTGTCACTGACCAGAGAGTCTGACACAGCTGGACTGGGACTGGTCATCAAGTAAAAACAATTCACATGAGACCAATCAAAGATGCACTGCAACATTCCAAGCAATCAGATAATTATTGTTTACATTTAATTTCTGAGGCCTCTCAGCTTCTCAGGAGAAAAATCCTAGCAAAGGATTTTTCAGAAAATGTGTCTGTGACACTCAGGGTGTTCTGCTGTCCTACAGAATGGGAAAACTGCTGGAGTAGGAGACTGCAGGACATGGTGACACTGGGTAATGGAGAGGTCACTCTGCCAACACTGCCCAGGCCTCTGGTGATGCTGGACTCCCCTGCTCGGGAGTTTTCAGGGAAATTAATCCAAATTACTTCTCCAGCGGATGGTTAAACCACATTAGCAGCTCATTCCCAGTGAAAATGGGCTTGATTCAATTGAGTTCAGTTTAACTCTGGTTCATCAGAGCACTGCACCATTGGCTCCTGTGCCTCGGACGGCTCAGACAGAGCCTGCAGGGCTGTGCTGATGGGGGCTGGGGCAGTGAAGGGACACCAAAGTGCTCCAGAAGTGGCTCCCAGTGCCATTTCTCAGTTGTTTCTGTCTGAGTTGCAGCTCTCTGGGCACAGCTGCACCAGGCTGTGCTGCTCCCTGCTCAGCCGGCTGGGACATGGCCCCCAGGCATCTCTGGGTGCTCTCCCTGAGCAGCTGTGGCTGCCCCTGGAGCCCTGGAAGGGACAGACTGGATAGGGCCTGGAGCCACCTGGGACAGTGGAAGGTGTCCTGCCCGTGGCAGGAGTGGGATCTATGATTTCCATGGCCCCTCATGCCTGGTGCTTCCATCCCTCATAATCCTTCTGTTTTGCTCCTCCACCACAGACCTGGGAGGGCCAGAGCAGTTTCAACACAGCTGGAACAGCTGCTGGGGCTGCTCTTGGTGCCCCCCAGTTGTGCTGCTCACCCCCAGGAAACAGGAACAGCAGAATCCCTCCAAAATCCCCAACTTCCTTCCCTCAATCCCCCTGTCACTGGTTTGTCCCTCTGTCTGTCCCCACTTCATGCAGCAGTGACCAACAACCCCACCCCATCTTAGAGGGGCAGCAAAACCTCATCGGGGTGAGATTTCTGAGCAGCCTTTGGCCCCTCCCTGGGGGAAATTTTGGGAGAAAGGGACCTGTGTCCCCAGAGCTAAGCACAGGGGCTGGGATTGAGTCCTCAGGGAGGGACCAGAGCTGCCTCCCCCAGCCTGAGGGACCAGCCTGGCCATGGGCACACCAGGAGGAGCACTGGCACTGCCAGGAATTATCCTCTGGCTTGTGCTGGGGTTTATTTTCTGTATAAAAGATAAAACCACCGTGTCTGTGCGAAGAGCCAGAGGAGAGCTCAGATCTCCACAGGGCTGATAAACACAACTCAGAGCAGAAGAAAAGGGGAGAACCACTCTGATAGTGTCCCAGCCTCAAAGCCAACCCTCTGCAGCCACAGGCTGCCTCCTCTCCCTGCCCCATTGTTTCATCCCTCCCCAGTCCCATATCTGGGCTTTGCAGCACTGCCACTTGGGCCCAAACCCCTCTGGAAGCACCACGGGAACGCAGGAATGCAGCTCTGCTGGGCTGCCTGAGATAATGGATGTCCAAATTATTTCTTTGGAAGCTTTTCCTGAAGTGTTTATCTGGCAGGCCCAGGCTGTGGGATCGATGTGCTGCCGGGAGCTCGCTCGTTTTCCATTCTCAGGGAGAGGCTGGGCTGGCCTTGGCTGGTGACAGGCCCTGATGAGCCAGGTTCTGCTCTGACAGCTCTCCAGAACATCCTGCATCGCTTCCCTGGCCATCAAAGCTTGGACTCCCTCATAAAACCAGGATATTTTCTTATTAACAGAGGGTCTCTCTCATCCAGCTGATGATCCCTATTAATGACCCTGCACCTGGTACCAATCCAGGCTGTCCTTTTTCAGGGAACCAATTAGTGAGGATGGATTTGATTAATCTTGCCCTGGCACAGGAGAATCACAGTGTTGGGTTCTCCTGGACTGGGGTGCCTTGAGCCAGGTGGGGACTGATGGGGCTCCAAGAGGAGGGGAGAGGGGAGGAGAGGAGATGCTCAGCCTGACGTCCCTAAAACTCCTGGATGGAGCACCTGGAGCCTGGGACAGCCACACAGTGGGGAGAGAGGGAGCTGGGCTGTGCTGGGAAGGAGGGAGGGAGGGCTCTCACTGCAGGACAAGAAGCTGTAGCAGAGCCATGCCAGGCCCACAGGGCACCCTCTGCCTGAGCCCAGACACTTTTCCCTGGCATGTCCACAACTGGAATAACTGCCCCATCCATGGCAGATCCATCCATGGAATAACTGCCCTTTCCATGGTAGATCCATCCATGGGATAACTAGCCTTTTCCTGGCATTCCATCCATGGAATAACTGCCCCATCCATCTCATTCCATCCATGGAATAACTGCCCTTTCCCTGGCAGATCCATTCATGGAATAACTGCCCTTTCCCTGACAGATCCATTCATGGAATAACTGCCCTTTCCCTTGCAGGTCCTTGCCTTTGGTGCAGGACATCCCAGCCAGCCCCAGTGCTCAGCCTCTCTCCAGAGACTCCAGCAGAGGTTCAGCTGCACCATGGCTGGAAATTCCATTTAATTCCTGTGTTGTTTGTCAATATTTTCCTGTCTGGTATTAAATGAACATAATTAGTGCAGCTTAAAAATGAGGGAAGCTCTTTAATGCAGCTGCTGTCCCAGTATTTCCCCCTGAGTTTCCAAAGCTGTAATTCCCGTCTCTCCTGCCATCGGTAATAATCCCTTGAAAGCCTGGAAGTGGAATGCACTGCCTGCCTTTGCAATTGTTTTTCTTTGTTATGTTGCTCAAACAAAGAGTAAAACATGCACTTGAAGGCTCTGTGACTTTTATTTTAGATTAAGGGAAATAAACAAAGGATGAACAAATTTTCAGCACTCTGGGAGGGGAAGCTCTGATCGGTACCTGAGCCAAAAGCTGCCACAGCAACAGCTCTGCTGCTTTCACAGCCAGCCAAAAATGAAACCCCAGAGGTGACTTTGCTCCTCCTGAATATTCAGAGCCTGCTGAGACCCTCCCCCAGGGGTCCTTTGCTGTGAGCCCCTGCTGCTGCCCCCCTCACCACGGGGCTGGATCCCACATCCCCAGATGTGTCCCAAAACCAGGGGCTGGATCCCACATCCCCAGATGGGTCCCAAAACCAGGAGCTGGATCCCACATCCCCAGATGGGTCCCAAAACCAGAGGGTCGTTCTGGAAGCCACAGCAAGGCCCTGCTTGGGGAGACATCTCAGCAAACCCCGAGCACACGTTGCCTTTTGCACCACCCCTTGTCTGTTCCCAAATGCCCTGGATCCACTGGAGTCTATAAAATCTCCAGGAAAATGAGAGTTGCCTTAGAGGAGCTGATGCTTGGGGGTTTTTGGAAGCCAGCAATTTTCTGCTGGATCTGCTGGAGCCTGGAAGGGGCAGGAGCAGTGCGGGGGCTGCTCTAGGCAGGGGATGCCCTCCCTGCCAGCCCCAAGGGCAGCCTGAGCTCACAGCCAGGCTCTGGAGCAGCTGAGGCAGCCCCTGATCCCGGGTTTATCAAAGCTGCCAGGGTCTGATATCAGAGGTGCTGGTTTCTCTGATGGACTGATGTCCTTGTGGGCTGTGCTGGGTTACAAGCCCCAACGGAGGAGCTAACTTTGTGAGTGAGGTGTGAGAGAACCATCAGATGTTACCACGTCCGGCTCTGCCTCCTGACAGCTTATCCTGAAATCCCCCTGCACCTTCTAAAGCTCAAATTTATGCTGCTTGAGTTTTTTCAAACAATGTTATCTTCATTATTCTGCTGCTAACAAGCTGTGGCCTCACTTTCTGGGATGCCACAAGCAGGGACAGGCTCCCTCCCTTGCCCAAAACCTTTTTGTTCCCCTCTGATCCCCTCCATCTCTTTCCATAAACTCTAAGCCCATGATTGACAGCCTAATTTAAACTTAATGTTTAATATTGCAATCAGGAGTGATATTTTGTGTTTGCTTTTTGAAGTGAGGAGAAAGGGTGGCAGCATTTGCCTCTTTGCAATCATTTCACCCTCAAAAGAGAACACATCCAGCAAAGTGAAATTTTGCTGGCGAAGAAGAAAAAGAAAAGGAGAGGGGGGATAAAAAAGAGCCGAGATTAACATCCTTTAAAATGTTCCTGTTTACTCCTATCGTCTCAGAGCTAACTTTAAATAGGATAAAATGATCCTTTAATCCCCTTTATCTTCTTAAGAGCTGCTGTAAAAGATCTACTTGACATTTGAGAAACAGGGGAAAAAAATAGGAGGTCTCGTAATATTCCTCAGAAATGGTGGATGGGAGAGATTTGACTTTAACAAAATGGGAAGGTTTGGCTCCTCAGCTGGGCAGAAATTCCTGTGGGCTTTGCTCTGATCCCACAAGGCAGGAGCACATCCTTGGAGCTGCCTGATTTGTCAGGACAGGTGCAGGGCAGGGAGGGGGATCCTGAGGTCGCCTTGGAAATCCGTGTGAAAGCAGGAGAGGAGGTTGGTAGAGTGTCCTGGGTTACAAGATGTGTCTGGGTGTGTGTTCTGTGCCCACCTGTCAGAGCTGGGGCAGTTCTCTGCTGCTCTTGGGGCAGTTTTCTTGACCTCTCCCACAGCCAATCCTCCCTCCAGGAGATCTCTGCTGTCCATGGTCACTGAGTGTCCCTGCAGGGCTGATCCAATTCCAGCATCCCATGGGCAGATGCTGCGCCCAGGGCAGGAGCCAAGCATTCCTACCTGGATCCAATCTGAGCCTGGCACAGCACAGCAGCCTTTGCCCCCTGCATTGCCAGAGGAGCAGCTTTCTGCTGCCCTGCATGGCCAGAGGGAGCCCAGGCCCATCTGCAGCAGCCCTGGAGCTGCAGAGGAAAACTCCCCCCTTGTGCAGGATCCCTGCTGCAGCAGAGCCACAGCTGGCACTGCAGGAGGGCTGAGCCCCCATGGGATGGGGCTGTGCCACAGCCTGAGCCACAGCGTGCCAGGGCCTGCGCTCACTCTGGCACTGCTTTATTTGTATCATTGTATTTTTATTTTATTTTCATTTTTTCCCTAATAAAGAACTGTTATTTCTATTCCCATATCTCTGCCTGAGAGCCCCTTAATTTCAAATTTATAATAATTCAGAGGAAGGGGGTTTGCATTTTCCATTTCAAGGGAGGCTCCTGCCTTCCTCAGCAGACACCTGGCTGTTCAAACCAAGACAGAGAGGTTTTGCATGCCCAGGAAAGGAGGTTGGGAGAGGCTTTCCACCCTCAGGGAGGGAGGGTGTGAGATGTTTTCCATGCTCAGGTTGGCACTAAGGCCTCTCCCTGTTCTCGCTGCTGTTCTGCCTTTGAGGATCTGGCGTCTCTCGCTGGCTCGTTAGCAGCAGCCTCGTTTGCACAGCATCTGCTTAGCCCTGGATGAACATTCCCTGCAGTTGCTGAACTCCTCTCCATCCCCAGCCTGGCCAGAGCCTGGATCCTGAATAAATCATGGGAGTGCAGCTCAGAGCTGGGCAGTGTCTGCTCCTCACACTCAGCCTCTCGAGGGGAGCCTCTCCCTCCCTGTGCCCCTTTTCCACTGAGGAAGGACAGAGTGACAGAGGGACACCCCCAAGAGGGCTCCCAGGGAGGGACTGGCCCCTCTGCCCTGCTGGGAGCAAAGCCTGGCATGAGGGGTTGAGGCTCCATGGGCTCATAATTCCCATCAGGATGAGCAGTGCTGGAGCTGTCCATGGAAAATGGGCTGGACCCGGGTGTGGGACAAGGAGAATGCATCGCCCACAACTCTGCCAAAAACCTGCAAAGCTGAGCTCATCCTTGTCTGATAATGGAGAAACAGGACATGAAATGGTTAAAAACTGGCAGAAGACCTGGAACCCAATGGTTTCACCCCAAAGCTGCCCTGCCAGCCCTTTAGCTACGGTCACAATTCCCAGTCAGGGAATTGGGAATTCCAAAGGGAGTGATTTGGGTGCCAGGATGAAAAAAAGGGGAAGGGAAGGGAAGGGAAGGGAAGGGAAGGGAAGGGAAGGGAAGGGAAGGGAAGGGAAGGGAAGGGAAGGGAAGGGAAGGGAAGGGAAGGGAAGGGAAGGGAAGGGAAGGGAAGGGAAGGGAAGGGAAGGGAAGGGAAGGGAAGGGAAGGGAAGGGAAGGGAAGGGAAGGGAAGGGAAGGGAAGGGAAGGGAAGGGAAGGGAAGGGAGAAAAAAAGCTGCAGAAGCTACACCCCAAAGGTATTGAGGAAAACAAGGTGTTATCCAAAAAAATGGGATTTTTTCACATTAAATTCAGTGTGACAGAGATCCTGTCTGGCCCCTTCTCCTAAAAGCACTGCTGGGGTTTTATCTGCAGATAAAGTCTCTGAAGCAGCACTGCTCAATCCCTGCTGCTCCTCTAAGAGCAGTAATTAAGGATTGATGGAAGCAAAGAGGGGCTTTAACCCTAAAGCAAAGCAGCAAATGCTCCTCACAATCCTCCAGGAACAGCTCAATGCTGAAATGGGATTTTCTGCAGCTAACAATGGGAAATGGCCTTGGCAATACAAGAAGGTCGTGGGAGCTGGGGAACTCCAGCACGGGGTCAGGAGGATTCAGGATTCCATCATGAGTGACTTGGGAATTTATCTTGGAAGGGGCAGAATTGTTCCAGCTGCTTGGCTGGAGGGGAGACACAATGCTCCAGAGTGTCCCTGACAACTTCAGGGTGCCCCAAACACCTGCAGAGTGTCCCCAAATACCTCCTGAGTGTCCCAAACACCTCCAGGGTGTCCCCAACACCTCCAGAGTCTCCCAGACATCTCCAAATTGTCCATAACAACTTCAGGGTGTCCCCAAACACCTCCAAAGTGTTCCTAACAACTTCAGAGAGTCCCAAACACCTGCAGTGTCCCTAAGTACGTCCAGGGTGTCCCCAAACACTTCCAGAGTGTCCCTAAATACATCCTGAGTATCCCAGACACCTCCAGAGTGTACCTAACAACTTCAGAGTGTCCCTAAACACCTCCAGGGTATTCCCAAACACCTCCAGGGTGTCCCCAAACTCCTCCCAGGTGTCCACGCCTGGGCAGCCCCAGGTGTGGCTCTGGGTGAAGAGCACAGGGCAAAGCTGTGGGTGCACAGAGGGGTGACAGAGGTGTCACCTCCCAGCTGTGGCTCGGTGTAAGCTCTGCCATCCCCCATCCCAACCCCTTCTCACCCATCCCAGGAGCACGGGAAGCCATTGCCGTGGGGATGGATGCAGCTTTAGGATCTCCTGTGATTCCTGCCCAGCTGCAATGGGATCAGCCCAGAGCTGGGAGCAGCAGGCAGAGGGCTCAGGAGCTGGGATTGTCACCTCCTGCCACAGCAGGGGCCTGCCTGCCACCTCCAGGGAGGGAAATGCCCACCCCACTGGGGTGTGAGGATGGCAAATGGGAGGAAAGCTTTTACCTGAGCCAGGTTTTCCCCTGGGAGAAGCTGAGCAGGCTCAGTTTGCACTCAGGGCTGGTTTGTTCTGGCACTCAAACACAGAGATTTTATTTTTGCAAGAGCTCTCTTGTCAGATTAAGCCCTTTTCTGACCCAGAGATGGAGCAACCGAGAGGCATTTAAAAATCTTTTATTCCATTTTCAGTCTCCTGAGAAGGGTAAAACAATACAGATGTTAAAATTCACATTATCACAATCAGAAGTCAACTGTTTCCTAATTACAATACACTGTAAGCCATCTCTAAGTGGCTACACTCTAAGTCAGGAAAAAATATAATCCAACATGCTGTCACCATTTGCACCCTGGCCGAAAAATAATAATTGCAATCAGAACAAAAACATCTTGATTCCATTATGCAGGGGGAAAAAAAGAAAAATGGAGAGTCCTTTTCAAACCCAATTTTTGTGCCTGTGTATCAATGCAGGGCAACCCCAATGTAGGGAATAATGTTCTCTGACTCCATAACTTCAGAAGGCTGTTCAGCCTTCTGAAATCATGGAGTCAGAGCACATTATGAAGCTATACTATATTACACTAATACTTTATTAAGCTATACTATATTACACTAATACTATAGTATTGATTAAATATTACAGTAGTACTTTAGTATCTCTTTAGTATAATACTCTACTAAAGAGATACTAAAGAAAAACCCATGACCCTTACCAGACCGTCATGACACAGCTTTGATCCGGTTGGTCAATCAAACAACCAACCATCAGCAGAGTCCAATTAACAAATCCCTTCTTTGGTAAACAATCTCCATAACACATTCCACATGTGCCAAACAACAAGAGCAGTGAGTAGAGATAAGAATTGTTTTCTCTTCTTCTCTGAGGTTTCTCACTGCCTTTCCCTAGGAGAAATGCTTGAGGAAGTTGTGCCTGTTGCTCTCTGTGAAGAGAGCTGTGGCCACACCTGTGGCTGCCTCTTCTACCCAGTACTGGAGCTGGTGGAATGAGGTGACTCCAGTGGCTGTCCCAGATTTTCTGCTCCAGAGTGAGGCATTTCTTTCCTCTCTGGGCATCAGGAGATGGCAGGGGTGGGATAGGAGGAGTTTGAGGTCCCTTCCAACCCAAACCGTTCCAGGATTCCACATTCTCTGTGCCCAGAGCACCTGCTGAACTGATGCTTCCCCACAGGAGGATGAAAAGTGCCTCTGTTGGGTAAATGTGGAATTCCTCATTAGGAAAGCCTGCCTGGAATTGCAGGGATGGCCCATCCATGTTGGTACTCTCTTTATTCCAGTCTTTATTCCTTAAAACACCTCCAAAGTTTGGGTCCTACTAACACCCCCCTTTGTGGTATTCACATTGTCTGAACAGAGAGAGACATGATTCTCTTTCCTAGCATTTCTCCTGGGGAAGGCAGTGAGAAAACAATTTTTATCTCTACTTTCTGCTCCTGTTGTTTGGCACATGTGGAATGTGTTATGGAGATTGTTTACCAAGAGTGATTTATTAATTGGATTCTGCTGATGGTTGTTTGGATTGATTGGCCAGTTGGGTCAAAGCCGTGTCCTGACTGTCTCAGACACTCACAGGTTTTTCTGTTGTATTTTATTAGCGTAGTATTTTTTAGTGTAGTATCTCTTTAATATAATATAGTATTTGTGTAATATAACCTAGCTAAATAAAGCAATTGTTCAGCCTTCTGAATCATGGAGTCAGAGCACATTTTTCCCTTACTGACTCCAGTATTTCCCGTCAGTCCCACTTGCTGTGGATATTTGATATTCCCTGTGATTTCCCAAGCTTGTTCCATCCAAACCCTGGTTGTTAAACCAGCCCTGCAATGTCATTTCCTTCTCTTTCCCCACAGCCCTGCAGTTAACACTGCTTTGTTTACAGCCAGAAGTAGATTTCTCTGTCTGGGTTTTTTTTTTCTGGGGAACTCTGAGTTCAAACCCCCCCAGAAATGCCTCATCTGCTCTTCTTCATTCATCTCCCACAAAACAGCACAGGAAATTCTGATTCCTGAGGCCTTAGCACAGCAGTGACATCTTTAAGCCCAGCCCTGGCAGCTGGAATTTCCTGAACTGGGGCTTTGGGTGACATTTGGGGAAGTTTTTACCCTTGATAATGGTTGATATCTCAGTTATTGTGAGGTTCAATAGAATTAAAACTCAAAAAGTTTCTCTTCAAGGACTGAGAACCCCACTTTTGTAGTTTCTGGGTGAGCTTTGCAAGTGCAGCAGTTTTGAACTCAGCACAGCTGGGAAACAAAGGGAAGGAAATCCCCCCCAGCCATCTCCTGTAATTTGAGGCAAAATGGGCAAAGAAAGGCAGAACCAAATATAACTGTCCCTGTGGGGTGGGCTAGGGAGAATTATTCTGCTCTTAATGATGCCTTTGGCTGGAACACCTTGTGCAGGTGGGGAATTTTCTCTTCTCGTGGCACTAGGACTGACCTAGATGGGTTTAAATCCTTGCAGGAATCTGCTGCTCTGTCCAGGCCCTGTTTGTGCTGGGTTTGGTATCAGTACTGCACGTTCTGGGTTTTGTTCCATTTCAAATTGTTGAATTACTGACAGTTTTCCACAGCACCACCCCAAGAGAAAACTTGGAGTTCTGAAGGTGATACTAAAACTGTGGATTCAACAGTCAGAAATTAATAAGGTCACCCTCCTCACACCTTCTTAATTCTTTTTTTCTTCCAGAAATCTTCATTAACACAAGAAAGGTGGATCCCTGCTGCTGGTGTTTGCATGGCAGGTCTCTGAGGGCAGGAAGTGAAGCAGGATCAGGAAATTTCATTCCCAATCTCTGGACAAAAAGATGACCCCAGCAGGGCCAGGCCAGGGGAAGTTCAGGTTGGATGTCAGGAACAATTTCTTGCCTGGAAGGGTGGTCAGGCCTTGATGGAGGGAGTTCCCATGCCTGGAAGTGCTCAAAAACCTGTGGATGGTCCTTGGGGCCATGGACCAGTGGTGACCATGGTGGGGCAGGGATGTGGCTGGATTTGAGGATCCTGGAGGCCTTTTCCAAGCCCAGCAATTCCGTGGCTCTCAAGGAACACTCCCAGCTGAAGGACCAGTCAGGAGGATGCAGACACCCAGGGATGAACATTCCCTCCTGCAGGATAATCCAGCTCCACCTGGGACCTCCTCCCTGGGCTGGGAGCTGAGGCTGGAACACTCAGTGTGGTTAGGAGTTCCACACCTGCAGGGGCAGGAATGGCACAGAATTCCTGATCTCCTGCTTGCATTCCTTCCCTGCAAGTGTTTCCTGCTCACAATCCCTGATCCCTGCTCACATTCCCTGCTCAAATTCCCTGTTCCCTGCACACCTTCCGATCCCTGCTCACATTTCCTGCTCACATTCCCTGATCCCTGCTCACATTCCCTGATCCCTGCTCACATTTCCTGCTCACATTCCCTGATCCCTGCTCACATTCCCTGATCCCGGCTCACATTCCCTGCTCAAATTCCCTGTTCCCTACACACCTTCTGATCCCTGCGCACATTTCCTGCTCACATTCTCTGCTCACATTCCCTGCTCATATTCCCCAATCTCTGCTCACATTCCCTGCTCCCTGCCCACGTTCCCTGTTCCCTGCTCACATTCCCTGCACATATTCTGTGATCCTTGTTCACATTCCCTGCACACATTCCCTGTTCCCTGCCCACGTTCCCTGCCCACGTGGGGCTCCTCACAGACGTGGATTGAGCTGAGTTTTTGTCTGGGAATGCACCAAAGTGGTTTTAACCAGAGCCATGGTGCTGCAAGAGGCAGGACAGGGAAAGGGGAGTGGGATGAGGGGGTGAGGGAGATGAAGAGGATGAAGAGGATGTAGCAGCTGCTCCATCCCCTGCTGCTGCTGCTCCACCCCATACCCTGGCCAGGCTGCTCCAACTGTGGGGGCATTACAGCCCTGCAATCACTCAGGGTAGGGCTTCCCCAGGCAGTTCTTCCACTCGGCTCCTGAAAAGCTTCTGGGCTGTTCCTCAATTATTCAGGATACAGGGTTCTTCCATCAGAAACACCCCGGTGACTCTGAGAGGGGAGCACATCCCAGGGAAGTGCTCCTGGATTGTGGGAAAAGAGCAAAGTTCTGGCTTATCCTTTATCCCAACTTTCCTGAGAAGGAGAAGGATATGCAAGTTTTTGGTCTCACCCCATGGGAGGAGGAGCAGCCACAGCAGGATCTCCCCCAGCTGTGCCACGTGAATCCAATTGACCATGGAAACTTGGAATTGCGGGGGTATTCCAAAGGGCTCTGACAAACTGTCTAAGAGAGAGACAAAGACAGGGGAGAAAGTGGGAATGGAGGGACTTTGGAAATGATAATAAATCTGCAGAATCACCAGCCAGGCAGGGGCAGGGAGGGATGAGAAATGTTTTAGGTAAAACTGTTTCCTGGTGAGTGACTGTTGGTACTGGATGCAAAAAGCAGGATAGGAAAGGGAAAAAACAAGGATACAGCAAAATTGCAGATAAAAATCATGAAGATATAGAATGGTTTGGGTGGGAAGGACCTTCCAGCCCATCCCATTCCATTCCACCCCTGCCATGGCAGGGACACCTGCCACTGTGCCAGGTGCTGCCAGCCCCAATGCCCAGCCTGGCCTTGGGCACTGCCAGGGCTCCAGGGGCAGCCACAGCTGCTCTGGCAATTCCAGCCCAGCCCCTGCCCACCCTGCCAGGGAACAATTCCCAATTGCCAAGATCCCATCCAGCCCTGCCATTCCTCTGGCACTGGGAGCCATTCCCTGGCTCCTGTCCCTCCATCCTTGTCCCCAGTCCCTCTGCAGCTCTCCTGGAGCCCCTTCAGGCACTGGGATAAGGAGAAGGGATGGGATGATGGTGTGGGAATGATGGAGCTTTGCACAGTTGGTGAAGCACTGGGAGAAAGCGCCTTTGGGAATAGGATCTGGAATCCCAGGGCTTGTCCAGCCCTTTGTCCGTGGCAGTGCCAGGATGTCCCAGTGAGGGACTCTCCCTGTGGGATGTGCAGGAATCCCCCCCCCCCCCCCATTGCTGATTCCAGCCCAGCCAGCCCAGGGACACAACCTCAGGGTCATTCCCGACATCAGGGAGATTCCCTGTGCTTCCAACCCCTGGCAATGTGCAGGGAAGAGCTGCAGGAATCATGGACGGGGACCTTGAACATTGTCACAATACAACAGGAAATGAATGACACTCGCACGCTGAGATGTCCAAGGCAAAAAAGGGGCAGTTTATTTCCAGACCTCGGTATTTATAGAATTCCAAAAGTGACCGTGGATTGAAGGATGAAATTGCCACCTCTCCAACCACACTGGTCAAACCAACAGTCCATCAATTCTCTCCTCCTCCAGAAAGGAATGCAGAACAATCATTATTTACATGAAAAGCGCATGAGAAACTCCACTGCAAAAATATAAACATCAGAAGGCTTAGAAGAACTTTATAAGAACAGGGTGACAGAATATCACCTCATCCCAACCCCCAAACAGCTCCAAGTCACCAGGGACACTTAAAAACCACAAATAAATCCAACTCAGCCCCTCCAGCTGAGGGATTTGGGATGCCAGGAAAACGAGGAAATGCTCTTCCACTGCAGGGAACTGCCAGAGCTCCAACACACCAGCATTTGGGGAAGAAAAAATATTTTATTATAAGAGTTAGAAAATGCAAATAAGTGTCTGGAGGGTGCTTTTGGAAAGCATTGAAGCAGGTTGAGGACTCGCTTCTGTATTTTAAATCTCCTCTGCTTCCAAGCTCCATCTTTCACTGCCTTTCAGAACTGGGTCTTTTATTAACGAGAGTTAAATTACATAACACTGAAAAAAGAATTTAAAATAATTACTTCCTAACCCTGTTTGCAAAGCCCTGAAGCACGAGGCTTTATTACCCTTATCTTAACTTTCTTAACTACTAATGTTTGAGCAGTTAGGAAATTATCCTTTTTCGTCAGAAATTCCAGCTGCAGTTATTTTTGCCACACTTTTATTAGCCCGCCATATATTGATAATAATCGCAGCATATTGAGGTGTTTCAGCAGGAGACATTAAGGCCAATCAAGTGAATAATTCAACATTTTCAGGATTGTCTGAACACAAATTTACACAATAGCCTGTGACAAAGGAATCTTCGGGGGACGATCAAATAAATAACAGTCATTTTTCAAGGAGGCTGCAACACTTTCAAAAGAATAATCCCGGCCTCTTTTTTAATGCTGTGCCATTATTATTCACGGATGGTGGCATTGGAGAGCTCTGGCACTGAGCTCTGCAAAGTTTTCCATGCTGCTTTGGGGAGAGGCAGCTCCTGCCAGCACAGATCCCAGATTCCTTCAGCCCTGCACCTCAATTTTCCCATTTTTGGGGCAGAAAGTATAGAATTATGAAGTGGTTTGGGTTGAGAGGAGCTTAAAAATGATCCAGTGCCACCCCTGCCATGGCAGGGACACCTCTCACTGTCCCAGGCTGCTTCAAGCCAGTTGCAGTTTTGTGAGGGTCCCCAGGACAAGGTGAGAGATGAGAATCTGACTCCAAGTTCGCAGAAGGCTGATTTATTATTTTATGATATTATATTATAAGAGATTATATACTAAAACTATACTAAAGAAAGAGAAAGGAGATATCAGAAGGCTAGAAAGAATGAATAATAAAAACCCGTGACTGACCAGAGAGTCTGACACAGCTGGACTGGGATTGGTCATTAATTAAAAACAATTCACATGCTGGGTAAATAATTCTCCAAACCACATTCCAAAGCAGCAAAACATGGAGAAGCTGAGGCTTTTCATCTTCCCAGGAGAAGAAATCCTGGCGAAGGGATTTTTCACAAAATATCACAGTGACACAAGCCCCAATGTCCAGCCTGGCCTTGGGCACTGCCAGGGATCCAGGGGCAGCCACAGCTGCTCTGGCAATTCCAGCCCCTCACAGCCCTCACAGGGAACATTTCCTTCCACATTTCTCACCCTAAATTCCCCTCTTTCAATTTGAACACATTACTCCTTGTTCTATGCCCACAGTTCTTGAGGAATATTATAAATATGTTCTATATAACACCATATATTGGTGGTTTTTATGGTCTGACTACAGAACCCATAGAAGAACGATATGTCTCTATGCACATCCCACATTTTGTCACCCTGGGATTTTACACATTCCCTGGAAAGCATTTCCATGCTGTCCTTTTTTCCTACAGTATTTTTTTTCAGTGTAAAAGACGAGAAGCACTCACCAGCTTAGCTGGGACTGCGATTTCCAAGGAGAAGATTTTGTCTCAGTTTAAGCCTGGATTTTCCAGGCTGTGCTTTTGGAGTAGCCTGGATTTGGAGGCTTTCAGTTGCATCTCAGCAGCTCTTCCTGAGGAGGCTGCAGCTGAATTATCTCCCTGCAACAGCAGAAACTGCTCAAGGATAAAAACAATTTCTGAGCTCTTATCAAAGGAAGCCTCGGAGCTGAAACCTCTGCTGTACCTGTCAGGATTCACCTGCCCAGTCCCTCAGCTCTCTGATAAGGCAGAGACTCCTCAGAGCACCAGGATGGGCCTTTCCCATCAGGGTTTGGAGCATCCCCAGCTCAGTGTTGCTTTGACTGCTTTTGCTTAAACATTTTGGGGGGGAATTGTTCATCCAAGTGGCTGTGTGGGAAATGCATTTATACAAAATTTTTAAAGTTTGACAGAAGGTTTATATAGTGTGTTTCTGTATGCAAATTTTGAGATAAGAAATGTTGATTTAGAAATATTTTAGAATAGGACAGATATTACTGACAGAGAAATGGAATTAGAAATAAGTTTTAAAAGGTGGTTTTGTAAATAAGATTGGATATTGTAGAGAAATAGAATTATGAAAGATGTATTGTATTGTAATTAAGAAACAGTTTTTAATAGTAATGATGTGAATTACAGCATTTCTATTGTCTTACTTTTTATATAAAACTGAAAATAAATTAAAAGTTTTTAAAATGCCTCTCAGTTGCCCCTTCTCTGGCTCAGAAAAGAGCTTAGTCTGACAGGGCTGGAGCACTGATTTCTCTCTACTTCCTCTTTTTGCAAACAAAAACAATTTTCCCCCCCTACTTTCTGATAAATTATGACTTAAAATCTGTTAGGAAACCCTCTGGGATACAGGTGGGATATCTGAGTGGGACCAGAGGCACAGGCAGGGGTGGGAAAACGGTGCCAAAATTCAGGGGTAGAAAGTCTGGGGCTGCAGAGCCTCGTGTGCTCCCCATCAGACCCGGGGGTTCCAGCCCTGCCCCCCGGTGCCCCCACCCCAAATCCAGGGGCTGGGGGTGGGAAGGAGCCGGGCAGGGCTCCTCTCCCACTGCTCTGCACTTCCCCACACTGTTGATTTATTCCTGCAAAATTGAGCTCCCGTTTGCTGGGATGATTTTTCATCATCCCTGTCCCAGGGCTGGGGCAGTAAAGCAGCACCTGCACCATCCATCTCTCCCAGGGCTGTCCCTGCTCCTCCCCTGCCTCATTTTTCAGCAGACACTCGATGTCACCAGGCTTTGGGAGCTGTTCCCTGGCTCCCTGTACCCCTGTTCCTTCAGCTGTTCTCTGTGCTGATAAAAACCCATCACCCTGCATGAGCAATGCCTTGGTTATTTACTGTTCTGTCCTAAAGAACGCTCTGGGATCTGGCTGCCCTTCATCCCTCACTCTGAGCTCCTGGGATGGGATTTTCTGCCTCTTGTCACCCAAGCCAGACCCCAGGGCTGTGAAATGATGGGAAGAGCAGAGGGTACAGGAATTGGGTGCCTGAGAAGGGGGGGCAGCCAGAGCTGGGAGAAGCAGATTGGTGTTAATTAATTTATCAAATAACGAGATAGAGGGGAAGAACCTGGGGCAGCTGTGCAGGGCACGGTGAGAACTGGAGGCAGAAATGCCCTCATTTCTGGAGATCTGGCCTTGGAATGAGGTGGGAAATAAAGCAGTTAATTTGCATTTAAAGCCATCAAAATCCCACAGCTTCTGAGCTAGGGGGGAGAGCCAAAGGCACCAAAAACCCAACATTTCCCCTGGTAAATCCCAGACTCCTCATTGCCCCACAAGGCATCAGAAACAGGGGGGAATAATCAAACATTATTCCAGCAGTTCAATCTGCAGATGGCTCCAGGTCAGTGGATCCCCTTGGTTCCATGGAGCTGCAAGAGGGAATCTCATGGATTTAATAAAAAACTCATCCTGTGCTGGGAAAGTACTCGAGTCAGCACAGCCTGGAGAGGTGGAGGCAGTCACGGAATCCTGGAATGGTTTGGGACAGAAGGGACATGAAAGCTCATCCAGTTCCACCCCAGGGACACCTCCCACTGTCCCAGGTGCTCCCAGCGCCAGTGTCCAGCCTGGCCTTGGGCACTGCCAGGGATCCAGGGGTGTCGGGGCAGGTGAGGGGGGCAGTGCTGCTGCCTTCCCTACAGCATCCTTGGAGGGAGAACGTTTGGGCAGGAACACAACAATCACACACTCCAGCACAGCACAGCCAGCAGCCAGGGCAGACACGGGGGAATCTTCTGCATGGGGTCCTTGGGAGGGTTTGCTGGGGTCTGGAGCTGAAGGGGTCCAGGGACAGAAGACCACAGATAGTAAAGGGTCCGGGGTATAATATGCTAAAAAGGGGGTGGAGCAAAGCATCACAGAAAATCAACTGAGGGCACAGGGGTGGTCTCAGGATTTCTGCTGCTCACAGTGACTCTGAGATCCATACAAGCCTCTTTTCCCAGCCCAGCAGTGAAAGAAGGAGTCAGGATTCTTCTGTTCTCATTCTCAAGGCTGTTTATTATTTCTTATCTATAACATTCTTTCCCTGGCCTGCTGAGCTCTGTTCAGCAGGTCAGACAGAGGCACACTGACTGCCCTCAGAGGCAGTGTTATCTTTTTATACTAAAAACTACGTGTACATTATTTACAATAACTTCTCAATACCTATCACCTATGTTAGAGTGTGAGTTCCTACCTTAAACCAATCCAAAAGTGCCACATCACCCAGAACATGGAGGCTGGGAAGAAGGAGGAAGAAGGAGAAAGAAGCACAGGGTACGCCCAAATTCCTCCATCTTGACCCCCATTCTAAAAACCCCAAAATTCTACTTTGCACCCCGTGACAAACAAACTATTATTCTACTTAAACTCTCTTGACCTGTAATTCTTAATATAAAGGTGGAAATTTGCTCCATGGATCAAAATCAAAGTCACAGGTATGTCTTGGGCTCTGTGCCAAGGTCTCTGAGCCCCCTGGCAGGGGCTGGAGCCATCCAGGACAGCCAGAGGGATGTCCTGGGTTCTGACAGGGTGGTACAAAGGGCAGGAGCCAGTAGGGAGTGCCAGGGTGGACAGGCAGGGTTACATTGACCAATGGGGAAACAGAGTGGGGAATATTCTAGAACAAGACCATAGGGGTAAAAGGAGTTGGGACGGCCAACAGGGAACCCAGAACTGGGGCAAATCAGCTGCAGAGTTCCATGGGGGAAGCCTTGTGTCTCTCCTTGACCTCTGTGTTGGGATCTCCAGCTTATCAGAGTGACCCCGAGAAAAGTTCCAAAGTCTCTTTTCCCTGCCCGGCGCTTGAAGAAGGAGGCAGGACTCTTCAGTTCTCAGTCTCAAGGTTGTTTATTTTATCTTATCTATAAAATTCTTTCTCCTTCCCTGCCCAGGTCCATCCAGCAGGACAGTTCCAGGCACTCTGCCTGCCCCCAGGGCGGTGTTATGTCTTTATACTACAAACTACGTGTACAATGTTTACAATTACTTCCCAATATCTATCACCTATGTTAGACGGTGAGCTTCTACTCTAAACCAATCTAAAAGTGCCACCATCACAGCAGAAGATGGAGGCCAAGAGAAAGAAGGAGAAAGGCTGGACACACCCAGTTCCCTCCATCTTGCCTCCTGAACCCCCATACCAAAAACCCTAAAATCTCCTTTTCCACCCCGTGATAACTTCACTATCATTCTACGTAAACTGTTGTGGCCTGCTGATCTTCATCTATGGTTGGTAATTTGCTCCACAAGTCATAATCAAACCCACAGGTGTTTTGGGCTCCATGCCAGGGCTTCTGAGCCCCTTGGCAGGGGTCCTGGACATCCTGGACAGCCAGAGGGATGTTCTGGGTTCTACACTCTGGGGGATGCTGGATCCTCTGGTGCTTCCCTCCAGGGCATTGCCACTGCCCCTTTCCCAATGGGCTCACAGGCCTCCACACAGGGGCAGGCACAGCTGCTCTGGCAATTCCATCCAGCCCCTCCTCACCCTCCCAGGGAACAATTCCCAATTCTCAGTATCCCATCCAGCCCTGCCCTTCTTGTTTTAGGGGTCTTTTCCTGCAGACAGCTTGAAGGAGGTGAGCCCTGCTCCTCTGGGGCGCCTGGGAGCCCTCCTGGATCTGTGTGCTCAAACAAGGGAAGGTCCCAGCAGATGGAGGGGGGATGCTGCACATCAGGAGGGAAGAAAAGCAGAGCAGGATGATTGTCTGAAGACGCTGAATTAATCAAATCAATAGTTTGAAGCACTTAATACCTAAAGTGGTTGGAGTGTTGATTATAAAAGGCTGTGTAAACATAATGTAGAAATACCCAGTAATTGGCAGCTCGTTGGAGGAAAATGGATCTGCTGTCTGTGGATAGAGTGCCTGTGTGTGCATAATCATAATTTATCTCTTTACTGAGTGCTCAGGTATTAATCAACTGTTACAATAATGCTCTGAGTCAGTGCTGAGGGCAGCTCCAAGCCCCACCTGCCTGGATGGAGGCAAATCTGCCTCAGAAGCTGACAGAGGGCTGGTCTGGCATTGAGCACCAGCTGGGCTTTGTAAGGCTCTGAATTAGCCACAAACTGTCAAATCTGCACGTTTTGTGCTTCTCACCAGATCGTGGTGGCATCAAAGTGTCTGTGAGCTGCTGAGGCTGGGCTCTGGAGGGAGCTGGAGCTGGACAAGGCTGGGAAAGGCAGCACAGGAAAATCCTGTGCCTGAGGGCTGGCAGAGCTGGGATTGGAGCCTGTGTGATCCTGAGCCCTCCTGCTGCCTGCTTCCAGCCTGATCCTGACATATTCCATGTTGCAGGACATGAATATTACAGAGGATGTCTGGCAGTGCACAGCCAGGGTGAATTAGAGCCATCAATTATTTATTTGCACTGGGGACAGGGCAGACTTGAACTTACTCCCCTGTCTCTGCTGCTCTCAGCCCTCTCAGCTCACCAGAAGTGTGATCAAGCCAAGGCTTTAAGTTTAGCCATTAATTTCAAGAGGTATTTTTAAAGATGAGTGGAAGCTAAACAGCCCCTTGTGATCTATGGCTTTGAGAGAGCTTGGAACTCTCCTTGATCCCTGGGATTTACCAAGTGCTGGAAGTTTAAACTCACACCAGAAGTCTGCTTCCATGCAGCTCCTTATTCCAACAGAACCGGTTTTTAACAGCATCTCACCAGGTGAGGTTTCCAGATCTTCCCCAGCCCTGAGGCAGTCCCAGTGCTCAGAACCTGGGCACTTGACCAGGCCAGTGCCGCTCCAGCCTTTTGTATTCCCCTCCTTTGGCTGTCTGAAAGGTGTTTGGGTGTTTAAAATGTTTATTAAGAGAGTACTAAAGCAGGGAGATGGAATGTTTCAGGAGCAGACGCGGTGCTCTGTCTGCTGGCTGATAAATCAGTGCCCTTATCAACCCCTGCTGCACCACAATGGACTTGGCAGGGCTCAGCAGGAGATGAAAGCCCTTTATTACCCTCATCCCCAGCCTCCTGCACACTCACACTCAAGGACAATTCCCCACGCCTTATCGGGATGGAGACAGCATTGATTTAGCTTACATTAACCTTTCAGCACCTATCAGATTACGCTGGATACATTTCACTTGATAAGAATTGAGCAGGAGTTCAGTCCCTGCACTCCCCTGAGCCCCGTGGTGTGAATTAATCACCATCACGGAGCTGCTTCCCAGCTTTGGGTGCCAAAGTGCTTTTAATCACAATTTTAGTTCTAAAATTACTGACCCATCTGCCCAGCCACCTCACTCGTTCTGAATCAGTCCTGGCCAGGAACATTTAACTTTCCAACCAGAAGTCTTTGTGCTCTGCTGTTTCAGGACTGACTCCTGAGGACATCACTCCCAGCTCATCCTGCTACTAATGTCCTGAACCACCTCAGACTATTTTGTGCCTCACCTGGCTGCCATTTTAGCCAGGTTAATGGTTGGCTTTGTTTGGAGCACGAGAAGAACTTTGTGAGCTGAAGCTTTGATTTCTTCACATAAAACCCACTCTGGGTGTGATAGGCAAGGAGAGCCTGCAGGGCTTTAAACCCTCTGGTCTTGTGTAGGATAAAGGAGCTCAGAGAGGAGCTCTGCACCTTCCCAGTGCTGAGATCACTCCCAAGCTCGGTGTGTGGCAGTGACAGAGTCTGTGCCTTTGTGTGACACACAGGGAGCACAAACGACCAGCGATGGCCCCAAAACGGCAGCAAAATCCTGAATCCTGCAGGCAGAAGGGTACTGCCCTGGCCTGGGGGGACAAGGGCTCAGTTTAGCCCAAAACCAGGTTCCTGCACAGCCTGAGATCCCCTGAACCCCGCCCGATTGCTCCGGGTGACTCCAGCCGGGCTCTGCTGCCCCAGGCTCAGCAGTAAAGGTGGCACTGTAAGGTGAGGGGTCTTTGTCCTGCTGAGGGGACAGAGCCCTGGCACAGAGCTGCCCTTTGGTCCCAGTACTTGTTAAAACAAACCTTTAAAGCAGGCTTTGGTCCTCTCCATGACTTCATCAGCACTGTCAGGAGAGATCTGGGCACGGGGAGACAGTCAAACCCCATGGAGTGACCCCGAGTGCCACCGAGTGCCAGGCACAGGACACGGTTTCCAGGGTCAGCTGCCATCCCTTGGCAGTGCCAGCACTGTCCCTGCTGTCCCCTGGGAGCTCATCCCTCCTGCCAGGCCAGCTCTGCACCCAGCTCTGCCCTTGGCAGGTGATGGATGCCCACTCTGCTCCTTCCCCGCGTTAGCGAGGCCGTAAATGGAGAGAAAACAGAGGAGGCAGCCCCATAAAAACACCAAACACCAAGATCGGGGGACAGAGCCATCCGTCACTGGCTGCAGGTGGCATTAAACCCAGCAGGTTTGTTCTCCTGGAGATGGGAAGAGCAGCAGTAAATGGCACTGAACTAATCTGGGCTCCAGATAAAATATTTACAGTGACGGCAGAAAATAAAAACAATGGGAGTGGGCAGAGAGGGCAGAGCAACACCAACGTGCCTGGAAAATGAGATAAATTATTTCTTTTCCCAAATAATCTTGATAAATTTTGATAGGCATTTCCTTTTAGTGTAAATGTGCCGTAATTCTGAAGGGTGGTGGGGGTGGGAGGTCAGCCCCCCATGGTGGATAACACCTGGGACACCTGGAACAGCAGGAAGAGAGGCAGCTGGCACCTGCCCGGGGGTCAAAAAGGTTTTCCTCCTCAGAATTTGGGTGCCTTGTCCGTGATGGGCACCAGGAGGAGTCCTGGATGTGGAGCTGGGACCTGCAGGATGGAAACTTCTCAATTTAGGGAAGTTCTGCAATCCCAGCTGGGAATTTTGCATTGTTATGGGACCACTCAGGCATTCTGCTCTGGAGAGAATAGCAGGAAATAACTCATAAAATACCTAATAACTAATTAAAATTAATTAGTTACTAATAAAAATAAAATAGATATAAAATAAAAAATAAACTAATAATTAAAAACCAATAACTAATAAAAATAAAATATCTAATAATTGGTAAAATAGCTACAAACAGCTATTTTATTATTGTCCTGGATTGCCGAGCAAATTGTATCTGTTTGCCATCTGGATGGCAGTCGTCTCCTGTTCATGGGCAGTTTGCCTTATCTCTTCCACACCCACTCCTCCTGCTGATAACAGCTATTGAATGTCCCTGCATGGCTGATAAGAACTACAGCATCCCATTGGCAGATGGGAGCCCAGAGGGAGGAGCCAAGCATTCCTACCCAGATAGAATCTGGAGATTCTGCAACACCAGCACGGCTTCTGCACTGGATTGCCCAGAGGAACAGCAGCTGCCTCTGCCCCTGGATCTTCAGAGGCAGAGACTGCACCTTTCTCCAGGATCCCTGCTCCAGCAGAACCAGCCCTGACACTGCAGGAGGGCTGAGCCACAATTCCAATGGGACTGCTGCCAACAGCCTGACCCACAGGGTGTCAGCTTGGGTTCTGACTCTGGCAGTGTTGGTTTAGTTCACTGCATTGTTTATTTCATCCTTTTATTTTTTTTCCTTCCCTATTAAAGAACTGTTATTTCCTGCTCCCATATTTTTGCCTGAGAGCCCCTTACTTTAAAATTTATAGCAATTTGGAGGGGAGGGGGGTTTCATTTTCCATTTCAGGGTAGGCTCCTGCCTTTCTTAGCAGACTCCTGGCTTTCCAAACCAAGATGATTATCAAACAGCTGGAACTGGTCAGGAGAACAGGGAGGGGAAATGAGCAGCAATGGCCCCAAAACTGCAGAAAAATCATGAATCCTGCAGGCAGAAGGGTACTGCCCTGGCCTGGGGGGACAAGGGCTCAGTTTAGCCCCAGATCAGGTTCCTGCACAGCCTGAGATCCCTGAACCCTGCTCAATTGCTCTGGGTGACCCCAGCCAGGCTCTGCTGCCCCAGACTCAGCTCAAAGGTGGCATTGTAAGGTGAGGAGTCATTGTCCTGCTGAGGGGACAGAACCCTGGCAATGGGTTCAGGAGGGGCCATTTCAGGCTGCTGGGAACAGACTCTGCTGTGTAACACAGAAATTAGGAATTATTCTCAAGGCCCTGACAGTCCAGCCTGTCTCAGCTTTCCATAGCCACCCTGACTGCTAAGACTCAACCCTTCTCCTCCCACCTCAGAGACTCCTGCAAGGACAAACCCAACCTCTGGATGTAGATTTTCCACAAAGAGAAGATGAACAGGAATGTTCTAATCCCTGAGACTGCTGGATTTATGAACTTGGCCACGTTAACCTTTTGTTTTATGGCCTTTATGGCTGTCCTATAAAACCCAGCCGGAGTCCAACACCTGAGCTGAGCTGCCTGGGAGGGGTGAGCTCCTGAGGATGGAACCTTCATCCCTCTGGACAGATCCCAGGGAACACGAGGGTGAGGACAGAGTTCAGTCATGCCCAGAGCCAGTGCTGATGGTGACAAAGTGATGGCACTCCCACATGCTGCTCCTTGTGGTCCCTGAGGGCTCTGCAGGTTTGGGGATGTGCTCTGTGGACCCCACACACACAGTTTAATGTTATTTTAGTGTCTGTTATCAGGACAAAAATTATTGGCCATGAAAAGAGTCACCAGGGACTTGGTGAGATGATCAAAGAATCCAAATTTATTGTGAAGTGTGACAGTGTTCACAGGGGTCTTAGGATGAGGGAAGAGACAAGGATCTGACTCCATGTTTCAGATATATATAATAAAATAATATATATTACTTTATTATATATATTACATTAAAATTATACTAAAAGAATAGAAGAAAAGATTTCATCAGAATGCTAGCTAAGAATAGAAAAATAAGGAATGAATAACAAAGGCTCTGTCTCAGACAGAGAGTTCTGAGCCAGCTGACTGTGATTGGCCATTAATTAGAAACATCCAACATGGACCAATCACAGATGCGCCTGTTGCATTCCACAGCAGCAGATAATCAATGTTTACATTTTGTTCCTGAGGCCTCTCAGCTTCTCAGGAGAAAAAATCCTAAGGAAAGGATTTTTCATAAAATGTGTCTGTAACAATGAAGTACAACTGCTTATATACTTATTCTAGGAAGACTTGTAATGTTTTACTGCAATGATTGGGTTCATCATCACATAAATAAACTCACACATTTTAAACATCTCCTGCTTGCAGAGGTTGATTCAGTCTTCTCCCCTGTCCCAGTCTGATCCAATCTTCTTCCAAGCTTGATTTAATCCTCAAAGTTCTCTTTGCTCTTGCCAAGGCATTTTGTCTATCAAATCTCTCATGCTTACCAGGTCCAGAATAAACCAAATTCTGCTGCTTCTCAGCCAGAATAAACCAAATTCTGCTGCTCCTCAGTCAGAACAAACCAAATTCTGCTGCCCCTCAGCCAGAATAAACCAAACTCCGCTGCTCCTCAGCCAGAATAAACCAAATCCCGCTGCTCCTCAGTCAGAACAAACCAAATTCTGCTGCTCCTCAGCCAGAATAAACCAAATTCTGCTGCTCCCTGCCAGCTCAGCTGTGTCCTCCCAATCCTGGGGGTGCCACAGGACCTGGAGCAGCCACAGCTTTCTCCCTGTTCCCATCCCCACAGGCAGCCAGGAATTGCCAGGGGACACCTGAATTCAATTGATTCCATCCCCACTGAGGGCAGAGTGTGGGTTTGTGTGAGCTGAGGGGCCCAGAGGGCTCTTTAATGGAGCCCTTTATTCACACCCAGCCAGAGGCAGGCCCTGGATTTGTCCCTGCCCTGGGTTTGTCCCCTCCTTTCCAGGAGCTGCAGGCACCCACTCAGTCCCAGTCCCTGGGCAATCCCTGCAGAATGAAGGGCCCTGGGCAGGTTCCACCTTGGCAGTGCTGAACCTGCACTCAGGGGCCCATCAGAGCCTCTCCTGGGCCATTCCAGGCAATTCTCCAGCAGGATGAGCTCTGAGTGCAGCCCCTGTGGCTGGCATCATCCACCAGCAGCTCTAGGCTGAGGTGGCATAAGCAAAAAAATAAAATCCTGGCAGATGAGCTCAGTTTCTGAGTGCTTTGCCATCTCCCCACTGCTGTTTTACACGGATGAGCTCGTTAGGAAAACGAGCTGTCACCTCCCCCTCACCCCAGCCACGGGAAGTGCAAACAGGGCCTGGTTTTATTTCTCTGACAGCTCTGGGACAGGAGGGGACTCAGAGGGGAGGATTTACACGGAAATGAGGAGCAATGGGGTGTGGGTTATCTCCCAGCTTGGGAACTGTTGGGGAAGATGAAACAGGAAAGCCTTATCAATATGATTGCCTGGCAAAAGATTTTGAGAATATGGAAACTATAAGCAAGATTGAAATGAAAGCAAGCTTTGAGATCCTTCAGTTACTGAACAACTGGAAAACAATGGCATGGCCAGCTGAAGGTGATCCCCTTTGGATCAAACAATCCCCTCTGCTTGCAGACAGGCCCAAGGCTCAGAGCAGGCCTTGCCAGCTTGGCAGAAGGGGCCCAAAGAGGAGTTTTTAGGGTTTGAAATGTAACCCAGTGTGGGAATGTAATGATTCTTACAGGCTGTGTGGAAATGCTGTAGGATTTGTATCTTGGACTAGATTGGTTAGGGAGAATGAGAATATTCAGCACAGATTTATTGTATTGTAATGGGAACCTCGCTCTCTCATCCTCTTTACCACACTCATGCCTTCTCTCTCTTTACCTCTCTCTCCCTCTTTGGGCCCTGCTCTGAGCTGTGGCTGGCAGCTCCCAGCAGGGCCCTGCACCCAGGCCCTTTGCAATAACCCACAAGTTCCCAGCCCTGGCTGCAGAGATCTCTGGTCTCCATCCATCCCCACTGTCCTACCCGTGTCACTCCTGCAGGGAGCACATCCCATAGTACAGTGACAGAGAACATCCAGGGCCTCAGCAGAGCTCCTGGAATGCTCCTGGACTGTTTATCCAGAGCTGGAACAGCTCCAGAGCATCTCCCATGCAAGCTCCTGGCTGCTGGGAGGACACAGAGCAGCACCAAGTGCTGGGGAATCCTGCTGGGATCCCTAAAACCTGGGGCTGAGCCCCTGGGGATGGTGTCACTTAGCCAGGGCCACTGCTGGCAAAGGAAGAATAAACATTCTGTGGATGTTATTGGATTGTTAACTCTGGTTTCTGTAGGGAGAGCTGGATGATGGATGGACAGGCTGGGACTTCATTGTTTGGCTTTTAAATACCACAGAGAGCTGATAATGCTCAGGATGAGCTTTCAGGGCAGGAACAGTCACAGAGAGGAGCTCTGGATGAGCCTTTCTCCAGGGAGAGGAGTGCTGCTGGTAGGAGTGGAGATGGACAGGTTTATTCCCTGCCCTGCTGCTGGAATTGCAGGAAAAGATGCTGAGACTGGAGAGGTAAAATGAGTTCCTGCAGTGGTGCCACCCAGCCCTCTGGTTTTAAACAGGTGGAAAGAGCAAAGTTGTTTCATAACCTGCTGCAAACCCAGGGAGTTTGGAATAAGGCAAAAAGGGAGTTTATTCCATCAACCAAATTCCAATTCCTTCGAGCTTTAATGGGAATTTCAGTGCACAAGGTCCCTCCCTCCCTCACAGGGCACAGGGGCTGTAACTGGGGCTGATTTGGTGTCCTGGGGACCAACATGTTTCTGAAGGAAAGGCTTTGCTGGATCCTGCCAGGTCAGCAGGGACCTGCTGGACCTTGTGCTGCTCCCCCTCTGTGCCACAGGGGCCCTCAGGGGCTCTGGACATCCCAGGGAATTCTGCATGGCCCAATCCCTCTGAGGGGTGTCTGCAAGCCTGGACTCGGGGCTGTGTTACCTTCCTCCCTCCCTCCTCCTCCATCAGGAGCTGCCTCACTCCCTTTCCCAAGGGAATTGACTTTCCCTGGAGTCCTTGGGGGAAGTTTTCCATGTCTCTGCCAGGACCCTCCACACTTGGAGCCATTTCTGCTGTCCAGCACTCCCAGCCTGAGGTGGGAGTTATTCCCTTTATCTCCTCTGTCTCTGAAAGCTCCTGAGCCAGCCTGGCCAGGTGTCTTGGTTTGGAAAGACAGGTGCCTGCTAAGGAAGGCAGGAGCCTCCCCTGAAATGGAGAATGTAAACCCTCCCCACCCCTCCCAGTTGCTATAAATTTTAAATTAAGGGGCTCCCAGGCAAAAATATGGGAGGAGGAACAGCAGTTCTTTAATATGGAAGGGGAAAAAATAAAGGATAAAAATAAACCATGCAGTGAACTAAACCAACACTGCCAGAGTCAGAACCCAGCCTGACACCCTGTGGGTCAGGCTGTTGGCAGCAGCCCCATTGGAATTGTGGCTCAGCCCTCCTGCAGTGCCAGGGCTGGTTCTGCTGGAGCAGGGATCCTGGAGAAAGGTGCAGTCTCTGCATCTGAAGATCCAGGGCCAGAGGCAGCTGCTGTTCCTCTGGGCAATCCAGTGCAGAAGCCGTGCTGGTGTTCCAGAATCTCCAGATTCTATCCGGGTAGGAATGCTTGGCTCCTCCCTCTGGGCTCCCATCTCCCAATGGGATGCTGTAGTTCTTATCAGCCATGCAGGGACATTCAATAGCTGTTATCAGCAGGTGTCTCCCTGGAGGGAGGAGTGGGTGTGGTCACTCACAGAGAGAGATAAGGCAAACTGCCCACTTGACAAAGATAATCTGCCATACAGAGGGTAATAGAATACACATCTTGCATTGCAATCTTCAACACCAGCTCTGCTGCCCCAGCTTCCACCCAGCAGTGCTGCAGTCAGGAATGGGGCTCTGGCTTAGAATCCTTTCACCTGCCCCTGCTCTGCCTCCCTCCTGGCCATGGATATCTGTCCCTGGATGAGCAGAGGTCAGCCCTGGCTGCTGCCTGGGGACCTCAGTGCTGCACAAAACCTCTTGTGTTCAATCCCTGCCCATCCTTCATCCCTTAATGAGGGTCCCGTGCCAGCTCCAGGGATTTCTCCTGGTGCTCCTGGTGGCCTCAGGGCTGGAGCAGCCCCAGGCTCCCCTGGACTAAGACCCTGTTCTTGCTGCCTCTTTTAATTTGGCCTTTTTTACCTGTGGAAATCAACAATTATGAAGGGAGGTTTTTAAAAGCTGAAGAGCCCTTATTTTTAACCAATTATGAGGTGATTAATGTACTCTCTTGACAATGTCAAGGAAGGCAGGAATGGCTCCCTTTGTCTGCCAGTCTGTCCTTGCCTTTCCCACTCTATTTTCATGCAGTGTTTGCTGTTGGTGCCGATCCTCCCAGGAGTAGAAAGATTACTCCCAGTTATTTAAAACCTGCTATAAAAAGCTCTTCCCATGGATCCTGAAAGTCTCTAGGCCTGGCCTGGCACTCCAGAGGAGCAATAAAGCCAAGCTGAGGTACTGAAGCCCCTCCTGAGGGTGTCAGAGCACTCTGAAAAGCAAAAGGCCACCCTTGCTCAGCTGCAGAGTTGGACAATCAAGTCCTCAGCGCAGTGGCAGGGATTTGCAGAGACATAAAAATAGCTGGGAAGGAAGAGGAGGGAGCTGACGGGCCAGAGCAGCTTCCTGAACATTTCCAGCTCAATGGGGTTTGATTGCTCCACACCTGCCCGCTCCTCCGAGGCTGAGGCAGGAAAAATAATCTCCCCTGATATGCAAATCCAGCAAATCTCAACACAGCCGAGGAAAGCGAGAAATAAATCTGCAAATCCAAAACACCAACTCCAAATCGTTGCTGGAGAGAGAACTGACTGATTTCCCTCTTTTCCCTGGCTCAGGAGTGAGGGAATGAAGGATTCTCATTCCTTTTACACCATCTTGGAAGAAATATGATCAGAGACTTCTGTGCTGTGCTGGGGTAATCAGGGGATTCCCAACAGACCTCCTCAAGCTGCAAACTCAAAGTTCCATCTCCAATCTTCTCAAGTTCCAGCCCCAAAGCTCCATCTCCAATCTCCTCAAGTTGCAACCCCGAATGTTTTGGGATGAGTGCTCCCTCTTCCACCAGGAAAGCTCCCCAGATGCAGGGATCTGGGAGCAGCTCCCACAGAACCAGAGTTCCCTCAGATGGGGTTCAAATCTCACAAACCTGAGCTGTGCTTCTGTGAGCATCACTCCCCAGCCCCCATTTTTTAAGGGATTTCATTTTCATGGATAAGTAGAATAAATAAAACATTGGGAAGGGAGAAACTTTACATGAAAATACAGAACGGTTGGAAAGCAAGAACTGTGCCACAAAAATGCGGCTCCCGTTCCTGAAGGGAATCTGCTCTGGTTTGTCTCCCCTACTTTAGGAAAACCTCCTGCCTGTGGGGCAATCAGGTGTCAAAACAATGCTGGGATGGGGAACCCAAAATCCAAAATACTTAATTAACAGTGATTTGATTGTGCAGGACATTAATTGAGATTTAAAACACATCCATTGAGGTGCCCGTGTGATTAACTCCGAATAACAGAGGCAATAAACCCAGAGTTAATCCAAGAAACCTGGGGGGGATTTGGAGCTTTCCCCCCACCCCTGCATGATCCCAGATCAATTGATACCCCCTGAGATGATCAATTAGCACCCCTGAGATGATCATCTCAGGGGCTGTTAATTGATCATCTTGATTCATCTGTTGATAGGATCCCATATTGATTTGAACTGGAGACCAAGGATTTAAGAGCCCAGAGGTTTCAGGCAGCCCAGGCTTTGCTGCTGGCTTTGGAAATGCCCATTTGGTGTGGGCAGAGCTGCTCTGGCTGCTCCAGCCCGGGGTGGACACTGAGCAGCCAGGCAGGGGCTGGGCTCCAGGTGAGACAGGGATGGGCTGAGCTCCATGGAGCTCCATGGGGTTTGGGGGGACAGCACCCACAGCAAGCCAGGGATGGAGCTGGGAGGCTGGCAAGGGCTAAAACAGGGAGAGGGCAGGGAGAATGAGCAGGGTTTGGAATTGTTGCTGCTCAAAGAGCAACCTGGCACCTGGGAAAGGTCAGAAAATGGATCTGTACCTCAGTGGGAGGAAGGAAATCCTGTGTTTGTGTGCTTTGGGTTAGTTTGTGTCTGCTAAAGAGGAGCTTTCTCCCCGACCTAAGGAAGGGTTGTTAGCAGATCCATTTCTATGGATAAACCCATGGAATTGTGGCCAGCCAGAGTCCTTCCAGAAGCAGGATCACAGCCCCAGCCCATGGGGTGAGGATTTCACAGAATGGGCACAGTCCACAGCACCAAACTCCCACATGCAGCCTCTCCCTGTGGAGGGATCCTTTGGAGTCCCAGAATTTCCCACAAGACAAAGGACACATCCCTGGTTTAGGGTTCCTTTCCAAAATGCAGTTTCCTTTTGGTATTTTTATATGTGCAGCATTTCACCAGTTCTCCAGCAGCACCTGAGCACAATTACAGTTAATTAACCCCATGAAATATTCTGTGTTTTTGGAAAAGAGCCTAGGCATCGTCACTTACCTGAAATCCAAGTGCTGCCTTGGAGTGCAGTGCTGACAGTGGGGATATTTTATATTCCTTATTTCAATACAACTGATTGCTGGAAATGCTCATTTCCATTAACAAATGTTGGAATTGTGTATTTAAGGAACACTCCATGTTGTCCATCCACACTGTGATCCTGGAGGATGGAGTCATAAAAATGGAAAGATTTCAGCTTTTTTCTCCTTCAAAGTAGGAGCACCTTGAAGAGTCTTAGAACTATTTTGGGCTGGGAAACCCATTTTTCTGATCAGCAATAAGTGCACCTGACTCGGCTGAAAGCAGTGGTCCTTAGCAGAGAGACAGGAGGGTTTATGTTCATTAACCAGACTTCAAACCCTCGTCTCTCTGGCAGATAAATGATGTGGATATTTTTAATCCTCTGCCTTGACTTAGCATTTTCTCCTTTCTCAGCCTCTCCAAAAGATAACATCCAGATGAGCAGCTGATAATTAGTCCCAAAGGGCCACACATACAATTTGATTTCAAAGAGGGACTTTCATGTTAGATATTGATTAAAAAAAAAAAAAACAAAAGTGGCCTTTTCATCAAAAAGCAGCCTCAGAGTGCTCTGTGTGCCAAGAGCTTCCCTTCCCCAGCCCTGCCCACCTGGGGCCACCCAGCAAAGAGAAAAACCTCAGGTTTATTTATTAAAACTCATTTATTGTCTGCAGACAGGCTGAGAAACAGAATTGATTTGTTTGAAGGCCAGGCCTGGGTGTGATAATCAAACTGTGCTGCTCCCAGCCTGGTGCTCTCTGTGATGAAAGAGCTGAAGATTCCCAAATTCTGGAGATCAAAGGAGAGCAGTGGGAGCAGGAGATACAGGGAGCTCAGCGTGGGAAGGGGTGAAACCTCTCCAGGCAGAGCCAGCAGGGCCAGAGGAGCTCCTGGAGCCCGGGGTGATCATCTCAGGGTGTTAATTGATCATCCCAGTGGTATTAATTGATCAGCTCAGGGGTATTAATTGATCTGGGATCATGCAGGTGTGGGGGAAAGCTCCAACCCCCCACCAGGTTCTTGGATTAACTCCAGGTTTATTGCCTCCGTTATTCGGAGTTAATCACATGGGCACCTCAATGGATGTGTTTTAAATCTCAATTAATGTCCTGCACAATCAATTCACCGTTAATTAATCCAAGGGGCTGATTCAGTGGGAAGAGAACTCACTGTGCACTAAGTGCTGCAGGAAATCCCAGGCTCCGCCAGGACTGAACCCCAGCCCTGGGATTTGTTAATTCTGGGGTTTGCCAGTCCAGGGATTTGCCAGTTCTGGGATTTGCCAATTCTGGGGTTTACCAGTCAGAGGAATGTTGGATTTGTATTTCCAAACAAGCTGTGGGTCTGCTGGGAGATAAAACCAGCGCTGGGAGATAAAAGAAACAATGGGAAGGATTCCACTCATTGACAAATGGAAAAAGATATTTGCCTTTACAAATCAACTTTAGGTTTGCTGATAAATGAAATTGGACATTGAAAGATGAAAGAAACAATGGGGAAGAAAAACCCCAAAGTTCCATAGGAATTAAAAATCAAAAGGGAGGGTTACACATTAAAGGGGAATCTTTGGGATCAGGTGTTCTGGGAAGTCTGAACCTCTCAGGTACCTCAGAAATGGGGAAAGAGAGAAGGGAAATGCAGATGGGAAATTGGGATAAAAAGGAGGCTGCATCCTCCAAAAATTGGAGAGACCCCAGGGGATGCCCCATGGCCTCTCCCTTTATTGGAATAAAGTTAGAGGACTGCTCTGTCTCCTTTTTGGACATAAACCTCTGATGTTTGTGGATTAATTTTCCTGACACCAGCCCTGGGGATTGCCAGCTTTGAGGTTTGCCAACTTTTCTGGTTATTTAGGAGGTTCAGGAGGCCAGAAACCAGAACAGACCTGAACTGCAGGGTCAGACACTTCCAGGGCCTTTGCTTCCCTCTGCTTGGAATATCTGAGGTGAGAAAGCAGGAAGGAGCTCAAGCCCAAAGAAAGCCGCTTTCTAAAGCAAGGGGACAACAGTGACATTTCAGATATTTATTATATTTATTATATATTAAATTCTGCATTTCATTCTTATTAAATTTCATATTTAATTCCAATCAGGAACAGCATTGCCTGGCTGAGCAAGGAGTGGGTTGTTTTTTCTCTCAGCCAGATTTAGGATTTTTGTGTTGGATTTTTATGTTGAAATCCTTGGGGTTTGGAATTAGACCTATTTTTCGCTGGATTTTTTAATCCTCTTCCTGGAAATGTTGAGACAGGCTGGTCCTGGAGCAGCCTGGGCTCTGCCTGGGCTCTCTTCTCTCTCTTTTAGGAAGATAAAAAGAGAAAATTCTCCTGAAATCATTTCCTTGCAGGAGCTGAAGCTTCCAGACCCCAGCCAGGGAGCCCTTCCCATGTGGAGGTGGAGGGAAGGAAAACATTTAATCCATGGAATCTGGGGACCCAATCTCTCCTTCCCTGCTGGAACACCCAGCAGAACCCCAAAAGGCTTTGAAAGAATCCAGAATTCACCCATCAAGGATTCCCTCTTCCCCTTGGAGCACAGAAAAGGAAATGTTATCAGGCACGATCGTGGAAGGGAAATTAAAGACTGAGTCAAAGAGACAATGACTGAAGAATTAATTCATTTCTGTCCTGTGAATTCAGAGCAAAAACTGACAGATTTATGTTCCTTCAAGGGAAACCTCTTAAATAAAAGCAAGAGCAGGGAGGGAGAAAGAGGAGAAGGAGGAGGGGGAGAAGGAGAAAGGGAAAACTGCTTGGAGCTATAACATGGCCAGAGGCAAGAACTCTTCATTAGCACCTTCATTTTCAGGCAGGTGCATTTAAGGAGTTTTGCCACCCTCTTAAAAGTTCATTTTCTCCTTGTGCAGCGCTTTCTGAGGGCATAAATCTTTCATATCCTCATTTCCACTGGCCCCACATCGCTGCAGTTGGGCTCAGAGTTGAAGTTGGCTCCCTCAGACACTTCTTGTTCTGCAAGGAAAGAAGTTTCCAGCAAATCCGTCATGAAATCTTTTCCAATTGGTGCCCTGGATGGGGGTGGTGTTGTTTTTTAACTCAGAGAATTTATTTCTCACTCTGAGGAAAGCATCTGGAGCTTTCATTTGGAACCAGGAGTTTTGGGATCCAATTGAGGAGCTGCTGTCACTGGGAGCTGAATCAAGGCACTGGCACTGCTGCAAAGCAATAACTTTCTACTCAAACCAGTGAAAAATGTGATTTTTCTCTGTTAAAAAAAACAAAACTAGATTTTCTCTGAAAAAATATTTTATTTTGAAGTACAAAAACCCCAAAAACAACAGTCCTGAGTGACTTTGGGATCTTTCCTTAAATGATAAAGCTTGAAAGATTCGGATGAAAGAATAAATTCTTTTTTTATTAAAAAAAAATTGTTCAAGGCTAGGTTGGGCAGGGCTTGGGGCAGATTGGGACAGTGGAATTTCATGGCTATGGGATTTAAGGTCCCTTCCAACTCAACCCATTCCATGGTTCCCTCAGCACCCAGGGCTGGGGTTGGGGTGCTCAGATCCCTCCTGCACAGAGGGAGAAGGAGTCGGTGGATCCCTGACCCCTGCCCTGGCACATCCAGGGGGAGCAGAGAGGGGTTTCCCACCATTCCAACCCCTTGGCTCCATCTCCTCCCTGCTCTCCTGCTCCTTCTGCATGGATGGATTTTTGCATCGCCTCTTAGTGCAGCTTTTCTTGACACCCCACTGAATGCAGAATGAAAATTAAAAAAATTAGTATTTTCTTCTATTTCACTAAAGGGAGAGGCAAAACAAAACAAAAAATAAAAAGAAATTAAAACAGCCCACGAGCTCTGAGAGATGAACACAGCCCAGTCAATAACAGAGAGTTTCAGAGACCACAGCTGGCAAATGCTGCTTGGCCTGATTAATTTTATATATTTTTAAACTGTTTGTTATGTTGTAAAGCTCCAAAGCCCCTGGGACTGCAGCATTCCTGCTCCTGGTGCATTCCTGATCTTTGTGCATTCCTGCTCCTGGTGCATTCCTGCTCCTGGTGCATTCCTGATCTTTGTGCATTCCTGCTCCTGGTGCATTCCTGCTCCTGGTGCATTCCTGATCTTTGTGCATTCCTGCTCCTGGTGCATTCCTGCTCCTGGTGCTCCACCCTGACAATTCTGGGAGCCCCAGTAGCTGCTGCTAAAATCCAGCTCTCACTCACAGCTCAGGGGGTTTTTAACAATTTCCTCCACAGCAGCTCCTGCCTTTCTTCTCCTGCTTCTCCTGAAACTGCATGAGACCCAGGGAGGATGGAAAACCCCCGGGAATGTGGCCTGGAATGGGCTGAGCTGGTGCATCTGAGACAAAAGAGGGGATTTTGTGGCAGTCAGAGGTTTGAGGGACAGCAACAGCAGCTCTGGGTTTGTCCTCAGTGTGGGAGGATCCTGCAGGGAGAGCCAAACAGCCAGACTGGGACACGGGAGGTGGGAAAGCCTTGGGATGAATCCAGCAGCACGCTGGGACCTGCCCTGAGCCTGAGGGAACTGAGCCTCCTCTCCAGAATGGGGAGTGAAACACCTGGGTTTCCTTTCTCTCCTCATCTCTTTGCTCCTGGTCTTCATTCAGATTGGATAGTAGGGAAAATTTCTTCATGGAAGGAGCTGTCCAGCCCTGGAAAAGGCTGCCCAGGGCAGTGGGGGAGTCCCCATTGTGGTGGTGTTGGAGGGTCCCCAGGACGAGGGAAGAGAGGAGAATCTTGACCCCGTGTTTCAGAAGGCTGATACATTTATTATTATATTATATTATATTATATTATATTATATTATATTATATTATATTATATTATATTATATTATATTACATTACATTACATTACATTACATTACATTACATTACATTATGTTGATATATTAAAACTATACTAAAGAAAGAGAAAGGAGACAGAAGGCTAGACACGAATGATAATAAAAACCCATGACAGACGCAGAGAGTCTGACACAGCTGGCTGTGATTGGCCATTAATTGAAAACAATTCACATGCTGGGTAAACAATTCTCCAAATCACCTTCCAAAGTAGCAAAACATGGAAAAGCTGAAGCTTCCCAGCTTCTCAGGGGAAAAGACTCTGGCAAAAGGATTTTTCAGAAAATATGTCAGTGACACCCCATCCCTGGTACATTCCAGAAATGAATGGATGTGGCACTCCAGGGCTTGGGCTGGTGCAGAACATGGTGCTGGTGCTGGTTCATGGCTCGCCTTGGAGATCTTAAAGATCTTTTCCAACCCAAAGGATCCCAAGGCTGGAATATTCTCATAAACTGCCCCTGGAAATCCCTGTTGGACGCCTGAGCAGAACAGCTCTGGGTGCTGTGGTTTCTCAGCTCCTGCAATTCCATCTCTTGCAGCATCAGCCCCTTCCCCAGGTGGGTTCTAACCTCGATTTTATCCAAGCCTGGCTATTTCCTGGGACTGTTTTTTCCTCCAGCTTTTGCCCTTTCCCTGCTCCAAAGGAACGTGGGAGGGATGACACTGAGTGCCCTGAAGGACGGTGGTGATGGGCAGATGGCACCAACACAAAGCAGACAAAACCTCCCTGTCTGCTGCAGGAACCTCCCGGGGAGATAAAAACATCTTGGAGGGGGCGGAGTGAAAAAAATGAACCCAAGGCTCTGCTTCCTCATGAACCTGTTATAAATGATCAGCCAGAAATCCAAATTAATAAATGTGAAAGATTTTATTTCCGTGACCAAAATACGGTCCTCAAAAACCAGCACAGCCAAAAAGACAGCGTCAAGCCTGGGATTGGCGCTGGGTGAACCTGGATCCGACCTCTATCCCATCAGATCCCCCTCTGTTCACCAATGCTCTCTCCAGCAGGGCTGTTTTATACAGTTTTTTATGCCTGAGGCAGAGGTGCCCTGATTTCTTTTGTAACCCCACATATGTATGAAGGTTTCTTTCACTGTGCTGGGCTGGACAATCGCTGTTTCCTGAGTGGTGGCAGGTGCTGATCATGTCAGGGGAAGTTGTATATTCAGATGTATGTTCCTTGGTGACTTTGGTTATCTTGATTGATAATATCTACCAAGCAATGATCACCCTTAGGTGCTCCCTTGATTGATGGCATCTACCAAGGGATGATCACCCTTGGGTGTTCCCTGGTGGCTTGTGGGAAGCCCATCTCCATTCTGTGTTGTGGTGTGATGTCATAGCTTGCCTCAGTTTTCCCAGTCCTTCCCCAGGTGCCAATTGCCTCTCCTTTCCCCACCCTGACCCCTGTTGAGTGCTGCCTGTCAGTCCTGGCATTCCAGAAGGTATCGACTGATTGGCAGATTCAAAGGATGCTCTCTACCCCTGGGGGGCATTGGGCCATCCAGGTGTCCTTTGTCCCTTTGTCCCTCCCCTCCTGTCCCTGCTTGGTGGCTCCCTGCCCCTTCCCTGCCCCTCTCCCCGGGGTTCAAAGGAGCAGCAACCACGGGCTCAGGGAGTTCTGCTGGAGCTGCTGCTGCATTCAGAGGCCTGTGGGCCAGAATAAAGCTCTGGATCCAAACCCTCCTTCAGAACCAACTCCTTTCCTTCACCATCGCCTTAAAGCTTCTCTGCCAGAGGGAAACCTGAGGAGCAGCCCCTGTTATGGGGGGAAGCTCCATCCCAGCACCACCAGAGCTCCTGCAGGCCTGGCCTTGTCCCCACGGGCCCAGTGCAGCACCCAGGCAGCCCAAAGTGTCTGTGGGGTGAAACCACCACAGTTGCTGCCAGGTCAAGCAGCCAGGGCCAGACGAGCTCAGGCACGTCCCATCTGGGTATATTGGTAATAATTCCAGTAGCACTGGCCATGCTCTTTTATTGGCAAACAGGGCATTGTTCTCCTGCTGCCACCAGGAGTTTCATAATTCCAACGTGTTGTAGGAAGGGGACTAGGACACCAGCTGGTTCATCACAGGTCTAGTTTATTGAAGAAAAGATCAAACACTTATACAGCAAATAATAAGCTTATAAATATTCTGTGAGCTAAGCAATCTATTGGTTAAACTATACCATTAACTCTTCCTCATTCCTTAGGGGTTATATCTCTCTTTTCTCATGTCTCTTTCACTATTTGTTATCATACAGGCCCAAGGACACACTATCTCACAGGTGCAGGACTTGGAATTAGCCACGGTTTTGTACTTTTCCAGTCTCTAGTCAGCTAAATTCCCAACACCAACGTGGTAATCTGTCTCCAGGTTGCTCATGGTCAGAGGCTTGTTGGATGTTAGATTCTTTTTACAATTTTTATTTTATACATTCTCCCCTTAAGCATGAATGCTTTATAACATGTATTACAAACCCAAGGCTCTGCCTCCTCATGAATCCAAGGCTCTGCTTCCTCCAGGTTCCAGGGCCCTGGATCCAGCCCAGAGAGCAGGGGGATGTCATCATGGGGAGCTACTGCTAATTTATGCAGATTGCTCCTTAATGAGGTTGACGGAAGAGCAGCCACTGGGGACATGAGAGGTGGCTTTTGGGAAGAGAATATTCTCTCTTTCCCAGGATTTTCCAGGGCTTTCAGCTGTCGGAACCCAGGACATTGCTCTGGCTGCCCCGGAGGACCCCAGACCCTGACAGGGGGCTTGGAGACCTTGGCACAGAGTCAAAGACACCTGTGCCTTTGTTTTTAGCCCTTGGAAACATTTCCCAACTTTGCGTGAGGAGTTACAAGCCACAAGAGTTTGAATAGAATGATAGTGAATTTATCACAGGGTGAAAATGTAGAATTTTGGGGTTTTAGAATGGGGGTTCAAGAGGCAAGGTGGAGGAATTTGGGTGTGTGCTGTCTTTCTCCTTGTTCTTCTTAGCCTCCATCTTCTGCTGTAATGGTGGCACTTTTGGATCGGTTTAGAGTAGAGACAAACTGTCTAATATAGGTGATAGGTATTGGAAAATTTTTGTAAATAAAGTACACAAGTAGTTTTTAGTATAAAAAGTTAACACCACCCCAAGAGCAGGGACTGTGCCGCAACCTGACGTGCCAGACAGCCTTGGTGGGTCAGAGAAAGAATGTTATAGATAAGAAATAATAAACAACCTTGAGAACCAGAGCTAAGGAATCCTGTCTTCTTCTTTGGTCTCAGGGCTGGGAAAAAAGAGACTTTCCAGCACCTCGGGATCATCTCGACCTCAGAGACCCTGTGTGCAAATTGCTCCTTAATGAGGCTGATGGAAGAGTGGCCACTGGGGACATGGGAGGTGCCTTTTGGGAAGAGAATATTCTCTCTTTTCCAGGGCTTTCAGCAGGCTGGGAATAGCCTTGGAATGCTGCACTGGAAGGTTTGGAGATGCTCTGGCCACACCAAGGGGCCAAAGCTCCATCACCCTCTCAGCCCCCCATGCCACATTCCCTGCCTCAGCTTTCCTTCCTCACCTAGGGTAAAAATTTCCAAAGAAATTTCCCATAATATCTGGTCTAAACTTCCAAGTAATCATAATTTCCAAAGCGATTCAGGTGAAGTTTTCTTTTATCAGGAAAATTAATCCACAAACACCAGAGGTTTATGTCCAAAAGAGAGACAGAGCATTCCTTTTCCTTTATTCAAATAAAAGGAGAGGCCACAGGGCATTCCCCTGCGATCTCTCCAATTTTTGGAGGACACAGCCTTCTTTTTATCCCAATTTCCCAGCTGCATTTCCCTTCTCTCTTTCCCCATTTCTGAGGTACTTGAGAGGTTCAGACTTCCCAGAACACCTGATCACAAAGATTTCTCTCTAATGTATAACCCTCCTTTTTGTTTGTTAATTCTTATGGAATTTAGGGTTTTCTCCCATTGTTTCTTTCATCTTTCAATGTCCAATTTCATTTATCAACACACCTAAAGTTTATTTGTAAAAGCAAATATCTTTTTTCATTCATCAATGAGTGGAATCCTTCCCATTGTTTATTTTATCTCCCAGTGCTGGTTTTATCTCCCAGCAGACCCACAGCTTGTTTGGAAATACAAATCCAACATTCCTCTCAGTCTGAAACCCAAATGGATCCTGGAAGGTTCATTTCAGTGCAAAGTGGAATATTCTCTTTGGATTTTAGCCCTTTTTGGGAATGTTTGAGGTGTTGTCAGGTCTGGTTTCAAAGACAGTTTTTCTCCTGAGTGGGTGGGAGCAGCAATTTAAACTGAGCAGAATTCCAGCTGCCACCAGAGGTTCTCCTGCCTGGATTCTTCACTTGATCCATAATGTGAATACTCAGGATTCTCCTGACTCTCCAATATTCTGTGTCACAGAAATAATTTACCTGGCGCTGTTCCTATTCAACACCCTTTAAATAAAGCAGATTTCCCTATGTTTGCATTCTCCAGCACTTCCCACAGAGACAGAGCATGAGCAATGTTGATGTGTGGATGTTTCCATTCCAGTTCCTACCCTGCAGATCTGAAAGCATTCCCTGAAATCCTCTCTTCATAGAAGACCAATTCTGGCACAAATTTCACAGAAAACTTCCAATTTGTCCACACAATATCCATAATATTGGACCTAATTCTGCTATTTGCTGGAATGCCTGGAAAATGAAGGCAGAAGTGGCTGCAGGAGTTCCAGAGTGGTTTCAGAGCCTGCCAGGACTGAGTTGTTCATTTGATTGAGTGATTAATGAGGTGTCACCCCCAGCCTGGGCAGGTGTGGCCATTGCTAGCCTGGCCACGGATGCTGGGCTCTAATCCACACAAAGGAAAGTGTTAGACTTGATTTTGGGACTGGGTTTAGGGTTCTACATCTAATCCCTGGTCCAGGCCTGGGCTCCTTGGAAAGGTTTTACTGCAGGTAAAGAGCTGCCCTGCAAAGCCTCCCAGGACTTTATTTATTTACTTTGTGAAATTCATAATCAAACCAAGCTGCAGGGAGTGGGGGATGCTGTGCAAACCCTAGAGACCCCAATTCCTACCACAGAGAGGAGCACAAGGAAAAAAATAGGTCTTGCAAGAGGTTTCCATAGATTCAGGGCAAGGCTCTTCCCCCAGAGGGTGCTGGCACTGCCCAGGCTGCCCAGGCAATGGGCACGGCCCCGAGGCTGCCTCAGCTCCAGGGATGCCCAGGCTGGGCTTGCTGGGGGCTCTGGGCAGAGCTAGGATTGGATCCATGGTCCTGTGGATCCCCTCCGATTCTGGATCTTCTGATTCCACGATGGAAGCACAGAATGGTTGGGTTGGGACATTAAGGATCACCCAATCCCCACCAGTTTGCAGCAGCAGACTCAGCCTTGCCCCTGGGTTCCACTGCCCTGGGCCCAGGACCATACTTGGGGTTCAGCCAAGACAAATTCACAGGCAGGAGTTTCCCAGATCCCAGTATCCAACCTGCAGAAGATTCCTTGGTGTGTTTGAAGCCCCAAACTGCCCATCCGATCAGCATTTTACTACTGCACAAGAACATAATTTTGTTATCAAAATGCTTAGGCAGAGCCACAGACTGAAAATCAACCCTGAGCAGTCCTATCCCATTCCCATCCCATTAGCTACTCACACGACCCCTAACACTAGAGCCATATCCCATATCACCGGCGGGTGGTCTCATGTTAGGTACAAGGGGATTCGCCCCCATCCACACTCAGGAATTGCTTATGATGCTGTATGGTAGGTTATTCATTAATCCGGAAGCAATCCTGGAATTATTGATAATGCTGTATGATAGGTTATTCATTAATCCAGAAGCAATCCTGGTGGATCCTTCTGTTTGAAGTTTGGTAAGCAGGGCAAACAATAAAGAGAGATAGGGATAAGGGAATTGTCGAGCTAAGCATGATCAGAGCTAATAATGTCAAACTGACCCTAAGAGCCGTGCCAATGTCAAACTGACCCTAAGAGCCGTGCCAAGCCATGGGAACCAAGCCAAGTACACTGGGAATTGACCATATTAGGATAGGAGTTCAAAAGTTTAAAGAGGAAGACTCATCAGAAGACCCTTGCCCATGAGGAAGGCACCGAAGGACCACCAAGAATAATCCTCAAAATAGATGTCTCCGCCCACGCTCCGCCCACACCACGCCTCTTATGAATATGATGTAACCCTGCACCCAAGACTGTATAAAAGCTTGCTTCTGTCATGAGATAGCTAGAAATCCCTTTTGTGATTTCTCCGACGCGTCGTAATAAAATACCTCCTGTCTATGCTGACTTACTTGAGTCTTTTAGGCAGTTATTCTCGCCTTTTGGGGCAAAATTTGGCATCATGTTCTGAGCTGGATGCCTCAGCCAGAACTCCCCTGGCTGTACCTTGATGAGAAGCAGCTCCTGGTGCAGAGCCAGTGCAGCCCTGGAGCTCTGTCAGCAGCTGAACCTCTGCAGGAGCTGCTCAGCACCACCCAGTGCTCTCACTGACCACCTGCAAACCCCACTGTCACAGACATCTTTTTATGAAAATCCTTTCTTAAGATTTTTTTTTTCCTTCTGAGAAGCTAAGAAACCTGAGAGACAAAATGTAACCAATGGTCATCTGCTGCTGTAGAATGTAACAGGTGGATCTGTGATTGGTCTCGTGTAGATGTTTAGAATTCGGGACCACTCACGGCAGAGCTGGCTCTCTCTCTGTCCAACCCACAGACCTTTGTTTTTCATTCCTTTCTATTCTTAGCTTAGCTAGCCTTCTGAGAAGAAGCTTTTCCTGCTATTCTTTTTACTATAGTTATAAAGTAATATATATAAAATAAAATAATAAATCAAGCCTTCTGAAATATAGAGGCAAATCCTCGTCTCTTCCCTCATCCAAAGACCCCTGTGACCACTGTCACACCCCACTGCTGCACTGACCGCCTCACTGCTGGGCTGACCACCAGCCCTGCTGATCTGACCACCTGCAAACCCCACTGCTGGACTGACCCCCAACCCTGCAGGGCTGATCCTCAACCCTGCTGGGCTGACCCCTCCACAGCTGGGCTGACCACCAACCCCCCTGGACTGACCACCAACCCCATTTCACTGGCCACCAACCCTGCTAGGCCTCCTAGGCCACCCCACTGCTGGACTGACCCCAAACCCGGCTGGCTCCTCCTTCCCAGTGCCCAGATCTGCTCCATCTCCTGCTGCCTTCCCAAACCAACCTTTCCTGCTTCCAACTGAATCCTTTCCAAACCAGCTCAGCCTCTGGAAAAACCTGGAGTGACTGCAGCTGCAGTGGGGTGGGAGCCATTCCCTGGCTCCTGTTTGGAATGCAGAGGAGCTGCTGCTGCTGGGAACAAACAGATGCTCCATCTGAAGAAGTTACCAAGTTCTCCTGCCTTTAATTCCTGACCATGTTTATGTAAAATTAATTGCATCACATGTTCTGTGTATCTTTTAATTGCAAAACCAATTAACTTTAAAATGTTCTGCTTTGTAGTTCTCCTAATGAATGGCATCATTTGAGCTGGCTTTACAAAATCCATCTTTTGTTGGGACTGGGCAGGGAGCCATCCTCAGTTATCCCTGCAAGCGAGTTCCCCTCAGCTGAGCCAGCTCCGAGCAGTGGATGCACTGAAGCTGCTGCACAGGCATTGGATTTGGGGGAATCATCTGTGCAGGGACTTCACAGCCTTCCAGGGAAATGCTGGATGCTTGGGAGGAGCATGTTGAGATGTTGGAAGGCTGATCCCAATGGGAACGTGTGACAGTGTTCACAGGGGTATTCAGATGAGGGAAGAGACAAGAATGTTGACTTCATGTTTCAGAAGGCTGATTTATTATTTTATCATATATATTACATTAAAACTATACTAAAAGAATAGAAGAAAAGATTTCATCAGAAGGCTGGCTAAGCTAAGAATAGAATCAGCAAGAATGGTAACAAGGTTTGTGGCTCGAGCCTTGTGTCCAAGCCAGCTGGGCTATAATTGGCCAACAACCACATGAGACCAATCACAGATGCACCTGTTGCATTCCACAGCAGCAGATAATCATTGTTTACATTTTATTCCTGAGGCCTCCCAGCTTCTCAGGAGGAAAAAATCTTAAAGAAAAGATTTTTCACGAAAGATGTCTGCGACAGGAACGTCCATCCCGGCAGCTGGGGTTGGTGCCTGGGATGTCCAGAGCCTCCAGCTCTGCTGGGCCAGGGCAGCTCAGGCTGGAGATCAGGGCAAGGCTCTTCCCCCAGAGGGTGCTGGCACTGCCCAGGCTGCCCAGGCAATGGGCACGGCCCCGAGGCTGCCACAGCTCCAGGGATGCCCAGGCTGGGGCTGTTGGGGGGTCTGGGCAGGAACAGGGCTGGATCCATGATCCTCTATCCCTCCCAGCTCAGAGCATTTCCTGATTCCTGGTTCAGCAGCAGGGGTGGTGCCTGGGGTGGGACAGACACAGAGACCCCCTGACCCTGCTGGGGATCCCATTCCTCCTGGCTCACCTGGATCCCTCCTCCAGCAGCCCTGGGGCTCCAGAGCTGGGGCACAAGAGGGAGGAAGGGCCAGGATTGCTCCTTCTGTGCTGCCTTCCCTCACACCTGGCATCAGAGGCACTGTCTGGTATGCCAGCAACATGACCCCCATGGCAGGGAGAAATGATGAGGAGGACTCCATCTTATCAGAAGGCTAATTAGTTACTTAATTAATTGTTAAATATTGCTTAATTATTATACTATATTACATTATATTACATTACATCCAAACTGAATCTGCCAAGCACTCAACCCTGCACACACTGTCACCCAACAGTCCTGACACACACACACACACCTGGCCCTGACAGGCCAAGGAAACAAAACCCCATCACTTTGGCTGAACAGTCTCCATACTGCATTCTACATTGGCACAAACACAGGCACAGCAAATGAGATAAGAATTGTTTTGATCATTCTCTGAGGTTCAGAGAATGTGAAACCCAGAAATATTTTTGGGAAGATGGCCTTCCTTTTCTTTATGAGGAGAAATCGGGCGACAGTCTGGGCCTTCCCAAGGACACTTCTGTCCCTCTGGATGGTGGCAGTGAAGGGCAGAGCCCAATTCCAGGCTGGAAGGGCTGAGAGCAGAGCAGAGCTGTGCTCAGAGAAAACAGGGCAAGGAGAGGACTTGGGAAAACTCTCAGGATCAACCTTTGGACATCTCCCATCACACCCTGACACCGCCCAGGATCTGTGTGGATTTAATTTTTATACGGAAAAAAAAAATCAATAGTTAGCCTATAATTGAAGGTTTTTCTTCGAAAACAACTCTGAAACATTTTTGCAACAGAGATGATTATTTTTGTTGTGATTTGAGGATTTTCACGGTTTCCTGCTGTTGTACACGTCAGGGGTTGACTTTTGTGTTTGCAATTAAGATCAGCAATAGAAAAATGGAGCGTGCAGCTCAACATAGCTCAGGAAATGTGTCACTGCTGAAGAAATTGATTTTCTTCCTGAGCTTCTCTCCCCTTGCCAAAGTTTGGGGATATTTTGGCATTTGAAGCAGTGTGTTAATTAGGGGAAATAATTTATTTAAGGAAAATAAAGGAAATAAGATGCACAGAGGATCTCTCCCCTTCCTTCTCCCCTCTGTTCCAGGGGCTGTAGGAACCAGGAACTGAGCCCTTGTCCCCTGCCAGCCTTAGGGACAGTGACCTGCAGACCCAGAACCTGTAGCCGTGATATTTTCTGAAAAATCCCTTCCTTAGGATTTTTCCTCCTGAGAAGGTGAGAGGCCTCAGGAACAAATTGTAAACATTGATTATCTGCTGCTGTGGAATGCAACAGGTGCATCTGTGATTGGTCTCATGTGGTTATTTCTAATTAATGGCCAGTCACAGTCAGCTGGCTTGGACAGAGAGTCCAAGCCACAAACCTTTGTTATTCATTCCTTTTTTTTTCTATTCTTAGCCAGCCTTCTGATTAAGTCCTTTCTTCTATTCTTTTAGTATAGTTTTAATGCAATATATATAATAAAATAATAAATCAAGCCTTCTGAAACATGGAGCCAGATCCTCGTCTTATCCCTCTTCCTTGGACCCCTGTGAACACTGTCACACAGAACCACCACAGAACCTCCTCTGCCAGGAAACCAAGTGGAAAATGCCAGGAATTTGAATAAACAGCAGAGTCAGATTCCCACACTCTCACCTGGAGCATTGTTATCCGTCATTCCTAACCCAGGAACCACTGGGGGGCTTTTACATCCAGCCCTGATGGGTCCTGCAGGATTCAATCCCCCTGGAAAAGCCTCATCCACCTCAGAGCTGGTCCTCCTGAAGGTGCAGGGGCAGCCAGGTCGTTCCCTCGGGCTGTCTACGGAAAATGTCCCATTCCTGCCCGAGGAGCTCAGCTACACCCTGGAGTGCCCCGGGGCTCCCAGCCTGGCAGAGGGAGGCCAAGCTGTCCCTCCTGTAAGAGCCTGAATGAGGGATGTGGGGCTCCAGGCAGCTCTCCAAAATGCACTTTATTGTCTCCAAGGTGTTACAGCAGTCCAGGGTCTCCAGACAGAGCTGTGCCTACAGCTGTCAGCTCCAGCTGCAGGTAGGCCTGGAGACCCTTTGGTTTTGATTTCAATGCATGATATACTTTTCTTTTGGTTACAATGCATTCTATACTTTTCTTTGCTGAGCATCCTCACACAGCAGAACCAATCTATATCTTAACTTTTATCTATAGCCTATTGTAACTACTGTAATTACCACATTCATGTTACTGTTCTCCAATCACTAAAAGTTAGTACATTACAGTTTAAAGCTAGAAGTTGTTTTTGAGTTTTCTTGTCATTTTTCTACTTGCCACATTGGCAGGCTTGTTTGCCTGTGCTCTCTTTCTGCTTGGTAAAAACATCCTCTTGTTTGAGGTGGGTTTATCCTTTGCTCTAAGTCATAAAAACCCCTTCTTACTAACACACCCTTTGCCTCCTTGGTTATCCAGTAAGACTGGCTCAGCAATTCCTTTCTTCTGTATCAAAACTTGCTTCCATCTCTATATCTTCATCAGATTCTACATTCAAAAATCTTTCTTCCAAGCACACATATCTGTGAGACTTTCTTGTCAAATTTTCATCCTTCCCAACATCCTCTCCCAACGCAAGCTGTCCCTGCTGATCTGGAGTAGCCCCGGGGCTCCCTGGAGCTCTGCAGACCCCAGTGCAGGCACAGATGGTGGCTTTAGGCCACCCTCCTGCTGTTCCCATCCCCGGTTGTGGCTGATGAACCTGAAATGTTCCACCCCTGGCTCTCCCCAGGGACACCTCTAAAAATGTCCATGGAAAACACTGGGAATGCTTCTCCCCTCCAAGGGACAAGAGGCAGGGATGTGATCTTCAGGGGAATGGTGCAGTGGTCTCAGTGGAGCTCCCGGGATGTCTGTCCCAGCAGAAATATCTGTCCCCACACAGGAGTCTGTCCTCACACAAAGATCTGTCCCCAGCACAAATGTGTGTCCCAGCACAAGGACCTGCTCAAGACCCATGGCTTTGGGAGCCTCTGCCCCTGGAATTTGCCAGGGCAGGTGTCTTGCTTTGGAAAGACAGGAGTCTGCTAAGGAAGGCAGGAGCCTCCCCTGAAATGGAGAATGTAAACCCTCCCCACCCCTCTGAATTGCTATACATTTTAAATTAAGGGGCTCCCAGGAAAAAATATGGGAGCAGGAAATAACAGTTCTTTAATAGAGAAAGGAAAAAAAATAAAAGGATAAAAAAAACAATGCAGTGAACTAAACCAACAGTGCCAGAGTCAGAACCCAGCCTGACACCCTGTGGGTCAGGCTGTTGGCAGCAGTCCCACTGGAATTGTGGCTCAGCCCTCCTGCAGTGTCAGGGCTGGTTCTGCTGGAGCAGGGATCCTGGAGAAAGGTGCAGTCTCTTCCTCTGAAGATCCAGGGGCAGAGGCAGCTGCTGTTCCTCTGGGCAATCCAGTGGAGAAGCCGTGCTGGTGTTCCAGAACCTCCAGATTATATCCAGGTAGGAATGCTTGGCTCCTCCCTCTGGGCTCACATCTCCCAATGGGATGCTGTAGTTCTTATCAGCCATGCAGGGACATTCAATAGCTGCTATCAGCAGGTGTCCCCTCCTGAGGGAGGTGTGAATGTGGTCACTCAAAGAGAGAGATAAGGCAAACTGCCCACTTGGCAAAGATAATCTACCCTACAGATGGTAATAGAAAACATCTTGCATTGCAATGTGGAACAGCAGGAGGCCCCGGGAGGGGCTGATTCCCTGTCCCCCACTATGGTGGGGAGTGCCACCAGCAGCAGTAGGTGTCCTGTGTGTCCCCAGGTGTCCCTTCAGAGGCAGCACTCACCCCCAGTGTCTGCCCAGGCCTTGGCTTCTCCCCTCTTCCTGCTGCCCCTCAATCTGCTCTGCCCAAACACTTCAGTCCAGGTAGTATTGCCCTGGCTGTGAGATGTCACTGACCAGCTGCCCTGGCCTGGGGCTGTCACTGACCAGCTGCCCTGGACACCCCCAGGGTCCCCTCACATCCATCACAGCCTCCACAAGGACTCTTCTCCCTTATTTTGTCTTCACTTCTCTCCTTGGTTCGAGCTGATTCCAGGAGAAGGTTTGTGCTCACCTGCACTCCTGTCTGCCCCCAGCAGATCCGTCAGCCTCAGCTGGGCAGTTCATTTGCTGTTAGTGATTAAATATTATTGTAATGTGGCATGAGCCCTTTTAATCCGTGCCCAGCTGCTGAGCTGGAGTGAAATTTTCCATGGATCACCTGGCAGTGAGGGCTGGGACATGGGCCGTTAATCTGGAATTATTCATTCCAATCTGGAAGGAACAAATAGACATTAAAGCACAAGTTTAACCTCCCAGCCACTTGTTCCACCTCCCTTTACAGGGGTTCTCCACCCTCCCAGCCCAAATTTGCTCCTCACAGAGCAGGTGATGAGCACATCAGTCAAAACCTCAGGGGCTGCTTGTCCTGAGTGCTCCTGCAGAGCTGCTGGGGTAACAGGCTGGGAGAGGCAGGAGGTAGTGGAGGAGCCAACCCTGCTGTTCATTGAAACAAAAAAAAAAAATGGGAAAGGAAGGATAAAACCAGGCAGAAATGGTCAGTTTGGATTTGTGGGATCCAGTGAATGGACTTTGCTCCCAAAGTCTGCTCCCTGCAGCTCCTGGGGGCGCCAGCACTGGCTCCATCTGACCCCTGCGTCTGGCAGGTTTGTCCCAGGGACCCTGCAGGTTCCATAATGGGATAATGGGGGTTCTGCCCCTCTGCCCCATTCAGGTGGGACCCACCTGCAGAGCCGTCCCAGTGCTGAGCCCACAGCATCAGCAGCACCTGGAGCTGCTGCAGAGAGCCCAGAGGAGAACCCAGAGCTGCTGCAGGGCTGGAGCCCCTCTGGAGCCAGGCTGAGAGAGCTGCGGGTGCTGCCCTGGAGAGGAGAAGGCTCCAGGGAGAGCTCCAAGCCCTTACAGGGCCTGAAGGGGCTCCAAGGAAGTTTTCTGCAGTGCCTATTGCAAAGGGGCAAAGGGTGATGGTTTAAACTGAAAGAAGAGTGAAAAGAAGAGGTTTGTTGCACTGAGGATGGTGATCCAGCACCACAGCAGAAAGAGGAATTCTCAATCCTCTCCTGCTTTAGGGGACAAGGAATAGGCAGGGAGGGACCCCCAGAGGAGCAGGCAAATGAGATAAGAGATGCGCAATGGACTTGTTAGAGGAGTTTATGGCTGTGATGAGCCTGATAAAACCCAAGGCCTCCTGGTGTTTTACTCCATCCCGCGGCCTCATGAAATTAACGGCTGGGAAATGTAAAACTCATAAAAAGCTGTTTGTGCTCCCTGGGTGCAGAGCCAGGCTCTGGAATCCATTATCAGCCTCAGTCAGAGCTTGCAGGGAGATGGATAAAAGGCCTGGAGAACTTTATGACCAATGTTGACACAACACCAGCGTTCTGAAACCTCCAGCCCCAAGCAGCCATCGAGATCTACTGGAAACTGAGCCAGGACAAAGCTCCATCTGTCCCTGCCCTGCTCCCAGCATTGTCCCCAGCAGGGATGGGGACACTGGTGTTGGGGTGTTGTGGGGGTCCCCAGGAGGAGGTGAGAGATGAAGATTTGATTCTAGTCCTCAGAAGGCTTATATTTATATTATATTATATTATATTATATTATATTATATTATATTATATTATATTATATTATATTATATTATATTATATTATATTACTGAAGTATAGAGAAAGAATACATCAGAAGGCTAGAAAAGAATGAAAATAATAAAAACCCATGACAGACCAGAGTCTTGACACAGCTGGCTGTGATTGGTCATTAATTAAAAACAATTCACATGCTGGGTAAACAATTCTCCAAATCACATTCCAAAGCAGCAAAACATGGAGAAGCTGAGGCTTCTCATCTTGCCAGGAGAAGTAGTCCTGGAGAAGGGATTTCTCAGAAAATATCACAAATATCACTCAGTTATTGATTTCTCTCTCCTCTTCTGGTATCTTTACTTATTTTAGAAATCAAATATTCGTGGATCTGATGTTGGTTTCCTTGAGCTGCCTGGGTGAGTGCAAAGTCTGAGCTCTAACCAGGAACCTCGGTGTTATTTGTAACCCCATCAGCAGGAGCTGCTCAGATTTGTCTTTGCTGGTTTGAGCTCAGAGCCTGAAAACAACTTGGTTTAATTTGTCAAGGCATTTTTAAGAGAATGCAGGAATAAAACCCACCCCAGCAGCCTTCCAGAGTCTCTTTATTTGAAATTCAATAATGTCAGCAGCCAGCCAACCTTGCTTTATAACTTCAAGATAGAAGTGCTAAGTGGAGAATTACTTTGAATATTTTAAGTACAGCTGACCAGCTGCTTATTTAGATATATATAAATATATCACTGACAGGGTTTTATCACTCTGACAATATGAGGCTGTTTTAAAGGAAAAGATTCATTTTTTGGCGCTAACTGTGAGGTTTTCCTGAGCCTCCAGAATGGCACAGAGCAGAATTTCAGTCACAAGCAGTCAAAATTCATGAGCCAGGCCTTGCTGAAAAAATCAAGACAAGGCTAAAAATCAGGGAACACAAACAAACATTTGCATTTCTTCTTTTTTGTTCTCACGGCTATACTCAAGGGTGTTCTTCCTTTTTAAGAAAGCAGGAATCTGGAATATGAGTTAACTGAAAGCTCAAGTTTAAAGACAGTGCTGTAAACAGACTTGATAAATTACCAAACATTTGTCTGTTATTATCTTTGAAGGGAATCTGTTCATTGTTACATGACAGAGCAATATTTGTATATTTTTTCTTCTAAGAATAAATTCAATTCCGTACTAATGAAAGATAACAAGTGTTTGACAGAATTGGTGCTTACCTTACCCTACTACATTGAGAATTTAAAATTACATTTTAAATAAATTTAAATTTACATTTTAAATACTTGGATTTCTGCTAGTCTGATAAACTCTGTCACCTTGACAACAACCATAAATGAATGCTTCCAGGTCAGCCTTCCAGTTTCTCTTCCCAAAGATCCAGAAAACTGGCTGGGGTTTATTTATTTATTTATTTATTTATTTATTTATTTGTGAGAACAGAAGCTTTCAGACCATGTGGCTGCCAGAAATGGAACATCAATTACATCAAACGGTCACACGATGGGACACGTCGGAGTCTGACGCTGCAGCTCCCTAAAATGAGATTTTCACACTTCCTACCTCAGTAACCGAGTTCCTTCCCAAGGTAGGACAGCTCCATAAAAAACACTGTGTAAGGGTTTGTGCTGTCCCAGAGGAGTGGAATCCCTTCCCAGAGCTTTCCTGTGCCCACAGCCAGCAGGCTTTGGGAGGGCAGGAGAGGGGCTGGTGCAGAGATGGGATGGGACAGGATCCGTGTCCCACCTGCTACAGAAAGCAGAAATGTCCCAGCCCTGTTAGAGGCTGGGGCAGCAGGGCTGGGGTGGCCCATCAGGTGACACTGGATTAACTGGGGGGCAGTGAGGAGGAGGAGGGTCAGCTGCTTTTGGCCATCAGGGGCTCCAAGGAACTGCTCAGGAACGGCTCCACAATTCCTGGGGATGCTGGGGATGTGTCCAGCTCACAGGAAGGACATGGAGGGGCTGGAGTGTGGCCAGGGAAGGGTCTGGAGCCCCAGGAGAGGCTGAGGGAGCTGGGAAGGGGCTCAGCCTGGAGAAAAGGGGGACTGGGAGAGATCTTGGCTCTGCACAGCTCCCTCGCTCTCCTCCATTTCCAGGGCTCAGGGTGGAACAAGGTGAGGCTTCCAATCCCTTCCAAACCATTCCATGAGCCCAGGACTTTGTGACAGCACCTGCCTGAGTTTGGTGAAGGGACAGGAGACCAGTGATGGGGAAGGACAGCTCTGGGGGATGGCTCTGAGGGACAGCAGGGAGCCCCACGGAACTGAAAAGGCAGAACAAAGAGAGAGGAGGAGGAGGAGGAGGGGGGCATTGTAGGAGTGATGGAGGGTTGGACAGTTGGGATAGATGGAGAGCAGAGATCTCTGCAGCCAGGGCTGGAACTTGTGGGTTATTGCAAAGGGCCTGGGTGCAGGGCCCTGCTGGGAGCTGCCAGACACAGCTCAGAGCAGGGCTGAGAGAAGAGAGGGGGAGAGAGGGTGAGAGAGAGAAGGCAAGAGCTGGTAAAGAGCATGAGAGAGTGAGGTTCCCCTTTACAATACCATAAATCTTCTTCTGTGTTGAATATTCTCATTCTCACTAACCAATCTAGTACAAGATACAAATCCTACAGCGTTTCCATACCGCCTATAAGAATCATTACATTATCACACTGGGTTACATTTTAAACCCTAAAAACTCCTCTTTGCGCCCCTTCTGCCAAGCTGGCAGGGTCTGCTCTGAGCCTTGGGCCTGTCTGCAAGCAGAGGGGATTGTTTGATCCAAAGGGGATCACCTTCAGCTGGCCATGCCATTGTTTTCCAGTTGTTCAGTAACTGAGGGATCTCAAAGCTTGCTTTCATTTCAATCTCACTTGGAGTTTCCATATTCTCAAAATCTTTTGCCAGGCAATCATATTGATAAGGCTTTCCTGTTTCATCTTCCCCAACAGGTCACCTCTCAGGAATCCCTGTGCTAACAGGAGAGGATTTTTCCTGGAGCTGCAGTGCACAGGGGTTGCAGGGAGTGCATAAACACCCAGGTTCCCTAAATATCCTGAGTGACCCCAGGGTGTCCCCAGAGTTCAGCTGCCAGGAACAGCTGAGCATGGAACAGCAAACATTCCCTCATCCTTGAGCCCAGATGAGCCCCCATTTGTGAGAAACAACTGCTCACTTTAAAAATTTTAAAAGGTTTATTAAACCTTTACAAAAATACAACAAGATGACTGTATAAGGAAAAATTCACAGTGCTGGGAGCTGCCCTCATGGATACCACATGGCCTGTACATCTTCCAGATGGATGCTCAGACTTTTATACCCATGGGGTTGCATCAGCCAGCCCTGGCCCCTCCCAAAGTCTGTCAGTCAGCTCTTCTTTGCCATTTATCAGTGCAAACTGCTTTGTACCTGGATTGGAGCTCAGGTGTTGCCATGCCCACCCCCTGAGCACCTCGAAACTTTTCCATTCCCACCTGCCCCATGCCAGGGACACCTGTGCAGCTTCTTTGTACCTGTCCTGGACAGCCCAGGCTGTGATGGCAACAATACAGAGGGGGAAAGGGAACTGTGGGGAGAACAGGGGACATCTAAACCGCAATAACATAACCATACATCACTAAAGCTTTTCTTAATATTCACACAATAGTTATCCCTTAATTGCAAGAGCCAATCATCTCATTATCCATCTACATCAAATCTGCCCCTGAACAGGCTTTGCCTTGAACTCTTTTCCTCCTGTTTGAGTCTCCATCCAGCATTTGGTGTTGTTCTCTTTATCTTTCCCCCCTTGCACACATTAAATGTTTAATGTGAGCTGTGAGCAGTCAGGCCCCATGAAGTTTCAGAAGTTCTCATGTTCAATGTGTTTAAAACTCCAATGGAATGAAAGAATAAATGAAATGCCTGCCAGAAGGCAAAGCCATTTCCCTGCCTCAGAAATGGCCAGCGTGACAGGCAGACAAAGGGCTGTGATGGGAACAGTGCAGGGAGGAGCAGCAGGGAGAGCTGGGCTGGGAGCTCACAGACGGGGAAATCATTGCCTTGTGCTGCTGGGGCAGCCGGGGCTGAGCCTGCCCTGCATCCCACACGGCTGGGGCATTCCCAGCTCAGCCATCCCTTCCTGCCTGTCCTAGGGTGAGGTTATGATGCTGTATCCCCATTCCTGTGTTCTGTTCATGCTGGATATCTGTTCTGTGCCTTCCAGACTGGCTCTGAAGAGCGAATGTTTTGGTTTTGCTCTCAGCCGCTCCCCCACAGCTGGCGGGACACACACACAGGGCAGTGCATGGTGCTGCTTTTGCTTTTTGCTTTGCTTTTCCCTTTGTTCTTGCTCCTGCTTTGCTCCTGCTTTGCTCTTGCTTTTTGGTTCTGCTCATTAGTTAGTTTAGATAAGCAGCCCAAATTTTCCCTGGACTCTTTCTCCTTTCCCTTTTTTGGACCATCTTGAACCTGCTCTGTCCTGGGCCCTGGGAACACCGAAAGTTTGCACCTTGTGGCTGCAGCAGCTGCCCCAGCACAGGAGGGACTGAGAACAGAGCGACCATCCCCAAGAGAGACTTTCTGAATTTGTCATCTTTGTCAGAGCGGTGACAGAGTGGATTCTCTCTGAGGAATCCTTCCCGACCCGATTGTGGGGAGGGGCTGTGTGGATTTGCTTTCTGGAGAGACCCTTTTGGAGGTTTTCTCCCAAATTTGCCCTAAACCAGGACACTGCCCCCCATCCCACACTGCTGGGGTGCTCCCTGGTCATCCAGCCCTTCCTGGGAGCTGTCACTGGCTGTCACTGGCAGACAGGGAGGGGGCTGTGCTGTGACCTCTCCCAGCCCTAGCTGGTGGCAGATCATGGCAGTGGAGTCACCTCTCAGACACAGGCCTGAGGTGGCTGCAGGAGGGTGGATGTCCCACTGAGCAGGAAAATAAATCTGAACTGGACCTGCAGGGCCTGTGTGTCCCCAGCAGGAGATACCTCCTAGAGGAGCTCTGGGGTGCCAGGGGTTGGGAGCAGCCAGAGGACTCCCTCTCATCCTGGTTTTTGCTGGGGTGAATTGCCATGGCAAAATCAGAAATCCCAGAATTAGGGAGCAGTTTGTCTTGGGAGGGACCTGAAGACTCATCCAGTGCCACCCCTGCCATGGCAGGGACGCCTCCCACTGTGCCAGGTGCTCCAGCCTGGCCTTGGGCACTGCCAGGGCTCCAGGGGCAGCCACAGCTGCTCTGGCAATTCCAGCCCAGCCCCTGCCCACCCTGCCAGGGAACAATTCCCAATTGCCAAGATCCCATCCAGCCCTGCCCTCTGGCACTGGGAGCCATTCCCTGGCTCCTGTCTCTCCATCCTTGTCCCCACTGTCCTCCTCCCTCTTTCTTTAGGCTCCTTCAGGCAATAATCAGGTCACCCTGAAACTTCTCTTTTCCAGGCTGAACAATCCCAACCCTCTCAGCCTTTTCCTGCCCCCTCTCTCTCCAGATGATTCCTTAAAATGGGCATTTTGGAGCCTCATGACTTCTCCTGGCCCATCCCAAGGCAGATTTTGGGGAGGCTGTAGAGGAAATGTGTTCTGGCAGGCTCAGCTTCACAGGAGGACACAGGGATTTATTCGCACTCCCTGGCACTGTTCTGGAGGGAAGTCATGGGAAACATCACTTAGGGTGTTATTTTTACCCTTGTTTGCATCATACTGAGCCAAATTAGAGAAGAAATTAGAGATCAGACAGCCCTGGTTCTCCTGTAGCTCTGAGTACAACAGCAACTTTTCCCCTTCACTCCTGAGCCCCCTGCTCCCTTTTCAGAGCAGCTGCTCTCATTTTCAATCATTTTTCCAATTTTTCATTATTGTTTTGTCCCTTCCATAAAGCAGGATGAAAATGAAAGCCCATAAAACTTTCCATCTCTGTGGCATGGATCTATTGGCAGATAAAAACCTGCTACAAATCATTAACCCAAGATGCAGCAGGAGATTCTGCTGGGAGGTGCCAGGGTGACATTGGAGCACAAATCCCTGCAAGTTTCTGACAGCTCAGGAGCAGTCACAGCTACTCAGGCAGCTCTGGAAACTCTGATTTCCACGAGGGAATCATTGCTGAAGTGCAGCTGAGTCAAATTCCTGCTCAGAGCAATCTCCAAGGGTTCCTTGTCCCCTCCATGTGATTCCTGTACCTCCTTCCCCATCTGTGACCTGCCCAGAAAGCTCCTGTTAGGACCTGGCTGCCCTTTTAATTTTGGAATGCTTTGAAAACTCTGGCAGGATAGTTCTGAGGGTGAACTTGTTCAGAAATTCACACTCTGGATGCTGTAGTTTAACAAACCCCAGAAAACTCACATTTAACTCCATTTTTCCCCCCTTATCCACATTTTTCTCAACATCAGGTCTACACTGGAGCTCTTCAGTTTGTGCCTTCATCTCCCCTAACCTTTTCCTGGTATTGTTCCCTTTCCAGGTCTGTTTTTTACATGGAGGCTCTACAAGGGCTCTTTGGAGAGAGAAAAGAGGCATTTTCTGCTGCTGGAGCAGCTCTGGCAGTGATTGGCAGGGAGTGTTTCAGTGCTCAGGCTGCAGTCCCTGATTTGATTTCATCCTCCTCCTTCAGAGAGCACAAAATCATGGAAACCACTTGTCCTTAACTACAGAGGAGCAGCCAGGCTGGCCCCAATCAGGAAACACTCCAGACCTGTGCTGCAGGGTCTGAACAAAGGGAGAGCTTCAAACTGGGGGGCTGGAGTGCTAATGGGGTTGTTTGTCTGAAAGGGACAAGAAAATGTACTTTGGTGAGAGTGTGGATGTAGCCACGGAATCAGGGAACCATGGAATGATTTGGGCTGGAAAGGATCTGAAAGCCCATCCAGTTCCATGGCAGGGACACCTCCCACTGTGCCAATGTCCAGCCTGGCCTTGGGCACTGCCAGGGCTCCAGGGGCAGCCACAGCTGCTCTGGCAATTCCAGCCCAGCCCCTGCCCACCCTGCCAGGGAACAATTCCCAATTGCCAAGATCCCATCCAGCCCTGCCATTCCTCTGGCACTGGCAGCCATTCCCTGGCTCCTGTCCCTCCATCCTTGTCCCCAGTCCCTCTGCAGCTCTCCTGGAGCCCCTTCAGGCCCTGCAAGCCACAAGGAGATCACCCCAAAACCCTTCCTGCAGGGCGAACAGCCATGGCAAGGGGACAGGAATTGCAGAGAAAACCTCCTGCAGGACACTGGGATCATTGGGATCAGAGATCCTGGATCACACTGGATCATTGATCCTGTATCACACTGGATCAGGGATCCTGTATCACATTGGATCAATAATTCTGTATCACACTAGATCATTAATCCTGTATCACACTGGGATCCTGTATTACATTTGATCATTGATCCTGTATCACACTGGATCAGGGATCCTGTATCCCACAGGGATCCTCTATCACACTGGATCATTGATCCTGTATCACACTGGGATCAATAATCCTGTATCATACTGGGATCCTGTATCACACTGGATCATTGATCCTGTATCACACTGGGATCAATAATCCCATATCACACTGGGATCCTGTATCACACTGGATCAGGGATCCTGTATCACACTGGGATCCTGTATCACACTGGGATCAATAATCCCATATCACACTGGGATCCTGTATCACACAGGAATCAGGGAATGATCCTGTAACACACTGACTTTTTTTGGAGGAGAGCTGCAATACCAGTGCTCAGTTCCTGCTCTGTGCTGATAAGGAGGGTGTCAGTGACTGCAGGATTTTTCCTTACAGATCCATAAATCCCCTCCTGGCCATCATGCCTCTCATCCCCATCCTCAGCATCCTCATCATTCCCTGGCTGCATCCCTGCTCACTCCTGGCTTTGTCCCTCCGGACACAGCGTTTTACACTTGTCTGCATTAAATTGCATTTGCTGCCTGAGTCACCCAAAGGATGCAAATCCTCTGGAATCAGGGGATTGTGCCTGCTCCCAGGCAGGAGAGTGGGATATAAATGGATTCTTTCCCAGCTCCACTGAATCCCTTCTAACCAAGCTAGGAAAACACATCCAAAGCCTTTTTTCTTGTTTGGGGTTTTTTTGCATTTTTTTGAATGTGACCAAACCCTCAGCATTCTCAGGGCAATGGATCCCATCCAGACCCCTGCCATAAATCCTGTCCATGCCCTCGTCCTTGCTGGGGATGTTCCTTTGCTTATTTCCCAGTCCCAGGAGGCGAATGTGCTGTGCTGGTCTGTAAATATTCCCTGTAAGCAGCCCTCAGCCTCAGGAGGCTGTAATCTAAATAAATCTGCAAGGATTAGCCATGATTTGCAGGGAGAAATCTGGGAATAAAGCAGCCAGCAGTTTTCCTGGGGGTTTTGGATGCTTTGTAGGATTGTTTGTTGGTTTAATGCTCATTCAGGTGGCACCGTATTGCTGGTGTGGAGGAGAGAAAATTGGAAAAAGCAGGCAGTTCCCCTGGAGACTGGGATTTGTGGAATCCAGGAGCTCCCACCATGTCTGGATCATGTCCATAAAAGGGCTGGGCAGTCCTAACTCCCAGGTAAAGTTGGGAAGGAGGGATTCAGAGCCCTGAAAATGGCCATGAGATTTGTTCTGTGGGTTTTGGGTTTCTGGTGTTGGATTGCATGGCTGCTGCTCAGTTTTGTGTCTGAAACCTGAATCCTAAACTGCTTGAGGTGAAGGAGAATCTTTGTGTCCAGGGAAGATGAAGGTTATGGACTGCTGGACAGTAAGGAATGAATAATCAAACACAACTCACCCTGGTGGTGCTGGGAAATGTGGGGTTTTCTCACATGGTGCACTTCCCCTTCATGGCCTGAAATTCCTTCCTAAAAAGGAATTTTAGCTTAGGAAGGGAAGGGCAAGAGGGGGGATCGTGGCCTGTGGTGGCTTCATCCTACAAGAGCATCTGGGTGTGGATTCAGCTTGGAAAAGGAGGAGGGAGAGAGGTCAAGCAGGGCCAGGGGTGCTCTGGGGCAGCTGCACAGCAGGAGCTGCTCCTGGCACTGAGATGGGAGCCTCAAACCAGCCTTAGTGTAGCCAGGGGACACAAAGCCAGGCCTGGGGAGGGACCACAGGGTCTGTGTGACCCATCCTGCAGCCAGGCTGGGGCACACCTGGGCAGGAATTGGAGCTGGATCCATGTGGGATCAGTGTGCAGGTGTTTGTGTGCACCACACCTGGGCAGGGGTTGGAGCTGGATCCATGTGGGATCAGTGTGAAGGTGTTTGCTGTGTGAGCCACACCTGGGCAGGGATTGCAGTGGGATCCGTGTGGGATCCCCTCAGCCCTTCCTGAGGGATGCAGCAGGGATAACCTGGAAATGTGGTTCCCTTGCTGGGTTTTGTCCCCTTTCTCACCCCTGGGCCACAGCTGTGCTGGCAAATCTGTTCAACAACATTTTCCAGAACCAAGTTCTCCCCTTCCACCACGGAGTTGTTCTCTCTGCCCCTCAAGGATCTCCTAAAGCAGCTCTGGACTCCCTGACAACAACTTGAAATTGGTAATCACCCCCAGTAATTATAATTTCTGTGGGTTCTGCCTCCCCAGCTCCAGCCGGGACAGGAGCTGTTTCATATTTAAACAGTATTAGAGCTGGATTGCTCTCCTGGGGAGCTCCTGGCCTTGAAGGCTGAGGTTTAATTCTCTGCACCACTAATTAGATGAGGAAAACAAGGAAGGAGATGTAAGAAAAGGCCTGTAGGGGTGTGAGCAAACATCTCCTCCTGCTCAGGAGCCACGGCCTGGGCCTGCTGTGGCTCAGGAACTCAAATTTCCTAGGGAGATGAGGAGGAGGGAGAGAGAGAATTGGGGTTTTGTCCCTGGATGTTGCTTCTACAGCAGCACAGCAAGGGAAATAAGTGGGAAGTACCAGTACAAAGATGACTCTTGATGTGTCTTGGGTTGGAAGATGAGTATGTGTGCTCTGTCACCCTCTGTCAGAGCTGGGGCAGCTCTCTGCTGCTCTTGGGGCAGTTTTCTTGACCTCTCCCACAGCCAATCCTCCCTCCAGGAGATCTCTGCTCTCCATGGCCACTGAGTGTCCCTGCAGGGCTGATCCAATTCCAGCATCCCATGGGCAGATGCTGCGCCCAGGGCAGGAGCCAAGCATTCCTACCTGGATCCAATCTGAGCCTGGCACAGCACAGCAGCCTTTGCCCCCTGCATTGCCAGAGGAGCAGCTTTCTGCTGCCCTGCATGGCCAGAGGGAGCCCAGGCCCATCTGCAGCAGCCCTGGAGCTGCAGAGGAAAACTCCCCCCTTGTGCAGGATCCCTGCTGCAGCAGAGCCACAGCTGGCACTGCAGGAGGGCTGAGCCCCCATGGGATGGGGCTGTGCCACAGCCTGAGCCACAGCGTGCCAGGGCCTGCTCTCACTCTGGCAGGGTTTGTTTGTACTATTGCATTTGTATTTTTGATTTTCCTAATAAAGAGCTGTTATTCCTGCTCCCATATCTTTGCCTGAGAGTCCCTTAATTTCAAAATTATAATAATTCGGGGGGGGGGGGGGGGTCATTTCCATTTCAGGGGAGGCTTCTGCCTTCCTCAGCAGACACCTGGCTGTTCAAACCAAGACAGGATGTAAAAGCAGAAAAATTCCCTGGAAGGGGGAGCTGGGAGAGGCCTGGTAGAGGGGACGAGGATGGAATTGTGGTTTCACCGAGCCTGGCCCTGGAATTGCTCTCAGGGATGAGAGGAGTTGTGGTTTGCCCCACACGGGCTGAGGAAATGCCGTGAGGGTAAGTTTGGATGTGTTTGAGCACCAGGAGAGACAGTGCAGGAAACCCAGCAGGCACACGGAGTTGCCTGTGAGCTGTGCACAGCCCCCAGCTCCAGGGGCAGCTCTGGAGCAGCCTCTCAGCTGTTGAGACCAAATGTCCTCAACATTTAGAACTTTACAGCCATGAAACAGCCAAAAAAAACCCACTAGGGGAGTGCTGGTAATGTGGGGTTTCTTTTGGAAGTGGAGGAAGCTCAAAGGGAAGCAGGGACAAGAGGTTCACAGCAGGTTTGGGGTATTTAGAGACTTCCTGTGAGCACTTCAGTATTGGATTTGTGGGGAATGCCCTGATGAAGGCAGGAATGATGCATCTGACTCCATGTTCTCAGAAGGCTAATTTATTACTTTATAATAGTATTATATATTAAAGAATGCCATACTAAACTATACTAAAGAATACAGAAAGGATACTTACTGAATGCTAAAAGATAATAATGAAAATTCGTGATTCTCTCCAGAGTCCCAACACAGCCTGGCCCTGATTGGCCAAAGAGTGAAAACAACTCACAGTAAAAACTAATAAAAACAATCACCTGTGGGTAAACAATCTCCAAACACATTCCACATGAGCACAACACAGGAGAAGCAAATGAGATAAGAATTGTTTTCCTTTTCTCTGAGGCTTCCCAGCTTCCCAGGAGAAAAATCCTGGGTCAAGGAATTTTTCAGAGAATGTGAATGCCACAGTTCAGAGTGGATTTTTCACCACTTAGCAGAGCCACAGCTGAAATGTTTCAGCAGAGTGGTTAAACTGCAGTGTTGGAGCTTTCAGGAGGGGAGGCAGAGCTGTACCCCTTAAAAAAAACTGAGTTCTTGAAGCCCTTTAACCATCACTGGGTACCATCACAGGGTTAAGAGCTCAAAAATTCAAGGGGACGATAGAAAGTTATCCTTGAGGTAGTTAAAATGCAAACAGAGAGGAATTATGGAAGATGTCCCAAGGCTACATGATTGGAAAGAAATTATTCAGTTTTTACTGAGCTGCCTTTTCCCTCTGCTATTTTTGTGGCTTTTTTTACATGTGATTTATTAAGCAGGGAAGGTCTCATCAGTGTGGGGGGAAAGGATGATTTCAGTGGAGGGCAGGTGATGATGAAGATCATAAAAACTTGTTTTAAAACTTGGTGCCAAGTGAGCTGGGAGAGCTTTTCCCTTGGAACTTGGGATTTAAATGACTCATTCTGGGTGTTGAGCTCCTCTTGGCTGAGATTTCTGTGGGCATCAATCTCTCCATCTTGGGAACTCACTCAGGACCCCTCAGAGCTTCTCTGGGCAAGCTCTGCCAGGACCTCCCCACCAGAATTCCCAATATTCCAGCTAAACCTCCTCCTTTCCATGCAAGGCTGTTTCCCCTTGTTCTGCCACTCCAGGCCCTTGTAAAAAGCTTTTCTCCACTTTCTTGCAGCTGCTTCAGGAGCTGGATGGCTGCAATGAAATGACCCCAAAGTGTCTCTTCTCTAGGCTGACGACTAATAATAATAACAATAATAACAATAATAATATCAATAACAATAACAATAATAATAATTATTATACAAATTTTTAAAATAAAGAATTATTATAAAATATTATAATAATAAACTATAATAATTAAACATTAATTATAATATAATTATAATTATAATAAATTATAATAATTGTAATTTTTATTATTGTTGTTGTTATTGTTATTATTTTCCCCAACAATCAGGGAAAGCTCTTTCCTCTAAGCCTGTCCTAAGTCCTGCTAGGCCAGGTTCCAACCTCCCATGCTGGAGGTGCCTCCTGAGGACAATTCCCAACTTATTCCCTGGAGCTGCAGCTTCCCCTCCATCACCTGCCAGCAGTGGGAGCGGGTTCAGGCCCGAACACAAAGGATTTGAGACATGGAAGGTGTTGGAATCAACAAAACCCACTCCCAGTTCAGCCACTTGAGTCCTTTTACAGAGCATTTATCGAGCACTTCAAGAGCAAAACTGAAGTTCTGTGAATTTAAGGACCCCCAGTCCCTGCAGAGGGACACCCTCACAGGTGGAGTCTGCAGAAGTCAGTGACAGAGTTCGTATTTCTCAAAAAAATCCACTTTGTACATTCTGACCTTTACTCTTAGAGGGAAGCAAAATACAGATTCCAGCTCCTTAACGTGCTGCAATTTGAAGCATTTGTCTTTTCAGGCTGGAGCCAGGGGGAAATTGGTGTTTGGGACACTTAAGGGTCCATTTAAGATGTGTCACAGCAGGACAGAACCTGCTGGAGGCTCCCAAATCCCCTCCTGAATTGAAAAGCTGAAGGTCAAACCTAATTTCCCCCATTCTGCAGCACATAAGGACTTTGAACCCCCCAGATTTTCAACTTGCAAGGCAAGCAAATTGGATGCCTCTGCTGCATTTGGTCATTTGGAAAGGTTATTTCTGCCCTCTCTGCCTTTTACTTGCTCCTTTTGAGGGTGAAAGTGTTATTCTGTGCTGCAAATGGGCTCCAGGCTGAGATAACAAGGAAAATTTTGGTAGCAATGCATCAGCTGGAAAACAAAGCAGAAATCCGAAGTGTTAAACAGTAAAAGCAAGGTGGGAAGGTTTTTTATTAAGTAAAATGATGTGTAAAAGCTCTGAAAGCAGACTAGGGAAAGGCCACAAGTCCTGTCCTTAAAATGTCTGTTTAGCATAATGGACACATTTCTAGGGGACACGAAAAGCTTCCCTGGGAGGTTTTATTCCCAAAAGCCATTTTTCCCCTCAGGGTGGCCCTGGTTTGTGCAGTTGCTGCTGTGGGGCACAGGGGACTCCTAGGATTTGTTCTGCTGCTTTATTTTCCTCCCTGTTCCCACAGAGGGTCACAGAGAGGGGCCCAAGGGTGAGCTGCTGAGCCAGAGCCTGGATTTGTGTCACCTTCCCTGTGCCCAGTCCCTGGGTGGCTTTTGGCCATGCGAGTGTTGGGCTGTGGCCACAAGCCCCATTCTTGGGGTGCCCCCTGTTCCTGAGGTTGGGGGCGCCTGAATTTCCATGCTGGCACCTGGAGCCTCCAGGGATTCCTCTGGGGGGCTGCTCCTGTGTTGGAGCTCTGGTCACTGAGAATTTGAGACTTTCTGGGCTGCCAGGACTGACCCCCAGGAGAACACTGCACTGACCAGAGGCCGTGGAGAAGCTTCCAGAAGGGAATGACAGAACTGGGATTGTGGGTGTGGAGTTTGGATAGAAGTGTGTGAGATCACAGGGTGGAAACTTAGAGCTTAAGGGTTTAGAATATAGTAACAGATATAAAGCAAGATGGAGGTTTTGGGGGTGGAGGCTTCTTATCCTCCTCCTTCTCCTTCTTCTCCTCCTTCTACTTCTTCTCCTCCTCCTCCTCCTTCTTCTCCTCCTCCTCCTCCTTCTTCTCCTCCTCCTCCTCATTCTCCTTCTCCCTCTTTTTCTTTCTTCTTTCTTCTTCTTCTTCCTCTTCTTCTTCTTCCCCTTCTTCCCCTTCTCCTTCTCCTTCTTCCCCTTCTCCTTCTCCTCCTTCTCCTTCTTCTTCTCCTTCTTCTCCATGGGTTTGGGTGGTTTTGTGTAATTGGATAAAAAGTCCCCACAGTGGGCATGGGTGGTTGGTTATTGGGTTAAAGGTAAAAATAATTTAGGTGTCATTTCTTAATTGGACAGTTTATCCCTAAAAGGCCTTGTAGAGAGAGAGACAGGGCTCCATTTTCAGTGTGTGAGAGTGAAGTGCTGCAGAACTCAGGGTTTGTGGGACTGTGACAGAGATAAGAACTAACGAACATCTGAATCTGAACAAGAAATACCATCTCAGAATTTACCCCCAACCCTGGCAGAAAAGAAGCACGGAATCAATGTTTGGTGGTGCCCTGTGTGAGGATGGAAGTCACAACCTGCAGATTCTAAGCCCTGGGAAGGTGAGTGGAGCCCAGGGAGCCAAGGCTTCCTTGGAGGGCCTGGAGCTCCTTAAAGGTCGGTGTCCCTTAGTCCTGGGAGTGGCTGCTGGTGCTGAGGGGCCTTTGGAGAGGCTCTGGGGATGTTTGGAGTCTGCCCAAAGCTCTGGGGACAGCAGGAGGCTGCAGATCAGGGAGCTGGTAATTATTGATGATGAGGATGATGAAGATGATTTTCAGTGGGAGGTTAGTGAGAACCTTCACTGCTGTCTCGGGCCAGTGCTCCACAGGCTGCAGGATCTGCTCTGCTCCCAGATGGACCCTCCTGGCAGTGTCCAGGCCTGGGACACTGCGAGGTGTCCCTGCCATGGTCGGGGTGGAACACCATGGGTTTAAGGTCCTTTCCAACCCAACCCTCCCTCTGAGCTGCAGGGGCGCCTGAAGGCCCTGAATCCTTCCGGGTGTTGGGACTTTGCCCTGGGCAGCTCTGGCTCCCTGGCTGTGCCAAAGGCCCCTTGTGCTCTTTGGATTTTCCCGCCCTGTTTCCTCTGGAGCTCAGATTCCAATGAACTCTCAGTAGCAGACAGGGAGAAGGGGGACCTTTGCTTTCCCCACCCAAAACAGCCCAAATTCCAGCTGCTCCAAGGAAAAAAACCCAGCTGCTGTTTGCACTCAGGGCCTGGCATGTTGGGAAGGAGGAAAGTTTGACAAGAAAGTCTCACAGATATCTGTGCCTAGCAGAAAAATTTTTGAATGTAGAATCTGATGAAGGAATAGAGATGGAAGCAAGTTTTGATACAGAAGAAAAGAATTGCTGAGCCAGTCTTACTGGATAACCAAGGAGGCAAAGGGTGTGTTAGTTAGAAGGGGTTTTTATGGCTTACAGCAAAGGATAAACCCACCCCAAACAAGATGTTTTTACCAAGCAGAAAGATAGCACAGACAGACAAGGCAGCAAATGCGGCAAGTAGAAAAAAGGTTTCAGAATTTTCCACAGCAAGAAAACTGAAAACCAACTTCTGTCTTAAACTGTAATGTACTAACTTATAGTGATTGGAGAACAGTAACACGAATATGGTAATTTTAGTAGTTATGATAGGCTATAGATAATAGTTAAGGTATTGATTGGTTCTACTGTATTAAGATGCTCAGCAAAAAAATGTATATAATGCAAAGTAACCAAAAGAAAAGTATATAATGTACTGTAACCAAAACCAAAGGGTCTCCAGGCCTGCCTGCAGCTGGAGCTGACAGCTGTGGGCACAGCTCTGTCACCTATGACCCTGGACTGCTGTAACACCTTGAATACAATAAACTGCATTTTGGAGAGCTGCCTGGAGTCCCACATCCCTCATTCAGGCTCTTACGCTGGAGGTCACCCAGCCTGGGATGAGCCATCCTGGTCCCTGTGTCCCTTTCCCTCCCTGTGTCCCCTTCCCTCCCTGCCCTTCCCCAGCCCTGGAATTTGCTGGATTTTCTGAGGCTGCTGCTCCCCCTCCCCCTGTGCCACTGCAGTTTTTCCCTCTGGGATGGTTCTATTTTGTCACTGTTTTTATAAAAGTGTCACGGGCTCACACGCTCTCAGTGACACTTGAGGCAGTTATTGCCCAAGTGTTTAAAGTGTTCCGAGGTGCTTTTGGGTGCCAACAAAATTTAGTTGACAACATAATAATAAATCCAGCTCCAGCAACACTTTTAATGAACATAAAAGGTCTGACTGATTCCTTTGCCTCCCGCTTCACCCCGGTATCTCTCTCCTCACTGCTTTGTTCCATACTAAAGACACAATTTATGGGATCTGAAGGATGTTATGAAGATTGTGAGGAATCAGAATGTAAGGGTGTATATGAGATAATAGGGAAATTAGAATAATGTAATTTATAAGATTTCCATCTCTATCATGGCAAAAAGGAGAGCGAATTTTTGGAGCTTTTTAAGACTTTGAGCTATGGTACAAAAATCCAATAAAAACTTGGATGGATTAATTTATAGCAAAGCTCCCACTCCCCATTCTGGGAATGAAAATTCCTGATGGGATCATTAATTACCTGCATGGTTTCTGTAAAATTGCCTCACTCTGAGAGAATTGGAGTCAAAGTTCCTGTTGTTTGTTGGGGTTTGGACTGTGCAGAACAGCTTTAAGATGGAACAATTTTCCCAATCCAGTCTCAGATCTTCCCATCAGAGAAAGATAAAAAAATCCAGAGTCCTCTGTTTAAATTCCCCCCTGGAGAATGGGAGAGGAAGCAGAGTGGTCCCAGCTGACGGGTGCCATAAATGTCCTGTAAGATATTCGATGTCACTATGGACATGGAAACCACACAGCTCCTTGAAACTCTTGGAATTCCATCTCCAAATCCAGGAGAACACAAAGCTTTGCAGATTTACTTTACAGTGTGATTAATGACTTTGGGAATAAGTCCTGAAGCTTGATTCTCCAGATAGAAGAATATTAAAAATACTGATTTATTGCTCAGGTTGTGGCCACTCAGCCTGGGAGCTGTGGGGCTGTGCTGGGATTTGTTCCTGTCCAGCACTTGGGGGGGGGGGAAAAATCAGCTTTTTGTAATGTTTGAAGGTTTTAAAAGCATAAAAGAGACCTGGGAGCCATCAGCACCTGGGTGTCAGTGAAACCCAGCTGGAGGCGCAAGGACAGCAGCTCTGACTCCTCCAATAAATAAACAAACCTTCCTTGCCTTGGAAAGAAGAGAGAAAAAGGCAAGTAGAGCTTAAATCAGTGTCAGTGCTTCAATCTGCTCGAGGCTGTGTCCTCAGCTGATGCCACTTAGAGGCCTGTACACCCAGATTAAGCTGCAGTAATTGAAGAGGAGGATCTTTAATTAAGCAGAAAATCATGATCATAAAGCTGTTCCTATGGAACTCTTTTATCTGAGCCCTGTCTGAGCATGTGAGGCTGCATCAGGAAGTCCCAGGCCCTAAATTAAAAACTTCCATTAGCTCTTCTAATGAGCTTTAAACCCCCTTGTAAAAACCTTCCCCAGTCAGCACCTTTTGTTCTCAAAGTGCTTCAGGTCGGTCACCTCGGGGTTGGGTTTGAGCCTCTCCTGCACCAGCAGCTTCTGCAGCACCTCTGGCACTCCTGAAGGTGGAAAATGGGTTTTTTCCAGGGTTAATCCCTGCAGCTGCTCCCCGGCGCCCCTCTGCAGTGTTCTCCTGTGGAGATTGGATTGTCCTCATGGATTGTCTTCATGGATTGTCCTCTGTGCCCCAGAGCAGCCTTTGCTCCCTCCTGGTTCTCCTGGAGCCTCCCTTAGCCTGGGCTGATCCCTCCTGAGCTTCTCAGCCAGGAGAAGCTCAGGAGAGATCAAAATCAAAATCCCTTCCTCTGGGATGGAGAAATCCCAAACTGGGATGGGGGGAGAACAATTCCCCAGCGTGGGCACCTGCAGGTGCCACCATGGGGGTGAGGCTGAAGCTGGGGCACCCTGGCACTGGCACTGGCACTGGACTGGGAACAGGCTGGAGAGGCCAAATTTGGCAGGTTTGGAACTTTTCTCCCCCACTTTGCTGCATGTTCCAGATTGCAATGCAAGATGTTTTCTATTACCATCTGTAGGGCAGATTACCTTTGTCAAGTGGGCAGTTTGCCTTATCTCTCTCTCTGAGTGACCACATTCACACCTCCCTCAGGAGGGGACACCTACTGATAACAGCTATTGAATGTCCCTGCATGGCTGATAAGAACTACAGCATCCCATTGGCAGATGGGAGCCCAGAGGGAGGAGCCAAGCATTCCTACCCGGATAGAATCTGGAGATTCTGCAACACCAGCACGGCTTCTGCACTGGATTGCCCAGAGGAACAGCAGCTGCCTCTGCCCCTGGATCTTCAGAGGCAGAGACTGCACCTTTCTCCAGGATCCCTGCTCCAGCAGAACCAGCCCTGACACTGCAGGAGGGCTGAGCCACAATTCCAATGGGACTGCTGCCAACAGCCTGACCCACAGGGTGTCAGGCTGGGTTCTGACTCTGGCGCTGTTGGTTTAGTTCAGTGCATTGTTAATTTTATCCTTTTATTTTCTTTTTTCCTTTCCCTATTAAAGAACTGTTATTTCCTGCTCCCATAATTTTTTTTTTGCCTGAGAGCCCCTTAATTTAAGTGTATAGCAATTCAGAGGGGTGGGGAGGGTTTACATTTTCCATTTCAGGGGAGGCTCCTGCCTTCCTTAGCAGACTCCTGTCTTTCCAAACCAAGACACTGCATTTCTGGGCTCTCCCTGTGGGTAGGAGTGTTTTGTTCTGGAACCAGAGGGATGTGGCCCTGCTGAAGTGCCACAGGGATTTAGTGCCACCAGCACAGGATCCCAGGGTGCTTCTCCTGCCATAAACCAACAGCTTTTTAGGGGCTGAAAAAAAAAAAAAAGAATGGATGGAGCTGTTACAGCAAAAGGCAAATTAAAATATCAGCTCTCAAAGGGCTCCTTATTTTCCCTCTTCTCTTTGAATTACTTTTCATTTTACTCTTTATTTCCCCAAATCAGATGATGGTCTTGTCAGCCTGCAGTGGGTGACAGCCACACCTGGGCCCTGGAGGGACTCTGCGGCAGGGGGAGCTTTATTTCATCCATTATCAACAAAGTGCTTTATTTTCTCAGCACATCACCCTTAATCTGGATGTAAGCAGCGGATTGCAAAAAAATAAACCAAAATTAAAGCCTAAGAAGCTGCTGGGGTGTGATAATGAATGAGATACTGCTGACCCCTGAGCTTTCTCTCTCTTCTGGATAATTACAGAGGAATAACTGTATAAATCTTGCTTGGATTTCCTGCCCCGTTTGCTCATGGAAATGGATGGCTCAGTGTGTTTTCTCTGCAGGCTGGAGGATTGTTTTAATTTAAATACAGCTTTGCAGTGCTTTGCTGTAGCAAGTGGAATTAAAAAGGAAAAGAACTTAGGAAAGAGTGGAGAGTGAAGCTTTTCCTGGGCTGGGCTGCTCTGAGCCCCCTATGCTGCTCAAAGGCAGCTCCTGCCAGAGGCTTTGGGATTTCCCTCTTAAAATCCAAGGAATGGTGTGGAGGGGGCATAAAGGAACATCCCATCCACCCCTGCCATGGCAGTGAGAGGAATGAGGGATTTGTCTTTCAAACCAGCTGTGGGTCCGCTGGTGGATAAAACCAGGACTGAGAGATAGAAGAAACAATGGGAAGGATTCCACTGACTGATGAACGGGAAAAGATATTTGCCTTTACAAATAAACTGCAGGTGTGCTGATAAATGAAACTGGACATTGAAAGATGAAAGAAGCAATGGGGAAAACCCCAAAAATCCTTAAGAATTACCAATCAAAAGGGAGGGTTATAAATTACAGGAGAATCTTTGGGATCTGGTGTTCTGGGAAGTCTGAACCTCTGAAGTACCTCAGAAATGGGGAGAGAGAGAAGGGAAATGCAGCTGGGAAAATGGGATAAAAAGGAGGCTACATCCTCCAAAAATTGGAGGAGAATGCCCCATGCCCTCTGCCTTGATTGTAATAACCCTTAAAAGCAATAGCCTGTTGCATATTCATACACCTCATACATGATGCATAAATTCCATTCAAACACAGGATTCTGTCTGGCAATGTCAACTTCTTCCTCCGAATCCTGACGGCATCTTCAGGGCTGAGCAGGCAGGAAGTTGGTTTCTTCTGATAATGGAGCAATAAATTCACTTTCTCTGAAAGATTGAGGTGTCATGTGGCTGCTATCTGGTACCAGTACCTCATTCCTCTCTTTAAAAAAGTATCTCACATAGCATAGTTTCTATTTTAACATTACGCTATAACCTAAAACTATATTTAACACACCACTTAAGAAAATTAATACAGCATCACTTTCTAACATAGCACATATAATATTCATTTGAATATTTGTGAAAAGCCAATCATAAAATACCCATTTTTCACAGCATGGGAAGGTTGTGGGGCTGCTCCATCCATAGAATTGCCCAAGCCCAAGTTGGGCAGGGCTTGGAACAGCCTGGCCTGGTGGGACCTGTCCCTGCCCAGGCACTGTGACCTTTGGAGGGTTCCCTCTGCTTTGATGAGGTTTTGGCAGCACAGAGGTGCCCAGGAATGAGGGATTTGGGTGGGCACAGATGGGATTTGCTGCTGGCTGTGGCTCAGAGCCTGTTCCAAAGCCAGGCTGGAGGAGGGAGCAGCTCCCAGGCCCTCAGAGGGTTTTCTTTGCTCTCAGCTGCATCCTCCAGGCTTTGATACCCATGACCACAGCCTGACCCCAGCCTGGGATCACCTTGGAATGCATCAAATCCCATTGCAGGCTCTCAGCAGAGAGCTCCAATTCCCTGCATCTCCACACTCAGCACAGGTACACAAAATAAATCAGTGCTGTTCCCATTCTGAATGGAAAGTGCCTTAATGCAGTTGGAGGAACTGCTTGGAATTTACACCTGGAACTTATTTAAATTTTTAAGGTGCTTAAAAGCCTGGCTGCCCATCATTTGTGGCTGCTTCCCTCATCTGGGTGCTGATGCAGGAAAAGATTTTCCACAGGTTGGCCGGGAGAGGCTGCAGAAAGCCTGGTTGTTTTTGTGCTGCTGTCAAGTTTTATTCTCAATCGCTTTAGGGCCTTTTCTTGATTTTTGGAGTTTCAAGTTGCTCATTAAAACCAAATGAAGTGTTAATGTTTGTGGGCAATGCAGAGGAAAGCTCTGTGAGCATCCATATCCACTTGAAAGTGCTGGAAATCCCTAAAAGCAGGAGAGCACAATTTTTTGAAGTGTTTGATTCTAAGCTCATTTCTTGATTGTGAGGAGCAAATCCAGGGTTTGTGAACACAGACACACAACCCCAAACGGGGCTTTTGAGCTGCCTCAAAGATGCAATTCCTATTTTCATGTTCTAAAGGAGCTGAGAAAGTAGTTTTTTAAAAAAACTCTCCATAATCCTTCCACATGTTTCTGTTTTCCCTAAAACTTCCCATCTAATCCATGTGGCTGGACCCTGCTGGGTTCATTCCATTGGACCAGAAAGTCAGGATCAGCCCTCACTGAGTGGTAACTGCAGCTGGGAGAATTTCATGGAATCATGGGATGGTTTGGGTGGGAAGGGGATTTAAATCTCACCAGAGATTCACAGGGAACCTGCCCCTGTCCCAGGGAGCTCCAGGCTCCATCAGCCTGGCCTTGGGCACTCCCAGGGTTCAGGAGCAGCCACAATTTCTGCACTACAGGTCCCTCCTCGCCCCCAAAGGAGCAGCGCAGAGGCTGCACGTTCCCATTTCCCAACTGTCCCGGTTTAGGGCAAATTTGGGAGAAAACCTCCAAAAGGGCCTCTCCAGAAAGCAAATCCACACAGCCCCTCCCCACAACTGGGTCGGGAAGGATTCCTCAGAGAGAAGTGGATAGAACCTGTTTATTTAACAGGCACAGCACCCCCAGCACACAGAATGAACAATACCAGGTGACACCACTCTGTCACCGCTCTGACAAAGATGACAAATTCAGAAAGTCTCTCTGGGGATGGTCGCTCTGTTCTCAGTCCCTCCTGTGCTGGGGCAGCTGCTGCAGCCACAAGGTGCAAACTCTCGGTGTTCCCAGGTCCCAGTCCAGAGCAGGTTTGAGTAGGTCCAAAAAAGGGAAAGGAGAAATGTGGAGGGATAGAATGTAAGAAAATAGTGCAGAAGGTAGTCTCACCCCTCAGGAGTTGCAGCTGTTCTAATCCCCAAAGATTAGGAACAGGCCTGCCCTTAACAGGCCAAGCTGTGTCCAATAAGGAGACAAGTGCTACACAAGAGTGGGTTAGCTGGTTGAGGAGGGAGTTGGAGTTTGCTGGCTGTACTGTGAGGAGAGTTGGAATTGTTGGCTGTGAAGAAGGAGTCAGTGCTGCGAGGAGTTGCCCATGAGAAATCTCAGAGAAGGTATGGGAGCTTTCACAATAAGATGACAAGAGAGAAACAGTCCAGGAAAATATTTGGACTGCTTAGCTAAACTAACTAATGAGCAGAAGCAAAAAGCAAGAGCAAAGCAGGAGCAAGAGCAAAGGGAAAAGCAAAGCAAAAAGCAAAAGCAGCACCATGTACTGCCCTGTCTGCGTGTCCCACCAGCTGTGCGGGAGCGGCTGAGAGCAAAACCAAAACAAAACATTCGCTCTGCAGAGCCAGTCTGGAAGGCACAGAACCTGATATCCAGCATGAACAGAACACAGGGATGGGGATACAAGCATCATAATGTCACCCTAGGGCACCAACAAAATCTCACCAGCAACTGGAATTGCAGCTGTGACACATCCCCAGCTGTGACACATCCCCAGCGGTGACACATCCCCAGCCCCTCTGAGCTCAAAGGGTTTCCATTCAGCACCTTGGAGGATGAGGCTGTGCTGGGATAGGGAAAAACTGCTCTGATCCCTGAGGAAGCTGCAGTTCCCAGCTGATTGGGTGAAGAGCAGGTTTGGAAACACCTTTCCCACAGGACCTGCAAATGCTCTGTGGGTTCTGCCCTCCTCAGTGGTGTTTGCTCCATCCTGGAGGAGAAAACTCCTGGAGGGGGGAGATCCAAGGAAGTTGTGGATGGCAGCAATTCCCAGGGATGGGAGCCCCGGGGAGCTGCACCTGGGCTGCTTTTCTGGAGAGGGGAGGGAAAAGTAAAGATAAAAATGCAGAGCCCAGGGAGGGAAACTTCCCCTGGTTTGCTGCTGATGGTCCCCAGGCTGCAAAAATGCTCCTGTCTGCTCTGAGCCTGCAGCCTGCCATGGTCCAAGGCCTGCTCCAGAGCTTTTCCTCCTCCTTCCATGTTACAGATCTGTCAGACCCAGCTGATTGTCTCTTTCCCTCTCTTTTCAGGAGGGTTGGTTATTAATTTATTTAATTTACATATTAAACAGCACAGGTTTTTATGGAGCCATGTCCTTGTCAGGACACCTCACCTGAGGACAAAGGTTACGTGTGAAGGGAAGGAAGCCCAGAATCTGTCAGGTGGAAAAATCTCTCCCTCTCACTAAATCCTCCACTCCTCTGTACCCCCCTGAGAAGCTGCTCCTTCTCTCCTGGGCTGGCCTCCTGGTGTTCCAGGTTGCAATAAAAGATGTTTTCTATTACCATCTGTAGGGCAGATTACCTTTGTCAAGTGAGCACTTTGCCTTATCTCTCTTTGAGTGACCACATTCACACCTCCCTTGGAGGGGACATTGCTGATAACAGCTATTGAATGTCCCTGCATGGCTGATAAGAACTACAGCATCCCATTGGGAGATGGGAGCCCAGAGGGAGGAGCCAAGCATTCCTACCCGGATAGAATCTGGAGATTCCGGAACACCAGCACGGCTTCTGCACTGGATTGCCCAGAGGGACAGCAGCTGCCTCTGGCCCTGGATCTTCAGAGGCAGAGACTGCACCTTTCTCCAGGATCCCTGCTCCAGCAGAACCAGCCCTGACACTGCAGGAGGGCTGAGCCACAATTCCAATGGGACTGCTGCCAACAGCCTGACCCACAGGGTGTCAGGTTGGGTTCTGACTCTGGCACTGTTGGTTTAGTTCACTGCATTGTTTCTTTTATCCTTTTATTTTCTTCCTTAAAAAGAGCTGTTATTTCCTGCTCCCATAATTTTTTTGCCTGAGAGCCCCTTAATTTAAAATGTATAGCAATTCAGAGGGGTGGGGAGGGTTTACATTCTCCATTTCAGGGGAGGCTCCTGCCTTCCTTAGCAGGCACCTGGCTTTCCAAACCAAGACACTCAGGAAGGAGGATTTGAAGGCTCTCGTTCTGCAGCAGCTTGTCACTGTGTGCCAGGCTCCCAAAGGGCAGCGTTCCCAGAGTTTGCAACATAATTCCTGTGCCTGCTCTGCCTCCCTCCCCATCAGATGCCAGATCTGACTGGGAGATGGAAGAGCTCCCACAGGGAACCTTGCAGCAGGTGGATTTCTCCCTCCACCTTCCCGAATTATCCTCCCAAAGCAGATGCTCCTTCCCTTTCCAAACTTCAGGAGCTTTTTGTGTCTCTGGGTGCTGGAGAAAACACAGAAATTCTCCTCTTTGGCAGCTTCAGCTGCAGAGCCAAGGGGCACAGGCTGGCACTGGCCATGGACCCACATCCAGCTTCTACAGGCTCAGGCAGCAGCCACCACAGATCCTGCTGGAAGCATGGCCCACAAAGAGGCCACAGCCCAGAATTCCAGCAGAATCCAAATTTCAAGGCTCTGCCCTGGCACAGGAGGGAGCTGGGCAGGAAGGCCCCACCACCAGCAGGACCAAAGTGAGAGGAATAGTGGATTTGTCTTTCCAAATAAGCTGTGGGTCTGTTGGTAGATAAAACCAGCACTGGGAAATAAAAGAAACAAAGGGGAGGATTCCAAGGATTGATGAATGGAAAAAGATATTTGCCTTTACAAACAAATTATAGATTGGCTGATAAATGAAGTTCGACATTGAAAGATGAAAGAAACAATAGGAAAAACCCTAAATTCCATAAGAATTGAAAACTGAAAGGGAGGGTTATACATTACAGGGGAATCTTTGGGATCTGGTGTTCTGGGAAGTCTGAACCTCTCAGGTACCTCAGAAATGGGGAAAGAGAGAATGGAAATGCATCCGGGAAATTGGGATAAAAAGGAGGCTGTGCTCTCCAAAAATTGGAGAGACTCCAGGGGAATGCCCCATGGCCTCTCCCTTTGTTGGAATAAAGTAAAAGGACTCCTCTGTCTCCTTTTTGGACATTAACCTCTGATGCCTGTAGATTAATTTTCCAGACAAACAAAAAGAACCAGATTTGTGTCCATTTTCCACAAATTGCAGCCAAATGCAGGGAGAAGGAGAAGGACAATTTGATGGAGCAGCTGGGACACATCCCCTCAGGATGAATCCATCAGAGCTGGAAACACTGGGGACTGAGAGGCTCTGCCTGGGGAGCCAACGCTGCCCCTTCCAAAGCTCACATGCTCAAAACTGCTGAAGAACGAATCCTGGGTCAGGGCCAAGGCTCCTCTGCTCCATTCCCTGGCTGGCTGCTCACAGGGAAGAACAGCTCCAGGCCAGGGGTCTTGGTTTGGAAAGCCAGGTGCCTGCTAAGGAAGGCAGGAGCCACCCCTGAAATGGAGAATGTAAACCCTCCCCACCCCTCCCAATTGCTATAAATTTTAAATTCAGGGGCTCTCAGGCAAAAAAATTATGGGAGCAGGAAATAACAGTTCTTTTAAAGGAAGAAAATAAAAGGATAAAAGAAACAATGCAGTGAACTAAACCAACACTGGCAGAGTCAGAACCCAACCTGACACCCTGTGGGTCAGGCTGTTGGCAGCAGTCCCATTGGAATTGTGGCTCAGCCCTCCTGCAGTGTCAGGGCTGGTTCTGCTGGAGCAGGGATCCTGGAGAAAGGTGCAGTCTCTGCCTCTGAAGATCCAGGGGCAGAGGCAGCTGCTGTTCCTCTGGGCAATCCAGTGCAGAAGCCGTGCTGGTGTTCCGGAATCTCCAGATTCTATCCGGGTAGGAATGCTTGGCTCCTCCCTCTGGGCTCCCATCTCCCAATGGGATGCTGTAGTTCTTATCAGCCATGCAGGGACATTCAATGGCTGTTATCAGCAATGTCCCCTCCAAGGGAGGTGTGGTTGTGATCACTCAAAGAGAGATAAGGCAAACTGCCCACTTGACAAAGGTAATCTGCCCTACAGATGGTAATAGAAAACATCTTTACTTGCAATCTGGAACACCAGGAGGCCGGCCCAGGAGAGATGGAGCAGCTCTGGGCCCCAGGATTGGGGGGAGAGAGGATTTTCTGTGTCCTGGAGCAGTCTCCCTCCAGAGCCCCCTCAGGACAGGCACAGCCCCTGCCCCCACCATGGCTTTGGAAACCTCCCCAGTGCTCCCAGCCAGGATTGCCTCCAATCCTCTCTGTCCCACTTCATGTCCCAGAATCCAGAGCTGAGACTTCCCTGACCTGGCTCTCTGTGTCTTGAAATGGGCTTTTCTCTCCAGCAAGGGGAGAGTGAAATCCAGCTGATTTCCAGGTGGGATGGGATGGCTCTGACCTTCTGGGATTGAGGGATTGACCAACTTCTGGATAAATTCACTTCATCTTCCTTTCCCCCTCTCACCTTTTTAAAAAAGCAAAACTCTTGTGCTTAAGGAGAACTTCAAATCTGCGTCTCTTCTCAGTGCCCACGTTGGCTTTGCTGTTTGCGATCTCAGACTGGGCCTGAACTGGGAGGGAAGGGCAGGGCTGGCAGGAATGCTGGGCTGGGATCAGAGCAGACCTTCCTGCCTGGGAAGAAGCCCCTGGATCCGGTCCCTGCTGTGCCCAGCATGTACTTCCCAAAGAAAAGGGACCCGCACGGGCTCCTGGGGAGGTGAGGGAGTCCCTGGGGGTCAGGACAGGCCCAAGATGTTGGAAATGTGGTTTCTCCTGAGGAATGGGAGCTCTGGGTGCTCCAGGTTCCCTCCCAGCCCTCAGACCAAGGCCAGTGTCTGCAGGGATTGGGCCCCTGCAGGGGCAGCCAGGAGCTCTGTCCATCCCATTACCTCCAATTAGCAGCAGTGGTTTAAGTCCCACATAAATTAATCTGATTGGATTTTGGAGCAGGGTTCATAATAAACAAGCCTGGCACTGTTTACAAGCCTCACTGCAATATAATTCCATTTTCCAGCATGAGCTGAGAGCTCCAGGAGGGGCTGGTCCAGTGGCAGCTTTATTGTGTTCAGCAGGGCCTAATGAATAGGGAGCAGCCTGTAAAATGTTGTTTATTTTTATGTGTGTCCATGCAGGTGAGGGCTGTGCAGCAGGGAGGGCGCTGCCTTTGCTGCCCTGCACTCCCAGGGAGGAGACAGAGCCTTGCCAAGGCTGGGACTGAGGTGCTGCCCTGGGAAGGAGGAGAGGCAGGGAGAGGCCATGGGGAGGCATTTGACCTTCAGGTCACCTTGGACCAATTCCAGCCCCTGGGTGACCCCCTGGACTTTCAGGTCCCCCTGGACCAGTTTCACCCCCCTGGGGAACCCTTTAGATTATTCCAGCTGCCTCTGAAAGAATCAGAGGCAGAAAGAATCCCCTTGGATCAATTCCAGCCCATTCAGGTCACCCTGGACTCTTTCAGGTCCCCTTGGTACCAATTCCAGCCCATTCAGGCCCCCCTGGCGCAGTTTCCCCCCAGGTGGCTCCGTGGGCTGCTGAGCTGAGCTGTGCTGCTGCTCCTCTGTCCCAGAGGGTTTCCCAGCCCTCATCAGGTGTGGGATGAAGCTCTGGGCTGGACTCAGCCCCTGGCACCCCCTGATGTCCCCACCAGGTGGGACACAGCACACAACCAGTGTTCCCAGTGTCACCAGTTTGGGGCAGAGCAGCCAAGTTTGGCTCCCAAGGGAGGGTTTGGTGAGCACAGCATGAGGGGCAGGATGAAACTGGGCACATATTCCATGCTGTGCTGCTCCCTGCCATGAAATGTGTGTGTGGCTGGGAGAAATCCTGAATTCCTGGGGGAAAAGCTATGTCAGGAGAGTGCTAGCACTGGCAGCCCCCAGAGATGTTCCATTCCACTTCGTCCAGGCAGGAAAGAGCCCAGGGAGGGCAGAGCCCTGAGCAAACAAATGTTCACCATTTCTGACACCTTTGGAGAGGGGCTGGAGGAACAGCCAGGGAACTACAGCCAGGAATTCTACAGAAAATTCAAGCTGCAAATACAGACACACATGAAATGCTGCATGTGGGGTCTGTGCTGGGGAGCATTAATAATGAGGAGATGGAGGATCACAGAGGTTTCGTTCCTCAAGTGTTAAAATAAGAAGCAATTAAGGCTGTTGAAAGTTGCCATGGAGGCAGGAAGGAGGTGCTGGCTAAGGAGAGTTGGCTCTGCAGGCTCCCAGCACTGCTGCGTCCTTCCCTCCCCAGGGCTGGGGCAGTTCTGGGGCAGTTCTGGGGGAGCTCAGTGTGTCTGTGCTGGGTTTGGGGTGCTGTGGTCACAGATGAGGGGTGGGAGCAGGGGAGGGGTTGGGAGATGCCCCTTTCCCTGTGCCACCCCCAGGGATGTGGGACAGCTCAGCTCCTTCCCCTGTCCCCAGCTGGGCCCAGGCTCCCTCAGGGCTCCTCCACCCCCAGCCATGTGGGTGAGCACAGAACTGCAGCCTGGCTCTGCTCCTCCTTTTTGCTTTTTTCCTCTCTCATAGCGTTTTCGAGGCATTGGTTCCGCTGGGTGGAGTTGGTATTAATTAAAACGAGCTAATTGCCAAGGAGCTTCTGAAGAAGCAAAGCTTAGAGCTGGCCCGGGGGACAGGCAGTGAAGGGCTTTGAGAGCTGTGTAACCCTCAGATCCAGTTTTTGCTGTGTAATCCCTTCCCTGCCAAGCTGGGAATTGAGCAAATTGGCCTCGACCCTGCCTGGAAACTCCTGGAGAGTTCCTGGGCAGTGGGAGCAGGGAGGTCAGGCTGAGGCAGGAACAGCCTGTGCCTGATCCAGGGCTGAGCTCTGCAGCTCCTGAGCTGTCCCTGTGCCTGATCCAGGGCTGTCCCTGTGATGGTGTTTGTGGGGGTCTGAGGATGGGGGAAGAGACGAGGACCTGACTCCATGTTTCAGAAGGCTTGATTTATTATTTTATCATATATATTACATTAAAGCTATACTAAAAGAATAGAAGAAAGGATTTCCTCAGAAAGTTAGCTACGAATAGAATCAGAAAGAATGATAACAAAGGTTTGTGGCTCGGCTGTCTGTCCAAGCCAGCTGACTGTGACTGGCTATTAATTACAAACAACCACATGACACCAATCACAGATGCACCTGTTGCATTCCACAGCAGCAGATAATCATTGTTTTTATTTTGTTCCTGAGGCATCCCAGCTTCTCAGGAGGAAAAATCCTAAGGAAAGGATTTTTCATAAAAGATGTCTGCGACAGTTCCCTGAGTTCTGCAGCTCCTGAGCTGTCCCTGCAGGCTGGGCTGGGGCAGTGCTGGCTGCTGGCACACCCCATCCATGTCCAGCAGCTCTCAGCCCCGGGGTTATCAGGAATTGAGGGGTGCCTGGGGCAGTTCTGTCCCCCAGCTCTGAGCAGGGCCCTGTTTGGGGCTGGCAGGCTGCTGTCACACATGTGGGACAGGCTGGGCTGCAGGGCTGGCCCTGGTGCTCTGCAGACAGCTCCCCTCACAGCTGAGAGCCCCCAGAGCTCCTCCTGCCAAGCTCATCCCTTCCCCAGCTCACGTTTAAAACTGAGCTTTGTAACTCCTGAGCCGAGGTGGGTGCCTTTCCAGCTTTTGTGACCCTGCTCCTGGAAAATGGTTCCATTTTCATTTCTAGTGCAGGAATCCTTCCCAGCTCACCAGAGCTGGGTTTGCTTGGGGGCTGTGAGGGAGAGGAGGCTCAGGCATGGGATGAATTTTTGCATCAGAGAATGGTTTGATTTCACCCCCTCTCACTGTGCCAGGTGCTGTCAGCCCCAATGTCCAGCCTGGCCTTGGGCACTTCAGGGACCCAGGGGCAGCCACAGCTGCTCTGGGCACCTCCTCCCTCCCAGGGAAGGATTTCTGTGCAATATCCCCTCCAACCCTCTGGAAATCCAGGGAAGAATTTCTCTGCAATATCCCATCCAGCCCTGCTCTCTGGCAGTTTGAAGCCGTTTCTGTCCCCCCAGGCCACTGTAGAAAGGCCATGCAGTCATTTCATCCCATTGAAATCCCAAGGAACATTTGTTTTTTCTCCTCTAAAGCTTTGCTGCTGTTCCCTGGGCTCCAGGGACGCTCATGGCAGCAGTGACGTGTGGAGGAGGCCAAAATGACTAAAATTGCTAAAAATTGGCCCAAATAAGCAGCGCTGCTGGAAAAAAGCTTTCTTAAGGGTGCTGATTTTCAGAGGGGCCCTGTCTGAAGCTGTCTGGGCACGAAGCCCCAGCTGCAGGCCCTGTTTGCCCACGGAGCTGTCAGTGCCTGTTGTTAATGTGGCACAGAACTAAATGGGATCCCAGTGTTCCCAGTGCTCCCAGGAGAATGGATCCCAGGGAATGGATTTCAAGGGGGATGGATTCCAGGGGGATGGATCCCAGTGGGATGGATCCCAGGGGGTCATCCCAGGGGCGTGGATCCCAGTTAATGGATCCCAGTAAATGGATCCCAAGGAAGGATCCCAGGGAACAGATCTCAGGAGGGGTGGATTCCAGGGAATGGATCTCAGGGAATTTATTCCAGGGGATGGATCCCAAGGGGATAGATTCCATGGAAGGGTCCCGGTAAATGGATCCCAGTTGGATGGATCCCAGGGAATGGATCCCAGTAGCATGGATTCCAGGAGGGTGGATCCCAGGGGATGGATTCCAGGGGAATGGATCCCAGGGAATGAATCCCAGGGGGATGGATCCCAGGGAATGGATCTCAGGGAATTTATTCCTGGGGATGGATCCCAAGGGGATGGATACCAGGGGGATAGATCCCGGGGTGGGGGGGTGGATCTCAGGGGGATGGTCCCAGATGGAATGGATCCCAGGGGGATGGATTCCAGGGGATGGATCCCAGGAAATGAATCCCAGGGGATGGATTCCAGGGGATGGATCCCAAGGGGATGGATCTGAGGGGATGGTCCCAGGGGGAATGGATCCGAGGGGGTAGATTCCCGGGGATGGATCCCAGCCCTTCCCAGGCTCTGTGGGGATGGGTCTGTGCTGCCTCCCTGGGCTGGGCTGCCCAGCTCCAGCCACTCCAGCCGGGAATGTTCGCCAGGTCTCTGGGTCTGGGGGCTCTTTGGTCTCCGTTTCCTTTCCTCTCCCGTCCCGCCGCGGGTGCTGCCCTCCCGTCTGAAGATGGCACTGCAGCCTCTCTCAAGCCCCAGCCCCGGGAGCAGCAGCTCCTTCCAGCCCTGCTCGGAGCTCTGGGGCTGGCAGCAGGGACATCCCGAGCCCTGAGGAGCCGGGCTGGCTGCTGGGGCAGGAGCTGCGCGGGATTTGCAGGGAAGGGAAAAGCTGGGGCAGACTGCGGATAAAGCTGGAAACTGGGAATTCAGCTGAGGAGCTTCTTCCTCCTCCTCCCAACCCCTCGATGCTCTGCTGGAGCACCTGATCCGTGTTTGAGGCCAAATCCATCACGGGGCCAGCCTGGCTCCATTCCTCTGACTTCGCTGCTCCGGTGTCTGCTGGCTCCCAACTCCGTGAAAATAAAACCGGGATGTGCTGGGAGAGTGGGAAAGGAAACTCGCCCAGGGTGAGATATTTTAAATGACCAGATTGCCAAGCTGCAGGCACTGCTGTGGTTTGCAGCAGCCCTAGGTCGGTGTGTGCTGGGTGAGCCCCTGCCCCAGCTCCCCCGTTTCCCATTTCTCAGGGCAGAGCTTTGGTGCAGTCCCAGATTTTGTCTGAATGCCCCCAGACCTCTGTGCAGAGCTGGCCCTGGACCCTCCCCACCAGAGGTGAGCCCAGCTCTCTGTGCAGTCTCTGGCTCACTTTGAGGGGCTGGTGCTGGTGATCGCTTTGCCACCTCTTTACTCCCCTGCCAGGACCTTCCCTGGGGCACAGCTCCAACACCAGGAGCTCTGCACAGGCAGCAAATTGACTTCAGCTTTTACCTTGAGCAACTCAGACTGAAACAAGGAGAGAAAAGAGGGCAAACACTGATTAAAACCAAACCTAACCTCTGCAGGAAGGGGGCATTGTGTGATCAGAGCCTCTCCTGCCACGCTCTGCTTCTCCAGCACAGAGCAAACAGTTCTGTCCTCGCTCGGGATGGAAGCAGCTGAACTGTGCGGCCTCAGCCTCGCAGAAATCAAATCGCTGCTTCATCCTGGGAGGAGCAGGAAATTCTCCTGGGAGGGGAAATTGCTCTGCCAGCCACCCTCGAGGGGCCGTGGGAGGGCTGGGATCGGCTCTGGCAGGATCAGGGACTGCACTTGGGGACTGAATTCCCAGAGCAGTGTGACCCCAGGGACAGGTGGTGGCAGCTGGTGGGGTGGGACAGGGAGAAATTCCAAGGGATTTTTGCTCACTGGATGCATGGGATGGGGGTGTTCCATCAGCGGGATGGGGTCAAGCTGGGGCCATGGAATTCCTTGGGAATCTGTCCCAGCTGGACATTTCCCTCTGTCCATAGAGACTGTGTTTATTCCTCTCTAACTCTGCACTGGGGTGAGGCACACTTTATTTAGCACAGGGTGGATCCCTTTCCAAAGGCAGCTGTGACATGGTGTGTCCCTTCTGCCCTCCATCCATCCATCCATCCATCCATCCATCCATCCATCCATCCATCCATCCATCCATCATCCATCCATCATCCCTCCATCCATCCATCCATCCATCCATCCATCCATCCATCATCCATCCATCCATTCATCCATCCATCCATCCATCCATCCATCCATCCATCCATCCATCCATCCATCATCCCCCATCCATCTCCCATCCATCCATCCATCCATCCATCCATCCATCCATCCATCCATCCATCCATCCATCCATCCCTCTCGAGGAAGACAGAGCATCCAGTTAATTTGTTTCTTGGAGCTGCCCTTGCAATCAGAGCCCAGTGCTGGCTCCAGGGTGATCAGGCAGATCGCTGTCCCTTGGTTTGGTTTGCCACTGTCACCCTCAGGGTTTCTCTGTCCTTTCCACCCATCTGAACTGCAGACATGACATGGTGGTGGAATCTGAATTCCCATCAAGGCTCCTGGTTCCCATGGAGAGCCCTCCCCAGTCATCCTCCTGGCCTGTTAGTGGATATTTATCCCTGATACTTTTCAGGGATGGCAGCCCTGGGGCAGAATTACGGCCTCAAGTGACCCAGTGAGAGCCACACAGAGATTTTGCACTGATAAAGGGACAAAGTCTGATTTTAAAGAAGCTCCTCCACCTCATCCCAGCCATTTGTCTCTAGTTGTATTTTCCCTTAGACAGGGAAGGTGAGAAATTCACCTTCAAGAAATCACTGAAGGCTTTAAATCTGAGGCAGAGAAATGAGCTCTGCCTGCGCTAAGCAGGGCCCTAAATCCTGGGGATCTCTGGGCCCTAAATCCTCTGAGCCCAGAGCCTCAGGCAGGCTGGGCTGTGGCTGATCCTGAGATCCAGGCTGTTGGATCAGAGAACTCAGGGAAGGAGAGGTATTTGTGTCTCTGGGGCTCCAGCACTGGGAATGGAAGTTTATTTAGCCTGGAAGAAAGGGTTTTAACCAGGTTCCCACAACAGACTTAAAGCCAGAAAAGTGTCTGTGACTCGAGGTTCTGATCCGTTTGAGGTGTGGGTACCTCTGGGGGCACTCCTCCTGTCAGCATGAGCTCTGATAAATCAGAGTGTGGATAGAGCATGGAGGGAAGGAATTTTTTTCCTTGTTTTGCTCTGTTAGGCAAACAAAGATCTCTGAAGCTTCCTCTAATGTTTGTGAATCGGAGATCAGTCCTTGGGCTGGGTTTTTTTGGGTAAACAAGTGGAAGTGCTCTCTCGCAGCCCTGCAGCTCCAGGTTCAGACATGTGCTGAGGAAACAGCCAGGGCTGCTAAGTCAGGTGTGGGATCTGCTCCTGGGAGATGTCCTTTGCTCTTTCCCATGCACATCAGAGCTTTTCAGCCTGGATCAGGCCTGTTCCTGGGGCAGGAGCCAGGACAGGGCTAGAGGGAGCCTGGATGTGCTGCTGGGCAGCCCCAGCCCTTCCCAGCCCTCAGGAAATCCTCGGCGCTTCCAAACGTGGCTGTTCCCGCAAAAGGGCCCCGTTATGACAAATCTGCTCTTTCCAGCAGTCAGTTGTGTTATTTTAGAAGAATTAATTAGGAAAGTAGCTAATAAATGATGTCTGAGTCCCCTGAGCGCCCCGGAGCAGCGCTGCTGGGGTTCCTCACAGCCTTCCTGTGCCTGCCGTGCCCTGGCCAAGCCTTTCCTGCTCATTCCCATTAATTCTGGCTGCAGACAGGGCAGGATCATCAGTCAGCACGTGGAGCAGGTCAGTGATTGATACCAGAGCCTGCTGGTGGTGTGTAACAGGCAGGAATTCCTGTCCTGCCCTCCGTCCCCTCATCTTCCCAAGCCATTGCTGCATTTGGCTCAGGCTCTGCCCTGTCTCCTTCCCATTAGTGCCACGTTCTCTCTGCCCGTCAGATCCCATTCCACAGAGCACAGGCAGTGCTACCTGACTGGAAAATACATCCCTGGCTCAGGGAAAAAAGGAGAAAAGAGTGGAAGGTTGGGCCACGAGACTGTTCCCCCCGGAGTCAGGAGGCTCCTCCACAAAAACTGTAGGATATTGCTCCAAGGTTTGTTTGTTTGTGCCTCTATCTCGTGTTTTCGCTCCATATCTCTCTTTATTCACAACAGCCACACCACAGAGACATCATATTCTCCCTCTTCCCTGATAGGATCTGCCAGCACAGGAATGTTCTGGCTGAGGAGGTTCCTGAGAAGCTCAGCACTAATATCAGAGGCCTGATACGGCTGCCGGAATAAAATTGCATTTTTCTGGGAAGAAACATTGTTCTGCAAAGCAGTGCTTGAGTCAGGGCAGCCAGCAGGGAGATTAGATCTTGTCAGAGGACTCGACACATTCTGCTGATCACAGGGAAAGCCAAGACAACCAAGAAAGAGTCAAGAGAGGAGCAGCTGTGCCTGGAGAGCTCGGCGTGCCTCCGGTGGAGCTGCTGCCAGGGCAGGGATGTTCTCCTGCTTTTCTCAGGGCAGAGGGGAGTCCAGCTCAGGGGAGGTGTGAGGGGCAGGAGCTGGACTTCAGGAAAAGCTGGAGCTGCCCTGCAGAACCCTCGGATCCTGTGGGAGTTTGAAATCCAGGTCCTGGAAGGAGCTGAAGTTCTGTGCCATGTGCTGTGAGCTGGAGAGAGGCTGGAGGGACAGGGCACAAAGGGACAGGAGCCAGGGAATGGCTCCCAGTGCCAGAGGGCAGGGCTGGATGGGATCTTGGGAACTGGGAATTGTTTCCTGGCAGGGTGGGCAGGGGCTGGGCTGGAATTGCCAGAGCAGCTGCGGCTGCCCCTGGAGCCCTGGCAGTGCCCAAGGCCAGGCTGGATGGGACAGTGGCAGGTGTCCCTGCCATGGCAGGGATGGGATGGGATGGGATGGGATGGGATGGGATGGGATGGGATGGGATGGGATGGGATGGGATGGGATGGGATGGGATGGGATGGGATGGGATGGGATGGGATGGGATGGGATGGGATGGGATGGGATGGGATTAAAGTCGCTCCCAACCCAGCCCACTCCACAGTTCTGTGCTCAGTTCCAACCCAGAGCAGAAGGCCCAGGGGAGATCAAGGGTTCTGCTCACAGGGAGGGATCCGGAGGGAATTCCAGCAGGACTGGAGGAGCTGGCTTGGGAAGGATCCGCCTGCAGTGAAGAAAACCTGGGGAACCTCTCAGTGCTTTTAGCACAAAATCCAATGAGAGATGCAGAAGCTGCTTTTGCAAGGTTTGCTGATTCTGCTGGGAATATTTCACAGAGCTGCAAGAGGGTAAAACTCACCTCTTAAATCTCATTTTTAAGGTTGAAAGCCTCTTCTCTCTTCACCACTTTTTATGGATATGAGGGTTAAATGAGCAGTGATTTGTCTTTACTTTGCCTTTTGCCAGCTTGGAGCAGAGCAGTGATTTTCTGGCTGCAGGGGAAGGCTGTTCTTTATCCCTGTGAATTCATCCACTACGGGGGAGATTTTGGAGAAAGGGGGGATCAGTAACTTTGCAATTCTGAGTTGTTGGGATGATGAGACTTTTTCCTACATCTCAAGTTCAGCTGAGGCCTGAAAGTGAGATCAGTCAACTGAACTGGCTCAAAAAAAAAAAACCAAAAAACCAAAACAAACAAAAAAAACCAAAAATAAACCCTCTGAAAGGCCTGAAAGCAAAACCAGTTTATGCCTAAAATCTCTTCTATAAAAACACACAAAGGTGATGTGATTTTTCATGATAAAATCATGGATTTTCCTGATAAAAAGGGAAGGTTTATCAGGTAATGGCACTGACAGATCCTTCTGGCAGGTGAGTGTGTCCCTGTCCATCCCTAGGAGGAGTCAGGGGTGGAATGTGGTCACCTGGAGACTGAGGGCACCTCACCCCTCACACTGCAGGACGAGGTGCAGGACAGGGCTCCCGTTCCCATAAAAGGTCACTTTATCCCCTGGAATACAAATGCTCCATCCCTGAGAGCGTTGTGCTGTTTACTGCCCTTCCTGGGCTTAAATACCCCAAATCAAAACCCCAAAAGTGAATTTACTTATGGAGAATAGGGACTGCTGCGATCTAGAAACAAAGAAACCAGCAGCTCTGAGACAGCTCCTTCTGAGATGTAAGAAAAGCTGTTAAATATCCTCTTTAATGGGCCGGGGAGGAGGATGTGTCTCCTGACAGCTCCGGCAGGACCATTTCTGTGGGCAGTGAGCTGTGAAAGACTCGTGGTTGCTCCCATTTAGCTGCTCTGGAGAAACACGAGCGAGCAGTTCCCTCTCCAAAGGTCACTCAAAGCCAGGAATAGCGGCACAAATGGGACAGCAGGGCACACACCTGCCCTGGGCTGTGCTGCCCCTCATCCCCCTGCTGCCCTTGGTGCCTCTGTGCTGCTGGTGCTGCCCGCCCTGGCTGATTTTTGGGCACAAATATCAGATTTTAATGACTGCAGAGCTGTCAGAGGTTTTACCCCTGCTGGCCGTCCCCTGGGGAAGGAGGATCCGAGGGGAGGTGAACGTGCAGCTTTGCCATGGCTGGTCCAGGAGAGCAAAGAGACCCCAAAGAGCAAAGCTAAAATCTTCTTTCAGTCCCTGCAGTGCCCCTTCTCTGCTGCTCCTCCTGTGCTGCCATCACTGTGACAGATGAGCAATGCCATGGCTGACTCTCACAATTAAAAGGCAAATATCCTGTATCTATGTCAGGAGCAGTTTTATAGATTTATAGTTGTGTTTCACCTCCTTGTGTTGTTCTCAGGGTGCCCTGGGTTTGGGACATTTGGGAGGGTCACTCGTTCCCATGGCAACAGCTGCCCCCCAATCCAGATGTCAGGCAGGGATCTCCACCCTGGGCAGGGAAGGAGGAGTCCATGGACAGAACTTTGGGGGGACCAAAGGGTTAAAAGGGGAAACCTCCAGGGTGTGGGTGAGCACATGGTGGGGAACATCCTCTGCTCCTCGTGCTGTGATGTTTTCTCTATTCAGTCTGCTGTTGTATTTCTGATAAGGTTTTAATAAAGCTTTTACAATTTTTTGGAAGTGAGCAGCATTTCTCACAAACACTGAGCCACAGAGCCAGGAACAGCTGGGTCTTAACCTGGGAGCAGGAATGCAGGCAGGGTCCAGGAGCTGCTGCTGATGCCCTAAAGAGCCTAGAAACAAAACAATTCACTTTTCAGGTAATATTGCTGTAGGAGGTAATACAAAGGCTGCTCTTTATTGGAGGCCTCCAGGGGCAGATGTGGAAAATGTCCACAAAATGCCCACCCCAACACAGTGAGCACAGTTTTATAAGTTTAACAGATTTTCATAATTGACAAAAAATACCAATTGGAGACACAGGAGGTGAGGTAATTTCACCCCTTCTAAATCCTCCCTCCTCAGACAAGAACTAAACTTTGTTTATGAAAATGTGTCTTGTCTTGAAGTGCTGGTTTGGGGCCTTGGCTCCAAAGAACCAGGGCAGGACAGGGCCCCTGGGATGTGTTTGGTCTTTCTGCCTAGGGAAAAGTACTGGGAAAAGAGCCATGGATACAGCAATAGCCACAGAGCTACAAACATGTGTAAAGAATACAGAGAATATAGAAAGGAAAACAGCAAAAATCATTCAGCATCACGGCTTCTCAGGCGTGGAGGGGAAAGAAAATTTCCATGGAATGTCCTCGAGTGTGGCAGGAGGGATTCTGGCAGGAGGGATGCTGCAGAGCCCGGGGGAAAAGCAGGAATGGTTTCAGCTGGGTTCAGGAGGAGTCCCTGGTTTAATGGTTCCTGGGGTGGGCTGCTGAATAAAATCCTGTGTAACTCAATGGCTGAGGCCAAGCTGAAGGTGCCCCAGTGGAGGCATCGAGAATCATTTTATCTTGGACTTGTTTCATTCCACTTTTTCTTAGTCAATTAACACCCCATTAATATGAAGCGGGAGGAGCCTGGCAGGCCCCTCTGCTTTCCCAGAGATGATCCGGAGCAAACGGCGCCGTTCATCTTCTTCCAAGGGGCACCAGATGCTTCCAAACCCAGAGCAGCACTGCTGGTTTGGGTTTTAAATGATTGCGTGCAATTTTAGAGCAATTTGCAGTGCAATTAGGTCTAGTTAATTACGCTTTCAATGTCAAACTGGGTTTGTGCTTTGGATCTGGTGCTGATGGGGAGGGTTGAGCCCAGGATCTGTTCTGCAGGGGCAATGGGCAAAACCAAGCCCTGCAAGAAAGGCCCCACTCAGATCTGCTGTGCCACAAAAATGAGTTTGACAGCATTCAATTATTCAATTAATTTCTGGAGAAATGTGGTACAATGGCTCCTCCCTCTCATGTGTATCCATGTGTCCCAGACTGCAAGGCAAGATGGATTCTATTTGCCATCTGCATGGCAGTCGTCTCCTGTTCATGGGCAGTTTTCCTTATCTCTTCCATACCCACTGCTCCTGCTGATAACAGCTATTGAATGTCCCTGCATGGCTGATAAGAACTACAGCATCCCATTGGGAGATGGGAGCCCAGAGGGAGGAGCCAAGCATTCCTACCCGGATAGAATCTGGAGATTCTGGAACACCAGCACGGCTTCTGCACTGGATTGCCCAGAGGAACAGCAGCTGCCTCTGCCCCTGGATCTCCAGAGGCAGAGACTGCACCTTTCTCCAGGATCCCTGCTCCAGCAGAACCAGCCCTGACACTGCAGGAGGGCTGAGCCACAATTCCAATGGGACTGCTGCCAACAGCCTGACCCACAGGGTGTCAGGCTGGGTTCTGACTCTGGCAGTGTTGGTTTAGTTCACTGCATTGTTTATTTTATCCTTTTATTTTTTTCCCTAATGAAGAACTGTTATTTCCTGCTCCCATACTTTTTTGCCAGAGAGCCCCTTAATTTCAAATTTGTAACAATTTGGAAGGGGAGGAGGGGTTACATTTTCCAATTTTCCATTTCAGGGAGGCTCCTGCCTTCCTTAGCAGACACCTGTCTGTTCAAACCGAAACACCATGGAAGAAGAGCTGTCCTTGTTTTATTGGGAACGGCAGTGCTGAGTTTTGTTCCAGCAATAGCCCTGATGGGCCGAAACCTTCACACCTTTGCTGTAATTCAAGGAAGATCTGCTGCAATGTTTGTTTGGATGGGATTTCCTGGGTGGGGTTCCCCTCCTGTGCTGGTTTATTCAATGCAGTAACTCAAGTTTGGTCTGTGGCTCCAGTGAACCTTGTCAGGCTGGGCTGGATGAAACCCAGCTCAACCCCTCGGGGATGGTGTGGCACACACAGAGCGCAGTTCCACACCCAGCAGCTCCATGTGAAGCCTGGAAATGTGGGAAATCTCCCTAAGCAGGGTCGGGGCTGGAGCAGTGCCCAGGGTGGAGCAGTGTCTGGTGGCAGAGCCCATCCCTCAGTGGCCATGCAGGCACTGGAACCTGCAGCAATGCTCTCTGTTCATCTGCATCTTAACATAAGCAGCAAGATTTGGGAGGTTTTGGTGTTTATAAGGGAATTTATTTCCCTCTGGGAAGCCTTTTCTATGCCCATTCTGTAGATTTGGTCCAGGCCCAGCTCTGGCTGGCTGTGAGCTTTAGTGCAACCCTTCCAGCAGTGACAACAGGCTGGAACAGCATTCCAGCCTCCGTGTTCCCTGAGACCTGCTCCCCATCTCTCCCCACCTCACCTTCCCTCAGCCAACAAACCCTGCACCTTCAAGAGCTCACAAGTGAAGGTGAAAATTGAGCACCTTTCCCCATCATTTGCCCAGCAATTAGCAGTGATAAATAAAGTCAGCAAAGGCCCATCCTGTCTCCACATACCTCCTGTGGCTCCTTGAACTGCTGGAATCCCTCATCTGGAGCAGATTGTTGGGACATTTAGCAGAGAAGCAGCTGGAGGAGTCATCACCAGGTGCATCCCATCTGTGACAGATGAGCAATGCCATGGCTGACTCTCACAATTAAAAGGCAAATATCCTGTATCTATGTCAGGAACAGTTTTATAGATTTATAGCTGTGCTTTACCCCCCTTGTGTTGTTCTCAGGGTGCCCTGGGTTTGGGACATTTGGGGGGGGGGGTCACTCGTTACCATGGCAACAGCTGTCCCCTAATCGAAGTGTCTGGGAAGGAGGAGTCCATGGACAGAACTTTGGGGGGCAAAGGGTTAAAAGGGGAAACCTCCATGGTGTGGGTGAGCACATGGTGGGGAACATCCTCTGCTCCTCGTGCTGTAATGTTTTCTCTATTCAGTCTTCTATTGTGTTTTTGATAAGGTTTCAATAAACCTGTTAAATTTTTGGAAGTGAGCATCATTTCCCACACATCTCCTTGTCCCAGAATGTCCCAGAATATCCCCATGGTGATGCTGCAGCTCTGGCCCAGCTGTGGCTCCCCATGCACCCAGGAAATGCATGGAAAGCAGCTGGAACCTTCCCAAGTGCAGGTTCCAGCACCAATAACTCTCCCTAGAGCACAAGGATGATGCCAAAACAGGGGGATCCTGATGGTGACACCCCTAAAAGATGTTTGCCCTCAGTTTCCTGTTCAGAAGTCAGTATCTGAGCCCTCTGGCAACATCCAGGGAAAAACAGGAGGTTAAGAACCCCCCAGGCAGGAGGAATCCAGGTTTGGTGGTGTGGGGAGGATCTCAGGATGTTTGGGTCATTGATTTTGTGGCCACCCAAACAGCCCTGGTGTGACAGCTGGAGAATCTTCCTGGGCATTAAATCACTGAGTTGCCCTGAGAACTGAGGCCAGGCTGGGGAGGAGTTCAGAGGCTCTAATTTGGGATTTGGCAGCTGCTGGGAAAGGGTTCAGCCCAGCTGAGTGAGGCACCAGCACCGTCATGGCAAAGGGGTGTCCCAGCTGTCCTGAAGCTGCAAATCCTGCACAAATGATCTGCTCATGCTCAGGAATGCCACCAGCCAAGCCTGAACTTCCCAGCTGAAAATGCCAGAGCTGAGAGGACAGGGCTGAACGCAGGGAGCTGGGGAGCTCTTGGGTTTCTGTGGTTGAAATGGCTCCCAAGGTATTAGAAAGTCTCTTTTTTCCCAGCTCTGTGGCCAAAGAAGTCAGTTCTGCTTTTCAAGGTTGTTTATTTTCTCTTATCTGTGGCATTCTTTCTCTGACCTGCTGAAGTCTGTCTGGCACGTTGGGTTGTGGCACACTGACCACCCTTGGGGTGGTGTTAGTTTTTTATACTAAGAACTATGTGTACTTTATTTACAATAATTTTCCAATACCTATCACCTATGTTAGACAGTCTGTCTCTACTCTAAACCAATCCAGAAGTGCCACCATCACAGCAGAAGATGGAGGACAAGAAGGACAGGACACACCCAAATTCCTCCATCTTGCCTTCTGAACCCCCATTCTAAAACCCCATAATTCTACTTTTTCACCCTGTGACAAATTCACTGTCATTCTATTCAAACTCTTGTGGCTTGTAACTCTTCACACGAAGTTGGTAATTGTTTCCATGGGCTAAAATCAAAGGCAGGAGTGGTTTTGACTCTGTGCCAAAGTCTCAGAGCCCCCTGTCAGGGTCTGGAGTCACCCAGGGCAGCCGGAGGAATGTCCTGGGTCCTGACAGGGAGCAGCAGTGCAGGCTCAGCTCCACAGGAACCCAGCACTGCCATTACCAATCCTGCTGCTCCTTGGAAAGGGAGGAACGGGATCAAACTGTCATTAGCTGAATTGAGCAGCAAATGCAGGATGAGAGCCCAGGCAGTTTTTAGTAGGTCAGCTATCTATTTAAAGTAATTTGAATTATCTCAGGATAATTGAAATCCAGTGTTCATTCATTACTCTCGCTTTCGGGTCTTAAATGATTATATCCATAGCTCTGCCTCACATTTATCTGGTGGCCTCGGAGCCCTCCAGCTTTGCTGTCTGGAGCAGGTCACGGTGTTATTTTCCTTCAATTACACCGTGTGCAGTCCCCGCTCCTCCAGAGGCAATTGGCTTGGCCGGGTGACAGCTGGAAGGGAGCAACTGCCTGGATCTCATCTGGGGCTGGATGTGCTCAGCCCTGCACTCCCCTCTCCTCCCTCGGTGACAGAACCCTGGGGGTGCTGCTCTGCCTCCCCAGGAACAAAGAAATCCAGTGCTGGGATTGCCTTCCCCAGGCACCATTGGCACTGGCTTTTGAGGAAAATGGGCAGGGTTTGATGTTTGTGGTACTGGTCACTGGGACAGAGGTTCTGACACTCAGCTTGCACCTGGAGGTTTTATTTCTCTGATGAGAGGACTGAAAGCAGTCACCATCTGATTTATTCCACAACAGGTGATTTGTGCCATGAACCACATTCAGTTTTTATTGGCAACTCCTGAAAGGGAGCAGTGAAAGAAAAGGAAGAAAATCAGCTCCTACCCCAATGAAGTGCAGCTGGACAGGGGAGACATTCCCTGCACAGCCTCTGTGCCCCATCCCTGCAAATCCCCATGTGCTCCAAACCCTGTGAGGAATCCCTGAGGGAGCTGGGGTTGCTCAGCCTGGAGAAAAGGAGACTCAGGGCTGCCCTCATCACTCTCTGCAGCTCCTGAAAGGTGCCTGTGCTCAGCTGGGGCTGGGCTCTGTCTCCAGGCACTGACAGAACCAGAGCACACAGCCTCGAGCTGCCCCAAGGGAAATACAGGCTGGATATTGGGAAAAGGATTTTTACAGAAAGAGTGATAAAGTTCTGGAATGTTCTGCCCGGGAGGTGGTGGAGTCACCATCCCTGGGGGTGTTTAACAAAGCCTGGATGTGGCACTGGGTGCCAGGGTTGAGTTGAGGGGTTGGGGCTGGGTTGGACTCAATGAGCTTGAAGGTCTCTTCCAACCCAGTGATTCTGGGAATTCTGGAAATTCTGTGAATCCCTGCAGAGTCCCCCTGTGCCCCATCCCTGCACAGCCCCGGGCCACAGGGTGGAACATTTTCCTTTGGTGCCCCCAGAACACCCAGAGCCCCCTGCAGCAGTGGCACAGAGCAGCAGGTTCCAAAGTGGAAAATGTCTGCTGCCAGAGCTGGGAATCCATCAAGGAGTGTCTGGAGTGTCCGGGGCTGCCCCCAGAGATGCTCAGCCCCACGAAGGAGCCCTGCTGCTGAGGGAGGAGCTGGGTTTACTCCTGGGGGCTGTGGGAGTGCAGGGGGTCCCAGCACAGGGTGGTGACAGATCCACCCCCCTCCCCACAGGGCTACAGTGACAGTGACAGGGATGGGGACAGGACATGGCAGCAGGAGCTGGGAGGGAGAAGATGCTTTAGCTTCAATTTGTCTCACACAGTTTATGGAGAGGGAGGGGAAACACTTTTAAAAATGGATAGTGTGAGAGATTTCTCTTTTATTCACTTTATTACACGAGCCTGTGCCATCAGGGCAATCTGTCACTTGTGCCATCAGGGCAATCTGTCACTTGGGCCATCCCTCTCCCTGTCACCCACGGCAGGGCCGGGAGGGGAGGAGGCAGCTGGGTGTGCAGACTGAGCTGCTGCAGGCTCAGGGCTGCCCTGGGCCTTGGGCTCCTGTCTCCTGTTTCTTGGTTGGGTTTGGGGTTTTTTTTTTAGGAGCAGGGGGGTTTTGTTTGTTTGAGTTTGTTTAGTTCTTTTTTCCTGGAAGGGAAACTAGATTTAATGTTTTATTTGAATTTCTGCAGATGGAGATGGTGTAACTCGGGCAAGGTCTGTCACTCCATCCTCTGTCATTCCCTTCTCCTGGAATGCCACAGAGATCTGGTGCTGCAGCAATTTTCCCAGCAGGCAGGACAGGGCAAGGGAGTTTTATTCCTGAGCTGGAGGAGCTCTTGGTGTTCCTGAGGCTGGGGGAGATCCCTTTCCTCATAGCTTTCACTGGAGCTGGTCTGTAACTCTGGAGCTGTTTGTCCTCGGGTCCAGGGGCTCCTCGGCAGCAGGAGGAGATCTTCGTTACCTTTTTTGTTACTTTTGGTTACTTTTGTTACATTATTACTTTTTCTTCCTTCAGGGGTTAGCGAAACAGATTATATATTTATATCTGTATCTATACCTGTATCTATACCTGTATCTATATCTACATCTATATCTGTATCTGTATCTGTAGTTTGTGTTAGGCCCAAACTTGGGCTCCTCCTGAGTCTGAAGTGTATGTGACAATGCAGGATGTAGCTGGAGAGAGCCTGAGCTGGCCCCAGGTGTCTGTCCTGGGGGTGTCCCATGGTGTGGGTTTGTGTCCATCCTTGGTGTGGGTTTCTGTCTGTCTGTGCTGTAGATTTGTGCCTGACTCAGTGTCCAGATTCCCTTTGAGGACAGGAATGGGATAAGACCAAGGACAGAAACCCAGATGAGAAAACCCCATTTGATGGAACTTTTGAGACCCCCTAGACATCCCTTCCCTCTTCTCAGGCCTTTTCACCTTTGTAAATTCTTCTGGTGCCTAAAGCTTGGATGTGAGAGAGGAGGAGGTGGTTTCTGTGCTATGAAGAAGGGATGGATTGAGCAGGAGGGAGGCAGGAGTGTCCTGCTATGCCAGTGCTGGGCATTTCCCCTGGATCTCAGGGACAGGCTGAGCCATGTGAGCCAGCCCAGGACTTCTGCTGGCCTTTGGGTCTGGATCTTTGGTTTGTTTTGACTTCTTTTAATGGAAGATTTAATAAGGATTCCAAAACCCCAGACAGAAAAAGGAATTTTTTTTCCTGCTATTTTACAAGAAATGAGAAGGTTCATCCTTGAAGGGTTCAGGCTGTTGTGTTAATTTTTCCAGCTGTTGGGAATATTTGTGTTTATGGGAAGCTTGAATCACATGGAAGTGTTGTGAAATGTCTGTGTGTCCCTCTGCTCTCCCACACTTCATTCATCCTCACAAAGTCCCAGGAGGGTTTGGGTTGGGAGGGACCTTAAAGATCCCATCCCATTCCACCCCATCCCACCCCTGCCATGGCAGGGACACTTCCCACTGTGCCAGCTGCTGCCAGCCCCAATGCCCAACCTGGCCTTGGGCACTGCCAGGGCTCCAGGGGCAGCCACAGCTGCTCTGGCAATTCCAGCCCAGCCCCTGCCCACCCTGCCAGGGAACAATTCCCAATTGCCAAGATCCCATCCAGCCCTGCCATTCCTCTGGCACTGGGAGCCATTCCCTGGCTCCTGTCCCTCCATCCTTGTCCCCAGTCCCTCTGCAGCTCTCCTGGAGCCCCTTCAGGCCCTGCAAGGGCTCTGAGCTCTCCCTGGAGCCTTCTCCTCTCCAGGATGAGCATTCCCAGCTCTCCCAGCCTTTTCCTCAGACCCCAGCACCGTCTCCCAGAGCCTTGCTCTCCCTGCCCTTCCACATTACCATTTTTGTACAGAACAGAAGTGAAAAGCAGAGTGGGAAGCATTTGATGTGCAGGTTGGAACTTCCCAATGATTCTCTGGGTGGGATCTGAGCCCCTCTGGTGCCCTGTGCCTCACAGGCTGGGTGACACCCTGGCATCTCCATGGTGACCTGGATGCAGCCTCACAGACCAGAATTCTCATGAGCTGGGCAGGCAGGGCCTGAGATCCAACTTCTCCCCACGACAAAGAAAAATGAAACACATCAAAATCGACTTTCATTCCAGAATAAAGGGAAAAACTTGTTGATTTGGTTTGGGTTTTTTTTGGTTTTTTTTTTTTTTGCTATTGATCTGGGGTGATGAAAAGCAAAGGATATTGTGGGGGTTCGTGTCACTGTGGTAATGACATCCACAGGCACTCAGAGATATCGATCCTTCCTGAAGGATTTCTGTGCTTCATCAGGAGCTCCCAGTGCCCAGGGCTCATCAGGGCCTCGGCAGCCTTTGAAAGGCAGATTATCTCCAGGACTGCAGCAAGCTGTGGAATTTAGGAGGCAATTATTTTGATATGTAAATAAGGAGGGAGAAAGGTATCAGTTTTAAAACTCTATCAAGGCCAAAGATAAAAGAGGTTTCTCATCTACTCTCTAATAATTGTTACTTAAACAGTGCCCTTGGCATGGGATCCCTGGCTGTTTCCTTAACTAAGTGCAGGAAAAGCCACTTGTGCCATTCCCCTGGAGCAGGGAAGAAGGTCATGTAATTTATTCTGCAATGGCAAAAAGATGGTGGTGAAATCTCTGTGGAGTGCCCTTAATGACTTCACAGATTATTAATGAACTACAAAGCTTCTCCAGCCCCATTCCTCAGGTTAAATCCAGGCCCTGGCAGCAGCTGGAGAAAAACCCCAGGAAAAGGAGTTGATATTCTCAGCCCATCTCTTGGAAGAAGAAAAGCTGCACAAGAATTGGCACTAATTAGGGCTGGGCTGAATTCTGGAATTCCAGAGCCAGAGGGGCCAGGGAATTCCAGCTGTGCTGGGTGGGTCTGTTTGCACAGGGGTGGGGGGCCCAGCTGTGCCCTCACCTGAGCATCATCCTGGTCCCACCCATGCTCTCACCTTTGCCTTCACCTGTGCCTCACCCAGGGGCTCAGCATCCCTCCCTGTGTCCCCTCTGTCACCCTCACCTCAGAGCAGCTCTGCCCTGGCACTGTCAGCGGGTTGGGAAAGGGTGGGAAAAGGAGCCCAGGCACAGCAGGGAGGGAGCCAGAGCAGGATTCACCTCCTGAGCCTGTTCTCTGCTGTCTTACCTGGAAATCCCTGCAAGGGCCATTCCTGTGCTCGGGAATGCCTGGGGGATCCCATGGGGTCTCTTGGATCCTGCTCTGGGAGATTTCCCGGCACTGATTCTCCCCTGGTGTGAAAAATAATTCAGAAGATGAATAAAGTCAAGTCTTGTACAGGGAGTTTGTTTTGCCAGTGGCCCTGAATCTCTGAATCCCCAAATCCCTGAATCCCTGTGGCTGGGCTCAGGCCAGGCCCCAGCTCCCCCTGCAGAGCTGGAAGGACACTAGGCTGGATCTGCAGCACTGAGGTCCCTCAGGTGCTCCAGACACCTCCGGGGTCCCTCTGTGTCCCCAGGGCTCTGTCACTCAGCTCTGCTAAAAGAAGAGCAGGCAGAGCCTGGGGCTCTGTAGGGACCCCATTTTTGAGTGTCCTTCCCCCAATTTTGGTGTGGTTTTCGGGGTCCCCGCTCACCTTTTGGAGCCCTGTTTTGCGATCCCTTTTTTGGTCCCCCCTTCCCCTTTTGGGGACCTTATTTTCCATCCATCATCCATCCACCCACCCATCCATCCATCCATCCATCCATTCATCCATCTATCCACCCATCCATCCATCCATCCATCCATCCATCCATCCATCCATCCATCCATCCCCCATCCATCCATCCATCCATCCATCCCTCATCCATCCATCATCCACCCATCCATCCATCATCCATCCATCCATCCATCCATCCATCCATCCATCCATCCATCCATCCCCCATCCATCCATCCATCCATCCATCCATCCATCCATCCATCCATCCCTCATCCATCCATCATCCACCCATCCATCCATCATCCATCCATCCATCCATCCATCCATCCATCCATCCATCCATCCATCCATCCCTTCTCTAAAAGTTGCTGCCCATCTCAAGCCTGGGCAGTGCCGCCCCTCAGGGCCAGTAGCTCTGCATTGGTCAGGAGATGGTCCCAGCTCCTCTTTCTCCATCCATCTGCTTTAATCCACCCCTGCAGGATTTCCAGTCACTGCTCCCTCAGCCATTGCCTCATTTACAGAGGAAAAATCTCAGCTCAGGCTCTCCCAGCAGGGCCTGGATTCCAGCTGGGGGAGAAAAGGGACTGATGGCCAGGTCAGGGGAAATCCCTTGGACAAGGGGGGGTTCCTGGCTGGCAACACAAATGTCCCTCAGCCTGCAGAAGTCAGAGGCAGGCTCCTGTTTAGCCTGGGGATTGTTGGGAAATCAGAATGTTCAACAGCACTTGCAGCTTCTTCCAGCTTGACCTTTATTTTGTGGAGCTTTAGGCAGCAGCCTCTTCATCCTGCTGAACTGAATCCTCCCCAAGTGAAACATCTTCTGTGAGCCCTTTGTGGACTGTGGGAAGGAGCAGGATCCACACCTGGGGAATGGATCCTGCCTGGGAGGGTGGGAGGTGACTCTGGGGTGGCACAGTGGCACACTCTGGGGAGTCCTGCCCGTGTTGGGAGTTATTCCTGCACTGACATTATTTTTTATCAGCACCAGCTCAGTGCAGCTGGGGCTGGTGCTGGACAGAGATTTCCCTGGGAGCTCATTCTGGGCAGGCAGCAGTATCAGCAATATCAGCTCCTGCAGGGTGAGCTGTGAGTGCAGGGCTGAAGCAGCAGCTTCAGCAGCCCCCACCCTGCCTGGGTATTTCTCACTTCCACTTCAATTCTGCTCAAGTTTACCCTGGGTTTCTGTGATTTTATGTCTTGGCTTGCAGGCTGACTTATTAAAGAAGACTCCTGGAGAGGTTGGGATGTTGGAATAGGGGTCTTGCAGGGTTTTCTTCTCTTTTGCCTCAATCCAGACCTCCCGCTCTCACCTGTAAATCTGCGGCTCTTTCCTCCCTGCAGCTCCTCTGGGGCTTTGGCACGGGTCAGTGGAGCATTAAAAAATATAAATACAGCTGTAATATTGGGATTTTGAGAAGCTCCATCCTGGCTGGAAGGAGGAGATGAAGGTGGGATCAGCTCCGGAGCTGTAGACCCAGTCTGGGTGTGTGCTCTGGTGACGTTCTGGGCAGGATGAACTTGGGATAAATTTTGGATTGAGCAGCTTTAAAAGATAATGGGATTCAGGATAGATCCAGGATAACACAGAGCTATCCACCCATGGAGAGTGAGGCAAGGCTCTGTTAGTGCCATAACAGTGTCTTAAGTAAAATAAATAATATTTTAAAAGCCCTGGAAGGAAATCGTTTCAAGGGAAGGGAAGGGAAGGGAAGGGAAGGGAAGGGAAGGGAAGGGAAGGGAAGGGAAGGGAAGGGAAGGGAAGGGAAGGGAAGGGAAGGGAAGGGAAGGGAAGGGAAGGGAAGGGAAGGGAAGGGAAGGGAAGGGAAGGGAAGGGAAGGGAAGGGAAGGGAAGGGAAGGGAAGGGAAGGGAAGGGAAGGGAAGGGAAGGGAAGGGAAGGGAAGGGAAGGGAAGGGAAGGGAAGGGAAGGGAAGGGAAGGGAAGGGAAGGGAAGGGAAGGGAAGGGAAGGGAAGGGAAGGGAAGGGAAGGGAAGGGAAGGGAAGGGAAGGGAAGGGAAGGGAAGGGAAGGGAAGGAGATTTTCCTGCCAATGTCCCTAAGATCCAGACTGGCTGTGCTCCTTCCCAGCCTCAGTTCCCCCTTTGTCCAGCCCTTTGTTGTGTCTGTTTGGACTGAAACATCTCCAGAGCAGAGACAGAGGGGGCTGGAAAAGGCAGTGCTGCCCTGGTCTAGCTGTGGGCATGGAAATGGCTCTGAACTCAATCCACTCAAATTCCAGGGCCTGAAGGGGCTCCAGGAGAGCTGCAGAGGGACTGGGGACAAGGATGGAGGGACAGGAGCCAGGGAATGGCTGCCAGTGCCAGAGGGCAGGGCTGGATGGGATCTTGGGAACTGGGAATTGTTCCCTGGCAGGGTGGGCAGGGGCTGGGCTGGAATTGCCAGAGCAGCTGTGACTGCCCCTGGAGCCCTGGCAGTGCCCAAGGCCAGGCTGGACATTGGGACACTGGGAGAACCTGGCACAGTGGCAGGTGGCCCTGCCATGGCAGGGATGGGATGGGATGGGATGGGATGGGATGGGATGGGATGGGATGGGATGGGATGGGATGGGATGGGATGGGATGGGATGGGATGGGATGAGCTTTCAGGTCCCTTCCAACCCAAACCCCTCTGGGATTCCCTGATCTCAGCTGTGCTGCTCCCAACCTTGTTCTCCTGGCAATGATTTCCTGTTTCCCTCAGAGCTGTCCCAGCTCAGAAATCAACCCTGGGGCACATCATTCATCTCATTTGGAGTGATTAATGCCCCAAAGCTGCAAATAATGCCCAGGGGAAGCAGGGAAGGAATCCTGTCTGTAATTGAGAGCCCAAGGGCTCTGCTGGAAAAGCTCCCTGTCCCTGTGTCTGCACAGGCAGGATTGCAAAGGGCAAATTCCCACAGCCCATGGACTGACTGCCTGGGGAGGAGCTCTGGCTGCTGTTCCATCCCACAATGACCATTTCCTACATTGCTGTCACCAGCTGCTCGCTCAGGTACCTCTGGGCTCAGGGAAGTTCTGGGGAATTGGGAAATGGAGGTGTCTGGGCAGAGCAGGAGAAGGAGCTGGTCTGGAGCATCAGGTGGCTGCCTTGGCAGTGGCAGCAAGCGCTGGGTCCAGTCCTCGCCATCTGCACCAATAATCAAGGCTTCATTAGAAACCCGGATTTGTTGTAAATTAGAACATGTAATTAGAAAATGTGTCTGCTAATTGAGTCCCTTTGATGTAGTTCTCAAGATGTGTTGCTGATCCCACACAGAGCGGGTTTTTAATGCCTTTTATTTATCCACATTTCCCCCATTTATTGTTATTTGCAGCTCAAACTCTTTGCTGATCAGAAATATTCTGAAATCCATCGTGCAAAGAGCAGTGTCATTGGGGCTATTTATAAACACGGAGCTGGCACAAAATGCCATTCAGCAAATTCCTTTTTTTAGGTTGCTTCCCTCCACACCCCCTCCCCGCTCCTTTTTCCCTTTCCTTTATGTTTCCGACTACAAAACAAGAAGTTTCTATTTCCGCCGTGCGAGCTGCAGGCAGCGAGTGGGGATGCTGCAGTAGGTGGCACTCCTCCCTCTGCCTCAGCTCCACCAGGGTTCTGCCTGCCTGCAGCTGATGCCTCTCAGGAGGTGGGAATGTGATGCCCTGAACTCCTGTGCTCGCCCAGCATCCCCCAGCACACTCAGAAAAGCCCAAGGTGTAGAACACAAGTGCAGGGCTCGTTCCTGGCTGGAATGGTGTCACCTGAGCTCCCTACAGGTCTAATTTGAGCTGGTGCCCTCTGATCCTGGCCCAGGAAGGCACCACGTGCCCAGCTGGGGTGGGAAGTGGCCTCACCAAGCTCTGTCTGGGCTATTCCTGCTCCTGCCAAAGGGGTTGGAGCTTCTCGAGGAAGGGAGCGCTGCAGACATGCAAAAAAAAAAAAAAAATCTTATTACCCTTATGTAAGCTGAGGGAATTAATTAAATAAATGCACAAAAATATCCTCTGAGGAAAACAGAACAGCCAGCCCAGATCTCAATTTCCTGAAATTGGCTCCAGCACCAAGTGGGGCCTTTCCAAGGCTTTACTCCTTGTAGGAAACATCTCCATTGAGGGGAGAGGGAGGAAGTTTAACCCCTGAGGCTCTGCTCTCCCTCTCTGTTGGGGTGGCAGCTTCATTCTCTGGATTCCTGGAGATGAAGGGATGAAGGAGGGAGGAATGAGACCCAAAGGGATTTTGTAGAGGGAGGTTGGATCAGCAGGAGGGATCCACAACCCCTGCGTGCTCCATGTGGGCTGAGACCAAAGCAAAGCTTCTCCTGGGATTGCTCCATGAGCCCAGCGAGGGTCTGAAGGGACCTCCATGAGCACCCCAACCTGCCAGGAGCCTCTGCAGCACAAACAGAACCCAGGAGCTGCTCCCCATCCCTGGGAACAAGGGATTGCTGTCCTGTCCTGGGTGTTTGCCCCTCCCTGGGGCTGCAGAGCGTCTCCAGCAGAGGAGCAGAGGAGCTTTTCTGGAGGGAGCAGAGTGGGAATGATGAATGATGATCCTGCTCTGCAGGGCCTCGGGATCAGAGACCACCTCCCTGTGCCCTGGGAACCCTCAAACCCAGCTCAGCCCCGCAGGACTGGCTCAGGGTTTGGGTCCCAATGAAGGGAATGCTGTTGTTCCCAAAGCCCAGAGTGCCACCAGGCTGGAATCAGGAATCAGGGATTGCTGGAGACACGGGAGCACGGCAGAGGAGTTTAGTGCTCCTAATAAAAAAAATCTAATTCGTCTAATCTGGAGGAAACACTAAAAGCTACATGCTACCAATTATTTCCTTCTAGTTTTAATTTACAGCAATCAGTTATAATGGATGAAATTAATTCTCAGTTTAATTCTGTTGGCTGTGTGCTTAGAATCCCATTTTTTTCCATCTCCCCTTTTCCCAGCTGGAAATTCGCTGCATTCAGCTCCACTGGTGCTGCTTAGGGTGGAACATTGGCCCTAATTGTTTACAGCCATCCCAACCTTTGGTGGAATTCCCCATTGGCTGTAGATTTGGGGGGTTGGCTCACATCAGTTCTGCCTTCCTGTTCAAACCCAAGGTTTTAACATTGAAATTATGAACATCAACATCTCTATCGTCCATCCATGGATCCCTGGGTCCATCTCTGAGCCTGGGCTCTCTCTGGCTGTAGAGAAGCCTGTGGGGTTCTCCTGAATTACCCCAGTTAAAGAGTCTAGAACTGGTCAGAAACACTGCAAGGAGTGAGGAGCACAATTCACCTCCTCCCTCTGATGGTTCCCCTTCATCTCTGATGGTTCCCTGTCCTATTGCACCAAGTGGTTTCTTTAGTTGTTGTTTCTGCCCTGGGTGTTTGGCGATTTGCACTGATCACATGGTTTGTCCCATTCTGCCCTTTCCCCTCTAAGCCCCACTGATTTGTCCCAGGTTTCCTCCTCATCACTCCTCACTGGTATCCCATTGGCTGTGGTCCTCTTCCTCCACCCTCATTCCCTGGGTTTAAAAGTCTCCCACCATCAGCCATTCCCTCTCTTTTCCCTCTGGGACATCAGCTCGGCCCCAGGTGACTCCTGTAAAGGAATAAAGTAGGACTTTGGTCCCGAGTGGAAAGAGCACCTCGAGTCTTTTACTTTTGTCCTTGCAAAGGCTGTGAGGGATGAGGGTCCAGAGCCAGCTGGATTGGACCCTCAAAGGTCCCAGAGAGATCAGCCTTTACAGTTCCCCTCCATCTCTGATGGTTCCCCTTCATCTCTGATGGTTCATCTTTGTTCTTCCGATGTCTCATCTTCACCCCTCTGATCATTCCTCTTCATTCCATTGATGGTTCTCCCTCATCCATCTGATGGTTTGCCTTCATCTTTGAGGGTTCACCTCATCCCTCTGGTGGTTCACCTCCATCCCTGAATGTTCTCCTCCATCCCCAAAGGTTCTCCTTTATCCCTGAAAGTTCTCCCTCATCCTTGAAGGTTCTCCTCCATTCCTGAAGGTTCTCCTCCATCCCTGAAGGTCCTCCTTCATCCCTGCAGGTTCTCCTCCATCCCTCTGATGGTTCACTCTTATCTCACCGCTCAGCTGGGAACAGGCACAGCGAGGAAGATCCAATGGGGTGAGAATGGGGAGGTCTGGAGCATCTCCCTACCCAGGAGAGGCTGAAGGAGCTCCATGGTCCTGGTGGGTCCCTTCCAGCTCGGGAAATTCTGATTCCAAACCCACAATGCTGGCTCAGAGCCCGGCCAGATCCAGTTCCCTGAGCCCCTCTGGACATGGGAGCACTGGCTGGATTCACCCCCATTTCCCCAGGATGTTATTATTGCAGAGAACTGGAGCAAAGTTCAGACAGAGTCAGAGAGCTGGTATTTTTACACCCAGCCTCTCACCCGCTCCTTTTGACACCTCTTTTCCTTTGGAAAGGGTATTTTTGCCTGGCAAGTGCTAACGGATTACATCAGCCCGGCCGGCTCAGCCCGACACCCCGCAGCCAAAGCTGCCGTGTGGGGCTTGTGTTCCCTGCAACGCTGAATGAAAGCAGTGTGAAAACAGAGACCTCTGGGCACAGCAAACCCCGCTCAGCTCCAACAACAGAGAGCTCCGGAAGAGCTGTCAGCACAGCCCCGCTCCCATCGCTGCTATCAGCGCTCCATCTGATCCGCGGGGAGCAGGAATCCTCCTCCTCTGGAGTGCCCCCGAGTTAAACCCGGGCAGCACACGCTGCTTTAATCCGCTCCGAGTGACTGAGCTGCTTGTACTCTGGTGAGGATGCAGAGATCCTTTTGGGGCTCGGGGAGCTCCGGAGCTGATGCACGGCACTGCCCAGATCAGCTGTGCTTTCAAGCGGTGCCACAGGCAGTGGGAACGGATGGAACCTTTTATTTCCCACAATAAAATGCCAGACACATTTGGTTTTAAGTGCCAGGAAGCTCCTGGATTATGCACGGGATCCCTACGAGATGCCCAGGGCTGGAGCCAGTCTCAAACCTACCTCCCTCCCTCCCTCTCTTTTTCCCCATTTCTCAACACCGGTTTGGGGCATGGGAAGCCCTCTGGAACGGGGCTGTGACTGCGCAGAGCCTCGTGGGGAATGAATGGTTAATGGGAACAATGCAGATGTAATGAGGGAGTTAGAATAGCTTTATTTATGGGCTCCACATTAAAGTGATATCACAGCATTAAATCTTCCCCCCATTAGCGCTGGAGTGGGAGCGGGAGTGAGGCAATCACGGCCAATCTCCCCATCAGTCTCTGAAGAGACGGGAAATTCACGCTGGAGGGGCAGCCCCTACTCAGCGGGGCTGGGACAGGCGGCCAGGGCTGCGTTAGAGCCCAGGGAGCTCCTTGGAGGGACACCCGATGTCCCTGGCCCCACAGAGGGCACCCCACACCTCAGGGAAAGGCAGTGGGGAGCTGACCGGGGACATTTCTGAGCTGGGACCTTCTGAGAGGGAGAAAAGCACAGATTTGGTGCTATGGGGATGTCTCAGTGTTCTCTGGGCTTGGTGTGTCTGTGCTCGCCATGGGAAGGGGACAGCAGCCTCCCTCTGAGCTGAGGTGCTGCCCAGCCAGGGCTTCCAGGGATCACTTTGGGAATGTGAAGTAATGCCTGGCTTTGGAATTCCTTTCCAGAATGTGGAATTCCTTAAACCCTACCACAGCCAGGGGTGCATGAGAAGGACCACATCATTTATTTACTGCCACACATCACTGATAGCTTTTATTAAACTCGAAATCATTTCCATTTTCTATTTGCCAAAAATTTCTAGACGTCCTTTGTGGTTCAGTTTTCCCGTGGATTTTTCAGAGCTGTCAACAGAAAGCAAAGATCATCAGCCCTGTAACTCCAGAGGTTCCAGTGCAGGGTTTGCTTTCTGCTAAATGCCTCTTCAAATATTCATCTGAAATTAATGGGGAATGGATTTCCGTGATGTGATGTGAGACAATAAACCCAGATGTTCACTCTGCAGCAGCGACTCCGCTGCAGGGATGTGAAGCCCTGAGTTCATTTTGGCTGCCTTTGCTCCTCAGAGCTGCAGGGACAGTTCGCTGTGGCTGCTTCCTTCAATCCCTTTGAACTTCGGAAGCAGAAATTAACTGTTCTGATCTGAAAGCCAATGGAAAAGAGGCTGGAAAGGGGCTTTGGAAAAGAAAGAATGGCTCCCAGTGCCAGAGGGCAGGGCTGGATGGGATCTTGGTAATTGGGAATTGTTCCCTGGCAGGGTGGGCAGGGGCTGGGCTGGAATTGCCAGAGCAGCTGTGGCTGCCCCTGGAGCCCTGGCAGTGCCCAAGGCCAGGCTGGGCATTGGGGCTGGCAGCACCTGGCACAGTGGCAGGTGTCCCTGCCATGGGATGGGATTTAAGGTCCCTTCCCACCCAAACCATTCCAGGATTCTGTGATGGGTCAGAGCTTCTTTGCTGTGCATGTGGGGAAACTGAGGCACATCCATCCGGAAACGCTGGAGCTGAGCCCTGCCTGCTCTCGCTGTTCCCTGCAGAGCCACAAAAGGCTCTTCCAGAGGCTGCACAGGAGCTGTGCCAGCCCCTCTGCGCCACTCGGTGTCGAGCTCAGTCCGGTGTGTCACAGCCACGCTTTGATTGTCACCTTCTTCCACGGGCAGGGCAGGGACAGCGGGGCTGGGGCGGGATCACGGCAGGGCTGGCTCAGGAGCGGCTCCGGAGGGGGAAGAGACAGAGCAAAGGCAGAGGAGAGGCAGAGGCAGAGCAGAAGCAGAGGAACAGGCAGGGGCAGAGCAGGGTCAGAGGCAGAGGCAGAGCAGGGGCAGAGGCAGAGCAGGGGCAGAGGCAGAGGCAGAGCAGGGGCAGAGGCAGAGCAGAGACAGGGACAGAGACAGAGGCAGAGCAGAGGCAGAGCAGAGCAGAGCAAAGCAGAGCAGGGACAGAGAAGAGGCAGAGCAGAGCAGAGGAAGGTTCGCTGGGCGCCCGCAGTGACACGAAGTGTGACACGGAATTAGCGGGGATTATGCGGCATCAGCGGCCCCCGACAGAAGGACACTAATCGCCCTCTCCCACATCAAAGCCTCTCATCGACGCCTAAGCGCCTTAAGAGTGTTCCACTTTATCAAATGAAAATAATGACGCTGTGTTTTTCGTTCCCTTGAAGGGGGAGATGCCCCAGGAAGCTCCGGCTCCCTCTGCCCGCAGTGCCCGGCCCCGGGAAAGGGCTCGGGAATGCCGCTGGAAAGGCGAGCTCCATCCCCGGCCTTGAGCAGATCTGAGCCATCTCCTGCCGGGCACTGCGAGCACAGCCCGACCCTGGCACAGCCTGATCCCCATCCTGGGCACAGCCTGATCCCGGGCACAGCCCGATCCTGGGCACAGCCTGGCAGGCACAACCCGGTGGGCACAGCCCCATCCTGGGCATTCCCCCATCCTGGCATGGCCCCATCCTGGGCATAGCCTGATCCTGTGCACAGTCTGATCCTGGGCACAGCCTGATCCTGGCACAGCCCGATCCTGGCACAGCCCGATACTGGGCACAGCCTGAACCTGGGCACAGCCCGATCCTGGCACAGCCCGGTCCTGGGCACAGCCTGGCAGGCACAGCCCAATCCCAGGCACAGCTCTATCCTGGGCACTGCCCAAACCGGGCACTGCCCAATCCTGGGCACTGCCCTGCAGGCACAGCCTGATCCTGTCACAGCCCAATCATGGGCACAGCCTCACCCTGGGCACAGCCCAATTCAGGCACAGCCCTGCGGGCACTGCCCAATCCCGGGCACAGCCCGGTGGGCACAGCCCCATGGTGGCACAGCCCCATCCTGGCGCTGCCCGGCGGGCTCCAGCACTTCTGAGATGATTTGATGGAGTGAAACCTCCCCTTTTTTTGCTGCAAAATCCCGAGTGCCTGATGGATACCTTGAGCAAACCCATCCCTCTCCTGCTAAGTGGCTTGTGCTGCCTGTGCTCAGGAAGAGTTTGATGTGTCCCCTTGGAAAGTGCTAAAATGAAACTTTTCCATTTTCCAGCCTGCAGCGGCCTTGCTTAGAATTCACCATTATTTTTATGATCACTTTTGAAATTGCTCAGGCTGGAAGTAAAACTTTCCCTTGGGTCTGCAATTACATTTTTTCATCCAATTTCCTAAAGAAAAAGTTGGAAGTTTTTGGGGTTTTTTGGGTTTTTTTTTAAACCTAGTTTAACAGAATCTTTGATTTTGTATTTTAAATTATGCAGCATTACCAAAGAGCCTTGAAACCAGTTATTCAAACAGGTCTTTCCTTTCTCCCACGCTAAAGGACAAATCCTGCCCTTGCAGGGAAGAGCAGCTCCAGGAAGGAGAGGGGAGCTTTGCAAACCTGGGGGAGCAAATGAGCCCTCATGGCTCAGCCTTTAAAGCTGTCAGATGGTTCTTCCATCCTTGGATATTCCAGATCCATCACCCTGGGGAGGAGAAGGCTCCAGGGAGAGCTCAGAGCCCTTGCAGGGCCTGAAGGGGCTCCAGGAGAACTGCAGAGGGACTGGGGACAAGGATGGAGGGACAGGAGCCAGGGAATGGCTCCCAGTGCCAGAGGAATGGCAGGGCTGGATGGGATCTTGGCAATTGGGAATTGTTCCCTGGCAGGGTGGGCAGGGGCTGGGCTGGAATTGCCAGAGCAGCTGTGGCTGCCCCTGGAGCCCTGGCAGTGCCCAAGGCCAGGCTGGGCATTGGGGCTGGCAGCACCTGGCACAGTGGCAGGTGGCCCTGGGCTGCAATCAGCTGCCATTGAAGATCCCTTCCCACCCAAACCACTCTGGCATTCACATTCCTCAATCAAGGATGGAAACCAGCACCAAAACCCATTGCAGCAAATGGAGAAAGGAAAGGAAAGAATGATTTCCTGGCTGGTTGCAGGTGCCCCCAGTGCCATTTGCCACAGGGGGTTTGTAGCCTGGCAAGGGCCTGGTTAGAGAGGTTTGGGCTGTGCCAGGGTGCCCAGAGCAGCTGTGGCTGCCCCTGGAGCCCTGGCAGTGCCCAAGGCCAGGCTGGAGCACCTGGCACAGTGGGAGGTGTCCCTGCCGTGGCAGGGGTGGCACTGGAGGGGGTTTCAGGTCCCTCCCAGCCCAGCCCAGTCTGGGACTCAGAGCTCCCCCTGTGCTCCCCAGGCCCCTCTGGTTGCCACAGGAACTCTCCAGTTTGGATTTCCCTGCTCTCCCCAGGCCTTTATCAGGGCAGGGGCTGCATTTCCACTGCTCCCAGTCCCAGCCAGGTGTGTTCAGAGCAGCCCTGGGCACTCACTGCCCCTGCTCTGGGGCTGCTATTTAGCCAAACCCAAACTCTTTTATTAAGCAAATTGCTCCCAAGGCCTGCAGAAATCAGCAGCTTTGTCAGCTCCACACAATCACACACCCGGAGAAAATGAGAGCTGAGATAGAAATCTGTAGTTTCATCTTGAAATAATGACTTTTTCAATGTCTAAATCTTGTTTTCCTGAGCCAGCCCAGCCCCTGTCTAGACTGGTTCTGTTGTTCCCTCCTGAGCAGCCAGGCCAGCTTTGGCACAGTGGCAATGCCGTGGCCTCCCTGCGCTGTCCCATCCCTCGCCAGCCAAAGTCACATTTCTGCTGGGTGGCCCTGGCCCCTCCCGAGGTTGGGTTTTCACAAACGATCATTATCTCTGCTGTCCTGCCATGCTGAGCAGCCTGATCTCGGCATGTCACATGTCATTAGCTTTAAAGTCACTTAGCAAAGACATTTTGTCTGCAGCTGGGTGGATCTGTCTGGTCTGTGCCACTTGTTTTCAGCTCTCAGGCTGTAAGATCTTCATGTCATGGCTCTGTGCCTCAGTTTACCTTTCTCCTCTACTCATTTCAAGGAAGAACCCAATTTTTATTCTAATTTTTGCTGTATTTCATTTTGCTGTATTTTATTCTGGTTTTCCAAGTAGCAGTGCAGCTCTTGGCAGTTGTTTGAGCCTCTGCAGAGGAGCAAAACCCCCACGTGTGCAAACCCTGGGCCCGGGAGTGTGGGAGGCTCTGCCGCCTGGCACTCCTGCCATGCTGGAGGTTCCTCCTGGGGATTCAGACATCCATCCCTGCCTTCCCCTCCTCCATGCCCTGCTGTCTCGGGTTGCTGTTGTTATTGCTGCCCCCAGATGTGCAGGATGTCTCTGCTTCGGCCCGCGCGGCTGAAGAACAAGTCTGGACTCTTCACTTTTCGGTCTTGAGGTTGTTTATTAATTCTTATCTATAAAATGTTCTTTCTGCCCAGCCGAGGTCTGCTCAGCAGGGCAGCCATAGGCACTTTGTGTTGGCCTCTTATACTACAAACTACCTATAACATATTTACACCTAATTCCCAATACCCATCACCTGTGTTAGACAGTGCACTTCTACTCTAAACCAATCCCAAAGTGCCAACATCACTGCAGAAAATGGAGACCAAGAAGAAGAAGAAGAAAGGCTGGACACGCCCAAGTTCCTCCATCCTGTCCTCATAACTCCCACATCAAAAATCCCAAAATCTACATTTCTACCCTGTGATAATTTTATTATTATACAATTCAAAATTCTGTGACTTTCAGGTCCTCATACAAAGTTGATAACTTGCTCCAAGGGTCACAATCATATCCCCAGGTGCTCTGGGCTGTGTGCCAGGGTCTCTGAGCCCCCAGCGGGGTCCTTGGCAACTCTGGGCACCCAGAGGGGTGCACTGAGTTCCAACACTGGTGCAGGCTCTGGGAAGGGTGAGTTCATTAACTCTTGTAGAAGGCACCTGAGGTGGAAAATCCTTTATGAGCACGTGGTTTGGGTGGTGGGGAGGAGCTATCACAGCACTCAGAGCTCCCCTGGACTCTGAAAAATCCCTTTGCCAGGATCTTTTCTCCTGAGAAGCTTCAGCTTCTCCATGTTTTGCTGCTTTGGAGTGTGATTTGGAGAATTGTTTACCCAGCATGTGAATTGTTTTTACTTGATGACCAATGACAGCCACCTGTGTCAAGGCTGTGAGCAGGCACAGGTTTTTATTATTCATTCCTTTGGTAGCCTTCTGATGTCTCCTTTCTCTCTTTCTTTCGTATAGTTTTAATGTATCATTTTCTTTTAATATAATATATATCATAAAATAATAAATCAGCCTTCTGAAACATGGAGTCGAGATTCTTATCTCTTCCCTCGTCCTGGGGACCTTCAAACACCACCACAGCTGTCACCTCCAGTGTGGCTCTGAGCAGGGGCTGAGCTCCCCCTGAGCCTCCTGAACCAGACTCAGCTCAGACAGACCCCAGGGAGAGCCCAGCAGAAGATTTGCCCATGGAGGAACTGGGGAAAATCATTGACTCCAACAAAACTTCCATCCACCCCAGCCGAGCCTGGTGACACTGCTGGGACCTGAACCCCACGTGGGGACTGGGGGAAAAGGGGGGAATGGTTTTCTCTTATAAAACAAAAGGGGGAGATGCTTTTCCCTTATAAAAAAAAAAAAGGAGGGGAATGGTTTTCCCTTATAAAAAAGAGGGGGAAATGCTTTTCCCTTATAAAAAAAGGAGGGGAATGGTTTTCCCTTATTAAAAAAAAAAAAAGGGGGGGGGGAAAATGGTTTTCTCTTATAAAAAAAGAGAGAAATTGATTTCCCTTCCAGTTATAACAACCCCACTCCTGAGCTCTGTGCTGGTCACCACACGTGGCTCAGGGCAAAGCCAGGCAAGGTGTCCATGTCCCCATCCATGTCCTCATCCTTGTCCCCATCCATGCTCCCCAACCCCAGTGTCCCTGTGGAAGGGGTGGAGGGACTGAGGGGTCACAGATGGAGCTGGCAGCCCTCACTGCAGCCTCAGGGACCCCTGAGCTGCCCCACAGGGCATCCAGCAGCTCCTGCAGCTCCTGGCTGTGGGGACTGACAGCCTGGCCAGGGACACGGGGGGGCAGTCAGTGCTGTGGGTGGGGAACAGTCCATGTGTCCCCACAGTCCGTGTGTCTGGCACAGTCCATGTGTCCCCACAGTCTGTGTGCCAGGCATAGTCTGTGTGTCTGGAACAGTCTGTGTGTCCAGCACAGTCTGTGTGTCCCCATGGTCTGTGTGTCCAGCACAGTTCATGTGTCCCCACGATCCATGTGTCGGGCACAAAATGTGCATCCCTTGGCTGGTGGCTGCTGAAGGCACTGCAGGGCTGGCATATGGTGCCACCCTGGGTCAGGGGCAGTGGCAGGGCTGGCACATGGTGCCACCCTGGGTCAGGGGCAGGGCCGGCACACAGTGCCACGCTGTCTCAGCCTTCCATCACCCTGACAGTGCCCTTGGCAGTGTCGGGTGTCTGGCACTGAAGCACCCACAGTGTCTCTGCCAGGCTGAGGAGCCCTGGGCAGCCCCGGTGCCCCCAGGGTCTGTCCCCTCTCCTGGCACAGAGATGTCCCTGCTCGGCTGCCTTTTGGGAAAGGCCTTTTCCAAGATGAAAATGCCATTTGGGGGAAGGTGGGGGAAGTCCTGGTGCTGTACAGGGTGATGGAGGAGGCATGAAGAGCAGGGCTGGCATTGAGCTGTGCAGGGTGATGGAGGGGGCACAGGGAGCAGGGCTGGCACTGGAAGGGGAGCTCAAGGACAAGGACAGCCTGCAAGAGCAGAGCTGGCCCAGACAGGCCAGCAGCAGTGCTGGCAGCAGGCTCAGCAGGCTCCCATGCCTCTGATGCATTTTCACAACGACTTTTTGCATTCTGCTCGTGTTTCTTTCTATTTCTACACCTGGATCGTGGCCAGAATGAAAAAGAAGAAGGGCAGATAGAAAACTTAGTGCTTTTCAATTAAACAGGAAGCTCTTTGCCATTGTAAGCGAGCTTATTTAGACATTAAATCAAAATCAAATGCTTGCACTATCAGTGCTGCTCACAGGCTGATAATTAATGATGGCTCTCCCCAGCACAAACCCTCGGTGTTCTGTCAGCACCACTGTAAGCTTTGATCGAAAGCTTTTTAAGTAGTTTCAGAAGCTGGATCTGTAAAATAAAAATAACCCAGAGTGGTAATTCTCTGCCCAAGAAATAAATAATAAAAGCTCAGAGCGTTTAAGTGTTGGCTGTCAGCTCATCAGCGATGCCAGCATCACAGGCTGAGGGAGCAGACAGGGAAGGAAGGGGTTTCTGGGCACTTAGGTGGGGACTCTCTTACATCCCTCTGCCAGCAGGAAGGAGTTTCAAGGCAGATGTGAATTATTTCTGCCTTTTCTGCACTCTCTGTGGTGAAAAGGGATCTCAGTGCCCATGAAAATCAGGCTCAGTTGTTATGGAAATACATAAACCCACCCCAGGCAGTGCTGCCCATCCCCGGCTGGGAGCTGGGAGGGATGAGCAGGGAGGGATGAGCAGGGAGGGATGAAGAGGAAGGGAGGCAGAGCTGCTCTCAGGGTGTGCATCAGTCCCTGCTGGGCCAAGGGTCCCAGGGTCAGGTGTGTCCTGGGAGGCACAGCCTGGGGGCAGGAGGGCTGCAGGAAGGTCAGGAACCTCAAACTGGGCTGTGCCTGGAGGGTCTCCCTTCACCACCCACCCCTCACCCTCCTGACAGGGTTTGCACTGACCCCCTTCCCAGCCAGGCCTTTTCTCTGTGCCTTTTCCCCCACTCCCTTCAGGAGCACACAGAGCCCTGTGCTGTCCCACTGGAATCCCACCTGAGCATGGTGAGCCTCCCTCTCCATCCCACCCACCTCGGCACGGGATGGAGGAGCCTCCCCCCACCCCTGATCCCTCTCCCCCATGCTGAAGGAGCCTTCTCCTGTCTCCTGTCCCATCTTTGGAGCAGGGTCACCAGCAGGGCTCCCCCGGCTGCCAGGGCCACCAGCAGGGCTCCCCTGGTAGCCTGGCACTGCTGGGGCACTCACTCTCATTATTTCTGTCTGAATTGGGAGCTGCTTCCCTGCTCTGCCCTGTCCTGTGCTGCCCTCAGGGCTGGGGCCTCCCCCTCGTTCCCAGTTCCAGTGCCTGACCACCCTCTCAGGGAAGAATTTCCCCCAATATCTAATTTAACCTCCCTGGTGCAACTTCAGGGCACTTCCTCCTGTCCTGACCCTTGTTCCCGGGGTTTTCCTGCTCTTCAGGTGACATATGTCCCACCTGCCTTGCCCAAAAGGAGCCAGGGATGCCATGCCCGGGGGTGCCATGCCTGGGGGTGCCATGCCCAGGGATGCCATGCCCAGGGGTGCCATGCCCAGGGGTGCAGGAGCAGGACTGAGTCATTAAGAGCAATTTTAGGTAATTAAGAGCAGATTCTCACGTGCCAGTCTCCACACCCCAGGGTGACACAGAGCAGCCCAGAGAGGGCTCGGTCACCATCACCCCACTGATATTTGCTGCTGCTCCTCCTCTCCTGACTTGAACTGGGTTGAAATCTCTGGAAATCATTAGAAAAGCATCTTGGGGCAGTCTGAGCACGAGGATCATGGCATGAGGAGTTTGTCATGTTCCCCAGGCTGCCTGGAAGGAGCCCTGGACTTTGGGAAATGACAGCTTGGATGCTGCTCCCGCCGTGTCCTCAGTGAAGGATTTGGGCACTCAGGAGTCTGGAGAACACAGAATGGGGACACTGAGAGTTGTGTGGAGCAGTGGAGGGACAAGAGGCCTGGATTTGTCATCTCCAAGGGCCGTAATCACGGTAATTAACGGTGTTTGTAGGTGCTGGGCTGGCTGCAATAAGATTTTACACGCTGCATCTTCCACAGAACGATTTCCATTACTGGGAGCAGATATAAACTGACACGGGCTCAGGGTGACTCGGGAAATCAATAAACAATAAAACTTAGCATGAAAACAAATAAATTAACCCAATCAGAAGAGACACTGCGAACCCATCAGACTTGTTAGACAGATGAAGTCAAGTGTCACTCCCAGGGCTGAGCAGACACGCCAGGCTCCCTTTAAGGATGATTTTCTCAGCCTCTTTAGGACTGAGCTTGTTTCCATCTGCCAAACTCAGTCTGAATCAAGCAGGAGGAGACAGACAGGCTCCAAAATATCTCATCTCCCTGGAAGGGGTTTCTGTGCTCTGCTCTCCTCATGGCTGGACAGAGGCTGAGGCCCTTTGGGGTTGGATGTGCTTCACCCTGAGCCCAGCTCTGCTGGCAGAAACCCAGGGTGAGCCTGGCATGAGTCCCTGCCTCCAGTGGGACTGGGAGCCAGCCTGGATGAGGGATTCACTCATTTAAGTGCTCTCCTATAATTGTAGGTGAATCAGAGAATCAGGGGATGGTTTGGGTTAGAAGGGACATTACATGCAACTCAGTGCTACCCCAGGGCCACCTGCCACTGTGCCAGGTGCTGCCAGCCCCAATGGCCAGCCTGGCCTTGGGCACTGCCAGGGCTCCAGGGGCAGCCACAGCTGCTCTGGCAATTCCAGCCCAGCCCCTGCCCACCCTGCCAGGGAACAATTCCCAGTTCCCAAGATCCCATCCAGCCCTGCCATTCCTCTGGCACTGGGAGCCATTCCCTGGCTCCTGTCCCTCCATCCTTGTCCCCAGTCCCTCTGCAGCTCTCCTGGAGCCCCTTCAGGCCCTGCAAGGGCTCTCAGCTCTCCCTGAAGCCTTCTCCTCTCCAGGGGAGCACCCCCAGCTCTCCCAGCCTTTTCTGACAGGAAATTCCTGATTTAACGTTCACCTCTGGCTCATTTCCCACACAAACCCGGATCAGTCCCTGCACAAAGCTGTGAATTTCCTCTGCTTGGCCTCCTCAGTCCAGCCCCCCTCAGGTGGCACCTACAGCCCCCTCTGGTCCTGATCCCTCCCCACACAGCTGGGCTGGGACCCTGCCCTCCCACCCTGTCACATTTCCATGAATAATTCCATTGCAGCTGGACTGTGCCCGGCCGGGCTGTGCCAGGTGCTGCTCTCACACAGGGAACAGTCTCAGGCACTTTCCAGTAGCATGAGAAATCATTTTTTATTGCCTATAATTACGTGTTTCTAGCTAAATTAATCACTGGGGTAGATCTGGGTTTGGTACAACAGAACTGCACCAGGCTGAGTTTGACCCTGTGGCTTTGCGTGAGCTCAGCCTAATGATGTTAATTATGGGGGAGGGAGGAATAATCCAGGGGTTAACAGGGCTGGGGCTTGGCAGCAGAGCTGGCTGGGAAAACAGCAAAAATATTTGGGGGTTGACTTGACAAGAATTGTATTTTCTGCAGTTAAAATAATTAAAAACAAAGCTGAAATAAAAATGGTTCCAGCCCAGATGAAGATACAGTTAGCCAGGGGGAGTTGTGGAGCCTCTGCTCCGCAGTTGTTGAGGAAAACACTGAGCAATAAAATCCCATTTCCAGAGGAAATGTCCCGGTGTTGAGAAGGGGAATTGGCAGTGGGGGAGGAACCCTGAGCTGGAGGGGAGGAAGCAGCTCTGGCCCCCAGAATGAACTGAGAGGGATGTTGGATTTGTCTTTCCAAACCAGCTGTGGGTCTGCTAGCAGGTAAAACCAGCCCTGGGAGATAAAAGAAACAATGGGGAAAATTGATGAATGGAAAAAGACATTTGCCTTTACAACCCTTTACAACTGTAGGTTGGCTGGTAAATGGAATTGGGCATTGAAAGATGAAAGAAACAATGGGGAAAACCCCTAAATTCCATAAGAATTAAAAATTGAAAGGGAGGGTTGTACATTAGAGGGGAATCTTTGGGATCTGGTGTTCTGGGAAGTCTGAACCTCTCAGGTACCTCAGAAATGGGGAAAGAGAGAGAAGGGAAATGCAGCTGGGAAATTGGGATAAAAAGGGAGGCCGTGTCCTCCAAAAATTGGAGCGACCCTAGGGGATGCCCCATGGCCTCTCCCTTTATTGGAATAAAGTTCCAGGACTCCTCTGTCCCCTTTTTGGACATAAACCTCTGGTGTTTGTGGATTAATGTTCCTGACAGAGGGAATCTGGGCTCTTCAGCAGGAGCAGCTGGGCCCAGCCTGTCCCAGGCTCCCCTGGAGCTGCTTTGGCCCCAGACCTTCCCAAGAGGAGTGCCAAGGAAAAAGAAGTGAAAATCCCTGGTTTTCACCAGTGGGTGGATAATCCATGAAGTGTTTGTGTCTAATCTGAGGCTTTATTTAGATCCATTCATCTGGATTTTGAACTTTTCATGCTTACTTGTTTTTTGTCTTAATAAGTTCAATTATATTTTTAATTGGAAAATCAACTTTAACAGCAAAGCAGAGCTTTAAATCAAGAGAATGTTGAAAGAGGAAATTTCAGACTTCAGAACTTTCCGGTCACTTAAAATTCCATATAAATCAAAATGGACTTTTTCCTTTGAAAACTTCTGGCTCCAGCACGTCAGCATTTCTCCATGGGGGAAAAGATGAGGGAATTTCCTGGGCAATTTCCCAATATTTCTGGTACCTGCAGTAGCTGTTTAAAACCCTTTCACATCCTTTCACCCTCCCACACAGACTGCTGAGAAATAAATCCTTTGGAAATGGAAATCAGGCTTGAAGTAAACAGATTAGTAATGGTTATTCGGTAACACTTTATTAATTAAATGTCCTAAATACATTTAAACCTAGGCATTTAATTTAGATTTATTGGGATAATTTAGATTTATAAGAATCGTTATTATACCTTAAGTACAGTAAATGCCAATTGATTTTTATAGACAATATTTACTGAGGTGTAACCACAGTGCAAAATTTAATTATCTCCATGCTCAGTTAAAGGACAGGACAGAGGGTTCAGCCCCAGGACTGCAGGAGGTGCCAGGGCTGGAGTTGCTCCTGCTGCTGAGCTCTGCCCTGTCCCGTGCTTCCAGACCCTTCCAGGAGTGCCAAGAGCTCCACAGACACTTCTTCATAGGAAAATCTTCTACCTCGTGGTTCACCTGGAGAGGAGAAGGCTCCAGGGAGAGCTCAGAGCCCTTGCAGGGCCTGAAGGGGCTCCAGGAGAGCTGCAGAGGGACTGGGGACAAGGATGGAGGGACAGGAGCCAGGGAATGGCTGCCAGTGCCAGAGGAATGGCAGGGCTGGATGGGATCTTGGCAATTGGGAATTGTTCCCTGGCAGGGTGGGCAGGGGCTGGGCTGGAATTGCCAGAGCAGCTGTGGCTGCCCCTGGAGCCCTGGCAGTGCCCGAGGCCAGGCTGGACACTGGCACAGTGGGAGGTGTCCCTGCCATGGCAGAGCTGGGCTTTAACATGAGCTGAGCTGATCTTTAAGGTCCCTTTTCACCCTTTTGACCTGAGCTCTGATTTGTCATTGTGGTTCTGCTGCCAGAGATGGAGCCGCATTATCACATCTCCAAAGAGGGAGGAAAATGTTACAAGCTCCCAGTCACCCTGGGTGCTTCCCCACCCATGAATTGTTGATCTTCTGTTCCAAAGGATTTTTTATTTTACGTTTTTGTTCTTTACACCCTTTTCCCTGTGAGCAGCATTGATTTTCCTGTGAAGGGTCACTCAGTCAGGCTGGGTTTACCTTGGTGCTGCTGACCAGGGCTGACCAGAGGAGCAGAGCAGCCAGGAGAGCAGGACACACAATTCCCACAGTCCTGAGCCAGGAGAGCAGGGCACACAATTCCCAAACTGAGCCCGGAGAGCAGGGCACACAATTCCCACATTCCTGAGCCAGGAGAGCAGGGCACACAATTCCCAAACTGAGCCCGGAGAGCAGGGCACACAATTCCCACATTCCTGAGCCAGGAGAGCAGGGCACACAATTCCCACATTCTTGAGCCAGGAGAGCAGGACACACAATTCCCACATTCCTGAGCCAGGAGAGCAGGGCACTCAAATCCCAAACTCCTGCTGTTCACCCACAGCTTTAAAGCAAAGTAAAGCCCATGCCAAAGGACAAAAGCTGCCTTTTCCCATCCTGGGAGCTGCAGCAGGATCCCTGCCTGACAGGATGGGAATGCCATTGCTGCAGGGATCTCTCACTGCTTTGTTCTGCAGAAGTTTTGCCAGAGATTTGATTCAGGGGCTGTTTGGGGAGGTCCATGTTCCACCAGCTTTGCTTTGAGACTGGAGCAGGAACGAGCCCTGAGTGCCAAGCAGAGCCCAGCCAGGCTCACCTGTGCTCGTGTGAGCCCCACAAATCACCTCAGACACTCCAGCAAGGTCACAAACCCTCAGGAAACATCAAACAACCCCGGGCTGGGGCTTCAGCATGGATGTAGAGTTCTCATAGGAAATAATTCCCAGCGAGCAGCGCAGAGGGCAAGATAATGATTCCTGAAGTGAAAATAAGACAAAGCAGGAGGATTATGTGGGATAAACACATTTTTATGCAGTTATGCTGAAGACTTTGCTGTTGGAACCGTGCAATGTCAGTTTGCCCTCTCTGATCAGAGTCCCCACATTTTTCTCTGTCTCACACCCAAGTTACCAAAAGCCTCCAGCTCTCACCAAAATAAACTCCAAGTGCTTTAAACCCTCTGCACATCCCAGCCCATGCTCTGTGTCCTGGATTTACCTCTTCCAGGTGCAATATTCCATCTTTTCCAGGTGAAAAGTGATCTGCGGCTGGACAGGGATCTTGGGGCTGAATGAAATCCACGTCAGCTGCCAGGGCTGAGCAGATGGACGTGAGGGAGGGATGTTGTGTGTGGGAATCTGGCAGACTGAGGAGCTGGTCCTGTTGAATCAGTCATTGAGATAATTGGAATATGGCTATTTCTGGGAGGAGCAGCTTCTCTGTGTGTGCTGTGGCTCTGTTTGTGGGGACAGGAACACGGGAGCTGAGTCACTGCCTGGCTGAACTGGGAAGGGTGTTTGAAGGAGCCTTTGAGCCCTGGAATTGCCAGGCTCTGTGTATTGGGATAGAGCCACAAATGAGGGGGAATTGAGGAGGGAGCAAAGCTCAGTGCCCACATCACCAGCAGCCCCTGGGGAGCAGCTCTGCCTCCTGTGCAAACAGGATAACAGGGCTGCAGAGGGGAATCACAAAATGCTTCCTCTGGATGAGCTCTGGCCATGAAGCTGAACATTTTACTAAAGCCTTCAGAAATCTGGAGGAGTTTGTTGGCTGAGGCTTGGGTGGCACAAAGGAAATGCAAGGGCAGGTTTAGAATAGAGATCAGGACACAGGGAATGGCTTCCCCAGGGCTGGATGGGATCTTGGGAATTGGGAATTGTTCCCTGGCAGGGTGGGCAGGGGCTGGGCTGGAATTGCCAGAGCAGCTGTGGCTGCCCCTGGAGCCCTGGCAGTGCCCAAGGCCAGGCTGGGCATTGGGGCTGGCAGCACCTGGCACAGTGGCAGGTGTCCCTGGGCTGCAATCAGCTGCCATTGAAGATCCCTTCCCACCCAAACCACTCTGGCATTCACATTCCTCAATCAAGGATGGAAACCAGCACCAAAACCCATTGCAGCAAATGGAGAAAGGAAAGGAAAGAATGATTTCCTGGCTGGTTCCAGGTGCCCCCAGTGCCATTTCCCACAGGGGGTTTGCAGCCTGGCAAGGGCTGGTTAGAGAGGTTTGGGCTGTGCCAGGGTGCCCAGAGCAGCTGTGGCTGCCCCTGGAGCCCTGGCAGTGCCCAAGGCCAGGCTGGGGCACCTGGCACAGTGGGAGGTGTCCCTGCCATGGCTGGGGTGGCACTGGGTGGGATTTAAGGTCCTTTCCCTCCCAAACCCTTCTGGCATCTTAAGGGTACCAAGCCCTGTGCTGACACCAATCCACTGCCCCCCCTCCCGTGGATACAAACAGCAAAATTGGTGCTTGAACAGGACCACAGCCTCCAAATTCCCGTGGAGAATGACCAGACAGAAGAATAAAGGGAGAAAAATCTCCTGATGCACACAAATATTGTGTGAAAATGCAGACGGTTCTGTTGGTGAGCGTGCGAGGAACGCGGAGCACGGGGAACATGTTCCAAGTGTCAAATGGATTATACTCCAGCGCCCTTATTGTTTCATATAATTCTCATCTAATGTCACCCTTGGCAACAATAACACAATATTCGCTTTGATGGAGCCTCGCTGAATATTTTTAAGCAAAGAGGAGATTGCCGGGGGAGCAGGGGGAGGAGGGCAGGCGGGGCGGGGGTGGCAGAGCAGAGCCCCCGTGAATCCATCAGGAAGATGGAGCTTGCAGCTCCAGGGGCCCTGGCACCTGGGCTGTGCAGCCTCGGGATGCAGCGTTCAGCAGGAGCTTTGTCTCTGCTGGAACACAATTAGGGAGCCCTGGGCTGGGAGCAAAGCGAGCCGAGGAGCTCCGGGAGAGCAGAGGCAGGGACGTGGAGGGGGACAAATAATCTCAATTTCTGCAGGCTGAGCAGAGCTGTCACTGGCAAGGTCAGGCCAAAGGGAGCTCATTCCGTGGGAAGGGAGGAGAAAATGACTGCAAAGGTGGAAAGTGCCAAGAGGCAGCGTGGGCTCGTCCTCCCTGATTTGATTATCCTCCTGACCCAGGGGTTTCCATGAAGGTGATTCATGGACACAGCAGCCAGAGCCCAAGGCCTGGGCTCCCTCCTGCTGCCAGGAGAATTCCTGGGTGAAGACAGCAGCCCCAGGGACCAGGGGGCACAGGGGGAGAAGGGAAAGCTCAGCTCCCCTGTGACAGTGTTCACAGGGGTTCTTGGGTGAGGGAAGAGACGAGGATCTGACTCCATGTTTCAGAAGGCTGATTTGGTATTTTATGATATATATTACACTAAAACTATAGTAAAAAAAAATAGAAGAAAAGGTTTCATCAGAAGGCTAGCTAAGAATAGAACAGCAAAGAATGATAATAAAGGTTTGTGGCTTAACTCTCTGTCCAAACCAGCTGGGCTGTGATTGGCCATTAATTAGAAACATCAACATGGACCAATCACAGATGCACCTGTTGCATTCCACAGCAGCAAATAACCATTGTTTACATTTTGTTCCTGAGGCCTCTCAGCTTCTCAGGAGGAAAAATCCTAAGGAAAGGATTTTTCATAAAATATGTCTGCGACAGAGCTCCCCCTCCTCAGCACCGTGACCTCCAGCTGATCTAAGGGATAACTCTGCTGGAATCCCTCTTGGAACACATCCCCTGCACGGGGCACTCACTCAGAGCCCCCCATGATGCCCTGGATGATGCCCTGGGTGCTGCCCTGTCCCTGCCCTTGGTGTGCTGCAGGTTCCACCCTCCTGCCCCTTGTTCTGCTCCAGCCCAAGGGACTGAACCAATCCCTTAATTCCTACATCAATATTTTCCTTGGGAATCCCTCGGAGGAAAATAATATCAACAGAACTGATTACCATTTCCTGTGTGGCTGCCTGAGTAACGGGAACCAGATGATGTTTATCTTTAAAAAAATGAAAATGCCAATAACAAAGTAATTAAAAAAAAAAAAATCACCTCCTGGTATTTTCCTGTTGCAGCTGGAGAAATAACAGGGACATGCCACATCTGCATGTTCAAATCCAGAAAAAAAAAAGGGCTTTGTTCCAGGATTCAGGGAAGGTACAACCTCCCTGGCCCTGTTTCAAAGTGGAACTCCTGATTTTCAGCACATAACTCAATTTTAGGCATTTCTGTGGAATGAGCTTAATAAATGAAGAGCTTGTGAACATTCCTGCTGGGAGCACAGGTCAGGGCTCCCAGGGCTCAGCTGTGCCCTTTGCCAGGCTGAGCTGGAGGGGAGGTTTATTACTGGGGAGAATGGTGTAACTCAGTTCTGTTCAGTGAGATCACAGTTATTTACACAGATTTACACTGATTTGCCCAGATTTACACAGATTTACACAGTTCTGGAGCTCCTTCATCCACACCAACAGCACTAGGTGAGATTAAAATAAGGTGGGAAAACCTCATTAAAATGCCATTTTAAGCTCTCTGACAGGACAAAGTGTAGCTCTGGGAATGGATGTGCACATTGGACACTGAGGGAATTTATCCTTGCCCCCTGTAAAAAGAAAACTTCATCCCATTAATATCAGAGCATTTCTATCTGACCAGAGAACTCTTTCCAACCTCCTCCTTTCCCAGCTCCACTGCTTCCCAAAGTTTCCAACCCTCAGGCTGTATTTCTCACTGATTGATCCCTTTCATCATTCTTGGGGGTTTATTTGCTTTGTGTCTTTGAATTCTGTGAGTAAAATCCTGTTGTTTTCTCTTTTGCCATTTTCAGCCCCTATAGCAAATCAAAGGCAACTCCGATGTTGGTGAGGGAGACAGAATGATGCATCTGACTCCATGGATATCAGAAGGCTAATTAATTACTTTATTATACTGTATTATTCTATACATCGAAACCTGAATCTGCCAAGTACTCAACTCTGCACACCCTGCACAGAATCTCATGACTGTCACCCAACAGTCCCAACACAAACACACACCTGGCCCTGACAGGCCAATGGAACAAAACACCATCACTGTGGGTGAACAATCTCCATGTTGCATTCTGCTTTGGCACAACACAGGCACAGCAAATGATATAAGAATTGCGTTTTCTTTCTCTGGTGTTTAGAGAATGTGAAACCCAGAAATATTCTTGGGAAGAACTGTGCCTTGCTTTTCTCTGTGAAGAGAAATGTGGCTACAGGCCCCAATTATAAAAGAAAGACTCATCAAGTGCTTGGAACTTGGAAATAGAATGGCCAAATTAATGCCCAGGTGTGGAAACCCAGAGCACTGGGAATATTTCTGTGTCTGCTCTGGGGTGCCCTGACCCCCAGGGGAGCACTGACTTTGACAGGGATCTTATTCATGGAGAAAGTTTCCCAGACTTCAAGATAGACTGGAATCCACAAAAGTGTGAAATAGATTATAGAGAGTAGTGTAGGTGTGTCACTTGGTGAGAAATTGAGAGTTTGGGGTTTTTAGTGTGTTGTGGATGGAAGCAAGATGGAGGCACAGGGTGTTGTCCTGGGTTTCTTCTTCATGCTTCTTCTTCCTCCTTCTTCTCCCTGGGTTTGGGCGGCATTTTGTAACTGGGTGGAAAAATCCACATTGCAGGCTTTGAGGGATCAGTCATTGGGTTAAAAGGGAAAATAATCTGGGTGTCAGTTCTTAATTGGATAGTTTAGCTTTAAAAGACCTTGTAACAAGAGATTGTTTGCCATTTTTGTGCTTTTCCAGTTCCTGAGCCTGGTGTGGACAGCGTGCAAAACTCTAGATAAGATAGCAATAAACAATAACCTGAAGACCAAGAAGATCCAGTGTGTCTCTCTTGCCTGACACAAAACCCCTCCAGGAGGGTCTCCCCTGGCAGGGCAGCCCCCTGGGAGAGCACAGACTGAGATCCAGAAATCAGCAACAGGTACCCGAAACCCAGGGGTGCCCATCAGACATAAGGAAATCAGGGATTTCTGTGCCATGGGGAAACGAGAGTCCTGCCTTGCCAGAGCCTGGTCTGAGCCCTCAGCCCTGGCTGTGTCCAGGGCAATCCCCCACACCTGAGGGTATTCCTCAGCTCCATCCAGCATTCTGTGAGCCCTAAGGTCGCTGGAAAGCGCCAATCCATGCCTTGTGCTGGTGTCGTGATAGGAGCGGTGCTTGAAACACTGCTGCTGAGAGGGAGATGGAGAGTGAGGGGCTGCTCTGGATTCCTCTTCCCAGCCCCATCAGTTCGTGTCTGTCCCCTGAGCTGGGTGATCCCTCTGTCCTTGCAAAGCAGCAGATGAGCCCAAAGTGCTGGGGAGGAATTGCAGACCCTGGGCAGACTTTGCATTCCATAAACCCCATCTGGGCTTTTCTGCAAGGGCTTTGTGACCCAGGACAAGATGAGGGAGCTGGGAAGCGGCTGGAGCCCCAGGAGAGGCTGAGGGAGCTGGGCAGGGGCTCAGCCTGGAGCAAAGGAGGCTCAGGGGCCCTTGTGGCTCTGCACAGCTCCTGCCAGGAGGGCACAGCCGAGGGGGTCGGGCTGTGCTCCAGGGCACAGGGACAGGAGCAGAGGGAACGGCCTCAGGCTGGGCCAGGGCAGGCTCAGGGTGGGCACAGCAGGAATTTCCCCATGCAAAGGGGGCTCAGGCCTTGCCAGGGGCTGCCCAGGGAGCTTTGCAGTGCCCATCCCTGCAGGTGCCCCAGCAATTCCTGGAGGTGGCACTCAGAGCTCTGCGCTGGGGACAGGGTGGGATCAGCTGGGACTCGATGTCCTTGGAGCTCTTTTCCCACCTCATCTCTGGATCCTGAACACCAGAATCCCAAAGGCTTTTCCCACAAGGGAATATCCATCCAATGCAAGCCCAGCAGCAGAGGTGTCCCTGCCCCAGCCCCTTCTGGCAGGGAACATTTCCTGTTCCCCACAGCTCCAAACCCCTCACACCAACAACTGAAAGTCCTTAAAGTACCATTTTTGCATATTGGGGCAAAATTTCCCCATGGAAAGGGTGCTCAGGCCTTGGCAGGGGCTGCCCAGGGACGTTTGCAGTGCCCACCCCTGGAGGTGCCCAAGGAATTCCTGGATGTGGCACTCAGAGCTCTGGGCTGGGGACAAGGTGGGCATTGAGCACAGTTTGGACTCTGTGATCCTGGAAATCTCCCCAGCTTTAAAGTTTCTGTGTTTCTGTGACCAGAAGGGTTTATCTCAGTGCTGGCCCAGGCTTAAGGGATGATTTTCTCTTGGTAAAGGCCCTGTGGGAATAGAAGGGCTCAGCCAGGTGAAGTGAGGAGGACACAGAGGATTGGTACCACCCTGCTGGGGCTCCACATCTCCACGTCAGGCTCTCTCCATGTGGAGCCACAATGCTCCAGGAGCTCTGCAGGGATCCTCCAGCCCTCAGCTCACCCTCCCCAGGCAGCTCCACCACCCACAGCACCCACAGCAGCACTGAGAAAATTTCTTTCCAACGCTGGAAGAACAGAAGGGGCTTGGGCAGGGACATCTCCAGCGAAGCATCCCCACTTATACAGGGTCTGCCTGGGTTGGATGAGGAGATAAATCCCTTTCATTCAGACTCATTAAGGCTCGGCCATTTTAATGCTGTTTTCCATAGAAATGGATGAATTCTAATCCTTTGCTGGTGTGTTATCCCAAACTCCACATGTACTCTGCTCCTGTTTACCTGCTGGCTTCTGTTGTTCCAGGCTGCTCTGAACTCTTTTTCTGGGGAAAAGCCCCCATGGTTACCCTGGTCCTGCAGGAGGACACAGGGAGCTGCTGGAATGGCCCAGGAGAGGTGTCCCAGGTGACTTCTCCTTTGGGAACTGCCTTTGGGTGAGACAGGCTGACATACCAAGAAAAAAGTGTTTTTTCTTCCCAGTGTCTGAAACGGCTGCTGTGATAAGAAGAAAATTAATTAGGAGGGAGATTATGAAAGGACTCTTGTGCCAGTACCAGAGCAGTGTCCAGTGGGGAACTGGTTGGTTCAGTTCCCAGAAAACTCTTGTGTTTTGCTTCTGGAGCTGTGAAAGGCTAGAAATGCAGCCATTGTTGCCTTAAATATTCATTCATTTCCGACCTCAGCAACGCTGGTGGAGCTTTGTCTGCTCTGAGCTGAATTTTTAGGAGGCTGAACACAAAGGTTCAGCGCCAAGATTGAGATCAAGATTTCTTTGCAAGCCTGGGGAGGTGGGAGCCAGGGATTAACTCTGGATAACAAGCTCTGGAATTAGATTGGGACTCGTTTAAGAGAAATGATCAACAGAACAACCCACTCCTGAAACATCTGACATTTTCTGGGAGGGGAAATGAGCTGACCTGTCTTGTGAAGGATCTGAAAATGTGATGATTTGTGTGGTTGTGAAGGATCTGTCAGTGGCCCATGGGGATACACAGAATATTTTCCTCTGTGGATATATTTGCTTTAGAATGGGAGTAAATTCCAGCCAAGTCTCCAAGTCTCCTTAGAGCAGGCTCGGGGATGATGCCTTGAGAGGCTGCCTAGAGCAGAGGCTGGACAGTGTTAAAGGAATAAAGCAGGGATTTATTAAAAGGCTTCCTTCAAAGGACACACCTTGGGCAGTACAAGAGCCTGGCTGAGGGTACACCCAAGATGGACCGTGGGTCCCAAGTTTTCACACTTCTAAAATTTTGGTCCGTGTCGCAGACATGCTTTTATGAAAATCTTTTTCTTAGGATTTTTCTTCCTGAGAAGCTGAGAGGCCTCAGGAACAAAATGTAAACCATGATTATCTGCTGCTGTGGAATGCAACAGGTGGATCGGTGATTGGCCCATCTTGGATGTTTATAATTAAAGGCCAATTCCAGCCCAGTTGGCTGAGACTTTTTTCTGCCTTGTGCATTTTCACCTGGACTTTCCCAAATTTGGTATCAAAAGCTGCTAAATGACAGCCCTGAAGGTCTGGGCTCACCTTGCACAAGCTGGGGACATGAATTCCAGGGCAGTGAATGCTGGGGGCAGTGGAACAGAAGGCCGAAAGCCAGAAGATGTCCCAGGAATTATTCAGATGCTTATTTTGGTATTTCCTCCATGGTTGGGGTCACTCATGGAGTAATTCCTAGGCTGGAGCACATCAGTCTCCTCTTTGGCCAAGGTGTCAGAAGGACAAAATTCACTCTTGAGTCCTGTGCAAGGAGGGAGGAAATGTTGGGGTTTTGCCCGAATATTTCTGTGGTCTGGGTGTTAGAAATCTGAGGATTTCCCTCTGTGCTGGAGCCCATTCCTCTCTCTGAGCCAGGCCTGCAGGGGTTTAGGAGGATGGGAATTGTCTATGCAGGACAGAGGGCTGAGGGTGAGCTGCTTGGTGATTTTCCTGTCAAATGGGAATGCACAGTGCTGGTCTCCACAGGTTTTTCCTGGAATTGTGATGGATGTTGGGATCTGAGTGTCTCAATACCCTCAGGGTTGTCACCTTGTGCTATTCTTTGACCTGACTAGAAATTCAGAGTACCAGAAAGCTCAGAGCTGTGAATTTGGGTCAGACTCTGCAGGTTCAGCTGATGCATTGGGAATATGGGAAGGGTTTGGAGCAGAGATGCCCTGAGCTGGGAGCTGAGAGCACACCTGGTCTGGGGCAGCTCCACCTCTGGATAAATCCCTGTGACTGCTGAAATCAGCCCCAAACCTCCTGGTGCCGTGTCCTGTGTCAGGATTTGCTGTGACCCAGGTTGGAATTCTCCAACATTTCCAGCTTTTCACCCTTTTTCAGCCAAGAACAGGGATTAGGAGCTGGACTTAAAAGCTCTGCTTGGTTTTCTCCAGCTTTAGTTGATTGTGCAGAAAAAGGCCCAAATCTTCAAGCTCTGCTCAGCCTCTGGAAAACAGCTTTATTGTGGGCTGATCATTTCCTTCTCTCACCACGGCATCACTCCAGCAGCACGTGGACAGGAGCTGTGGCAAACAAGAGACCTGGGTGTGAGTTTTGTGCAGGTCCCCATGAGCTCCCGGGATAGGAGGGGCCTGGGCCTGATGGATCCAGGAAGGGAAGAGAGACAGAAATGTCCTGTGTGGTTCCATGATTTGATGTTTCCAAGGCCAGAGCAGAGGGCAAACAGAAAAATCCAGCAGTGTCACAGACATCTTTTGTGAAAAATCGTTTCTTGGGATTTTTCTCCCTTCTGAGAAGCTGTGGCCTCAGCAACAGAATGTAAACCATGGTTATCTGCTGCTGTGGAATGCAACAGGTGCACCTGTGATTGGCCCCTGTTGGATGTGTATAGTTAATGGCCAATCAAGGACCAAGCTCTCTCTGGGACAGAGTCGGAGAGAGCTCCTTTATTATTTATTCTTGTCTATTCTTAGCTTAGCTAGCCTTCTGAGAACTTTTCTTCCTTTTCTTTTTAGTACAGTCATAATGTAATATATATCATAAAAAAATAAATCAAGCCTTCTGAACATGAGGTCAACATTCTCGCCTCTCTCTTCATCAAGCAACCCTTGTGACCACCGTCACACAGCAGGTCTGGATCTTCCAGAGGCTTTTTGCAGCTCTGGATATAATTCCCTGGATCCCAGGAATGCAGAGCAGGCCCTGGGATCCCTGTGCTGACACTGAGGGTTGTTTGCAAACCCCTGCTGGATTCCAGACTTTGCTGCAGTAAAGAAATTCAGGTTATCCCCAGTGAGGACTGGCTGTGCCTCCGTGGCTAACTCCAGGCACATGGATGTGGTGTCCTTGGACTGGGATGCACAGTAAATACCAGCCCATATTAGCACAGGCACCAGTGCCTATTAAGCCACAGGCTAAATTTGGGATTTTTATGTTGCAATAAATCTTGCTTCTCTACAGAGCCTGGGCAAACCTTAAATCAAAGGCTTTCTCCTCTCCCCTCTCGTCAGTTATTGATTGGGGCATTATCCACGAGGAGAACACGCCATAACCGTGATGGATCTGCCCGGGTCTGGCACTAATCCTGGGATAAGTGTGTGCTCTGCTGCCCACCCCTGGCTGGGCTCCATTCCAGAGGCTGCTCCTCTGGCCCATCCTGATTGAAGGATGGGAGCAGAGTGATGGATGAGGATTTTCCAGATGACATTCTGCCCAGGGAGCTGGCACCCCCCACAGTGGGCAAACCTCACCCCTCTCCCAAAATAATGCTCCTCTAGGCATTAAAAACATCACTGGGAAAAGAGAGGGAAGGAAGGGAGGTGGAGAGGAGGAGTGAGGAGCAGATAAAGAGGGGTAAACAAGAACAGCTGTCAGGTCAGAGTTCCAAAGACAGAGCCCTCAAACAAGGGACAGGAGCTCTGGAGGGTCAGAGAGGTCTCTGCGCAAACGTGGGGTGCAACAAAGGGTAAAACTGTTCCCCAAATGCCCTGGCAATCCAAGTGCTTTGGGATCAGCATCACCCATGGATTTATACATCTCTTTTCCTGCTGTCCCTTCACAGGTAATTGTCCAGGGTCTCACTTCACTTCTGTTCCAAATCCTTCCTCCCTCCTTCCTGCTGCTGGCAGCACCCAAAACCCCCCTCCAACCCCTCCAATGTTTTGTTGAGGGAGATGGGGAAGAAAACAATTTCTCTGCCCTGGCAATTTTTGCCATGTTAAACACCAGAAAGAAATGCTATTATGAATATACCCTAATTCAGACTCATCCCTGAGCAGATTTTACTTTGGTGGGATAAATTTATCCCCGTCAGATTTCAGAGCCGGCCGCGACTGGGACCTAATGAATCCAACCAGCTCAGGATAACAATAATTTCTACAAATCTGCTTATCTGGGCTAAATGTTTATCCCTTTAGCTGCAAACCTCTTGATCCCAAATCATTGTTATAAAACATAAGCAGAGAGTATCTGCACGAGGCTATAATTGAAAGGCACTTATTTGCTCAGCTGCTCACACAATGACAGGGATTGGAGTGTGTTACCTCCAGATCCCCGCTTGATTCATTCCCGCAGAACAGGCAGGGGAGGGAGGCTCTAAAACCGCTCCTGGTGAAGAAAGCAGCTGCAGGTAGGGCTGGAAGGCTGTGGGGAGGTGGCACAGGAGCACCGGTGGGATCAGATGGTGCTGCAGGGCAAACACCAGCCCTGAGTGCGGAATGAACCCCGGGGACAGCAGAGAGGGGCAGCAAACAGAGCCGGGAAACGGCACCGGGAGCAAAACTGCCCGGGCTGCCTCACTGCCTGAGCTGAGAGCAGTGAAGACAAATGCTGATTATGGGCTGTAATTAATCTGCTGGGGCTGCCTCAAAGCACTTCTGGCTTCAATTGCAGAGTGTGGAATACGAGGATGAATGGAGCTGGGGGAGTGGGAGCACATTCCCCTCCTGGGCTGGGCCTGCACAGTCCCACAGAGCTCCTGAGGGATGAAGGAAAGGGGATTCTGCCAGGGGGACCTGCTCAGCTGTGCTGTGGGAAAACCTCTGTGGCAATGCCAGGACCTAAAATAAAACAACCACAGAAGGGTTTGGGGTGGAAGGGACCTGAAATCCCCTCCAGTGCCACCCCTGCCATGGCACTCCCATTATCCCAGGTGCCCCAGCCTGGCCTTGGGCACTGCCAGGGCTCCAGGGGCAGCCACAGCTGCTCTGGCAATTCCAGCCCAGCCCCTGTCCACCCTGCCAGGGAACAATTCCCAGTTGCCAAGATCCCATCCAGCCCTGCCCTCTGGCACTGGGAGCCATTGCCTGCCTCCTGTCCCTCCATCCTTGTCCCCAGTCCCTCTCCATTTTTTCCTGTGGCTCCTTCAGGCCCTGCAAGCTCAAAATTAGGTGACCCAAAGCCTTTTCTCCTCCAGACTGAGCAATCCCAGTTCCCTCAGGCTTTCCCTCCTGCAGACCCTCAGTGTGACCCTTCCTCTGTAACCCCAAACAAAGTGACTGCAGCTCTCTCTCCCTGAGCCCCAGGGAAGGAGGGGGTGTGGAGGAACCAGTTGAGTGCAGGGCCAGCTCCAGCAGCATGGGGACTGGAGGGTCACCCTTCACCATGGGAATACAGCAGCTCAGGAGGAGATTTGTCCCTGGGAACAGGGGTCTGTGAGTGCCTGGAATGGCCCCAGGCTGGCCCTGCTGCCCTGCTGCCAGCCTGGCCATTCCCAGCCTGCTGGACACTGGAGCAGCAGGGCCAGCAGTGGCAGATGGCCCAGTATTTACCATTATTTCAGGTACACTGGACCTTGGTTATTTCCAGCTCCAGAACCCAGCAGCGAAACCTTGGCTCCCACTCGTGTGTCGCTTGGCAATTTGTCTCCATCCCATATTGCTTCAGTAGCGTTCAGATAAACAAATTAAGGGTGGAGAAAGCAACAAATGCAGCTTAAGACTAATTCCCCTCCACCCCCTCAATCACTGAGGGCCTTGAAGAGTGTTCAGAGCCAAATTACACTTCAGTGCACAGGATTTAATTTGCATCTGCCAACTTCAGAAGGGGATTTAGTCAGACAGGGCATTTGCATGCCATAAAAAGAGCTGATCTCTAATTAAACTAATATCATGTTTGAGTTTCTGCAGCGATAACGGGGAAGACAAAACGTGCAGGTCTTGGCAGGAGGAAGGAGCAGGCTGGGAGCACAGGAGGGGAACAGCTCCTCTAAACCCTGCCAGACTCAGAGGGGGCATTTCAGGGTGGTGGGAGGGTCCTGTGCTAGAGAGAGAAATAATTCCCTGGTACTTCCAGAGCCTCTGCAGCATTTCTGCAGCGTTTACACCCAGGAAATGCACCCAGGTGTTGAGAAGCTCCCTCAGCAAAGCCTGACAGCACCAATTCCTGGCAGGACCAGGATGATTTCCTGGAAAAAAAAATTTAAATCCCTTCTCTTCTACATCATCTGGCATTTCTGGGAACATGGAGTCAAATCAGCTTTCTAATTTTACTCTCCAGCCTTGATTAAGACAGAGCTTGGGGTATGTCCAGGACTTTCAGCAGGCACTGAGTGAGAGGGAGGTGAGGTCTTGCCATGAAGTCCAATAATTCCTGGTGTTTTTCCACATCCCAGCATTCCCAGGCCCAGCCCTGGAAGGATGCTGAGGAGTCTGACAGCCAGAATCCATTGAACAAGTACACAAAACATCAAACAAATAAACAGAGATCTGTTTTAGAATTGTCTTTGGCTCTGCTGCATCGATTTTGGTTTTTAACAATTCCTGCTAAGAGGAAACTTCCAGGGCAGCTGAGCCACAGGAGACAGACAGATTACTTACCTGCCATCAAAGAGTCAGGGAAATCAGTAAACTCTGGCAATTATTGCCACAGATTAATGGATTTTAGGGCCAGGGAGGAACACATTCCAACACTGAGTCTGATGTCCTGCCCTCCAATGTCCCCGAGCGATTCCTTTCCTGAGCTTGGTTTTGAAGCAGGAGGGGCCTTTGAGGGGGACACCCCCGTTGATCCAGGACAGAGCAGAGCTTCCCCCCTGTGAGCCCAGCAGGGAGGAACGCCTGCCTGCCTCAAAGCTGTGCATTTGTGTCCTGCTTCAGTTCTTCCAAAAAGTTCATCTCCGAGCTGTGGGGTGTGCAGGGCCTGGGAGCTCCTGGAATCACACACGGATCCCACAGGGATCCTGCTCCTCCCTGGGAACCTGGGGCTGCCCTGTCACAGACATCTTTTATGGAAAATCCTTTCATTAGGATTTTTCCTCCTGAGAAGCTGAGATGCCTCAGGAACAAAATGTAAGCATTGATTATCTGCTGCTGTGGAATGCAACAGATGCATCTGTGATTGGTCCATGTTGGATGTTTCTAATTAATGGCCAATCACAGTCAGCTGCCTTTGTTATAATTCCTTTCTATTCTTAGCTTAGCTAGCCTTCTGATGAGAATCTCTTCTTCAATTCTTTTAGTATAGTTTTAACGTAATATATATCATAAAATAATAAATCAGCCTTCTGAAACATGAAGTCAGATCCTTTTCTCTTCCCTCAACCTGAGACCCCTGTGAACACAGTCACACTGCCCCATCCCTGGCAGTGCCCAAGGTTGGAGCTCTTTTATGCATTCCATACCCCAAAGCTCCAGTTTCTCTTAGGAAGGCCAGCTCTGGGTTAATTTTCAGATAATTTTTTATTTATTCCCCACTCAGGTGGGCCTGGCTTGCAACACTTCCCCTAGCAAACATCCCCTGGCACCTCTCTCCCAGGAAACAGGCACACGTGGATCAAACTGTGTTTGTTTTCTCCCTAGTGACTCAGGGCTGTGCATATGCCACTGTGTGTGGCATTTCCCACTCCTCAAAGAAAGCCAGCTCCCACATGACATTAAAGCTTGGCTGTGGAGGAGTTTAGTGTTTCAAAGATGGAAGCACCCAAGCAAAATATCCTTTGGACAGAACTAAAGCAGGGAACTTTTCAAGGTGAGGGGATTTGTGTGCTCGGGTTCTGAGCTCTGGTCCAGCAATCTCCAGCTGGGCTAATCTCTGCAAAGATAAAAGCTCCTGCTGGCCCTGCAAGGGAAAACAAGTTCTCCCCTGGCAGAATAGAGCCCTTAACAACCCCCATAGCCATCAAAGCCTCCCAAACCCTTGGGGTTTGTGTTTCCTGAGCTGTCAGAGCAGCAGTGGGGTGGTGCAACCTTGCAGGGCAGGGGCCACCCCTCCCCAGGTGACCTCACCTTCCCTGGGGCCTCGGGACGTTCCTGGATCCCATCCCCTCATCCGTGTGGGAAAGGAGGATGCTCTCCCTGATGCCTTAAGTTTGAGCTTTCTTATTTTCCAGATTCTGTCCTGCATTGGTGTGTAACTCTGAACTCCATATAAAGTGTCAGCAAGTTCTCCTCACAGTTAGTCAGAACAATCCTTTTCCAGCTCCAGAACCAAGGACAACACTGCAGCTTCAGGCCCAGAAAGTGCAAACAACAGCAAACTGAGGAGAGCAAACTGGGAGGGTGGGACTGAAATTGGACAATTAACCCCAATATGAAAATGGACCTGTGACAGTGTTCACAGCAGTTTTCAGGTGAGTGAAGAGACAAGAATGTTGGCTCCATGTTCAGAATGCTTGATTTATTATTTTATTATATACATTACATTAAAACTGTACTAAAAAGAATAGAAGAAAAGGTTTCATCTCTGAAGGATAGCTAAACTAAGAATAGAAAGGAATGAATAATGAAGGTTTGTGTCTCAGACAGACAGACCAAGCTAACTGGGCTGGAATTGGCCATTAATTATAAACATCCAAGATGGGCCAATCACCGATCCACCTGTTGCATTCCACAGCAGCAGATAATCATGGTTTACATTTTGTTCCTGAGGCATCTCAGCTTCTCAGGAAGAAAAATCCTAAGAAAAGGATTTTTCATAAAAAGATGTCTGCGACATGGACCAAAACTTATAGAAGTGTGAAAACTTGGGACCCACGGTCCATCTTGGGTGTACCCTCAGCCAGGCTCTTGTACTGCCCAAGGTGTGTCCTTTGAAGGAAGCCTTTTAATAAATCCCTGCTTTATTCCTTTAACACTGTCCAGCCTCTGCTCTAGGCAGCCTCTCAAGGCATCATCCCCGAGCCTGCTCTAAGGATAAAAGCAGTTTAAACAGAGCATTTTCAGTCTCTCAAAGACAAACAGACCCAAAAGCCCCTCCTGGTTCCCCACCTTGGACTTGTAGCTCAAACCCCCCAGATCAAACCACAAATGTCACCCAGAGCAGAGCCCCAAGGACAAAATCCTTCCCTCATTTTTTAGCTCCCCAAACATCCCGTGGGACTGGTAGAAGGGAGGGGAAATGCCATTGTTGTGCTGCCACAGCCAGGCTCCCAGGTGGGTTTTCCTTGCTAAATAAATCAATCAATCAAAAGGAAATCTTATCCTGGCTCAGCAAGCCTTCAAAATTACGCAAATACACAAAGAACAAAATCACCCAAATACACAAAGTTCCTAAAGAGCAAGCGGGATAAAAAAGCAACTTCTCCACATATTCCACCTCCTCAGGCTCCTGCTCCACAGGCTGGGGCTGCTGTCGGGGATTACAAACCAGCTGGAGCTCACAGAAGGAGCAGGGCACGTGGAGGGGAGGAAAATACCTGTACAAGTCCAATTAACACCAATTAGCTGGGGCTGGGCTGCAGGAACAGCAAAGGAGGAGCACTGGAGAGATGCAGGGCAGGGCTGGAGGGCTTCGTGCTCCCTGTTAGAGTCAGGAAGCTGAAAATGCCATGGGCAGCAGAGGGGATCACAGCCAGGGAATGCTTCAGGTTGGAAAAGACCTTTGATGTTGGATTATGGTTTTTTTAACTTAGAGATGGAGTAACTGAGAGGTGTTTTAAAAATTTTTATTTTGTATTTAGTTTTATCTGAAGGGTGAGATAATATAAATGCTATAATTCATGTTATTACAATTAGAAGGTAACTATTTTTAATTACAATGCATTGTAAGGCATTGAGAATCTTCTACAAACCTATTTTTGACATTTGGGGATGTGACACCTCACTTGTCCCATACTGGGGGATGTGACACCTCACCTGTCCCTTGTTGGGGATGTGACACCTCACCTGTCCCATACTGGGGGATGTAACACCTCACCTGACCCATACTGGGGATGTGACACCTCACTTGTCCCATACTGGGGATGTGACACCTCACCTGTCCCATACTGGGGGATGTGACACCTCACCTGTCCAATGCTGGGGATGTGACATCTCACCTGTCCCATACTGGGGATGTGACACCTCACCTGTTCCTTGCTGGGGATGTGACACCTCACCTGTCCCTTGCTGGCCGCCAGGTGAGTCCCAGACCAGGGGGGACACCAGGCAGCATCTGTGGCACCTGCAGCTGCCCCAGACCCTGCCAGACCTTGGACAATGCTCCAGGGGCTGATTCCACACCAGGAACAGGACACGGGAGCAGTGCCCTGAGCCAGAGCGGGGCTGGGGATGGGAGCAGGGAGCAGGAGGGGCTGGCAGCACAGCCTGGGGCTGGACAGGGCTGGACAGAGCAGTGGGGACAGCAGGGACCCATCCCCACACAGCACTGACAGCACACGGATTCCTGCAGGGAAAGGCGGGGAGGCAGGAGCTGGGACAGGAGATGGATTCCCAACAGGAGATGGATTCCTTACAGGAGATGGATTCCTTACAGGAGAGGGATTCCTGACATGAAATGGATTCCTGACAGGAGATGGATTCCTGACAGGAGGTGATTTCCCAGACAGGAGATGTATTCCTGACAGGAGATGGATTCCTGACAGGAGATGGATTCCCAACAGGAGATGGACTCCCTGACAGGCTCCTTTGATGCCCTTGCCTTGCTGGGATCTGTCCAGCAGAGCTTGAAAGGTTTGGGAAATTGGCATTTCTGGTGGTCTAGAGAGGAGCAGAAAAGGCCATATTCAGTTCCTAAAGTTCATGGCCAGGTGGCCTCACACCAGCCTTGACTCCCAAGGAACAAAGCCCAGATGTTTCATTTGCTGCAGGATCACCTCAGTTACTGCCCCAATCCCAGCTTTACTCCACCAGAATCCATGACTTCCAGTAGATTTATTTAAAAAGCAAAGTAAGAATCAGGAGGAACTCATCCAGTGTGCTGCTTTCCATCCCTGGGCTCATCCCCTCTGATGGAGACCTCACCAGCCCTTTATTGATTAACAACCAGCAGGATCAGGTCTCCTTTTCATGTGGAAAATATCAAAATTAGGGCTTTCACTGCTGCTCGTGTTATCTCCAATTAACTGCGCTGATATGATTTGTTCTCCCACAGTCTTTGTTGCATAACTAATCACAGCCAATAAATATAAACACAAAAATAATTAGCTGGAATCAGCTCGCCGCCCATGCCAGGCACAGCCCGGCGGCAGCAGAGAGGACACACGCTCTTCCTGACATGATTCCAGCTCATTTTTCCTTCATTTTGGATTTTATTTCCTGCTTTGGGTGGAGGCAGGGGCTGAAGGTGCCTCTGAAGGGCTGCAGCCATGGAAACATGCTCAGACACGGGATATTGGCTCTCCAGGTGATTCGGGGATTAATTCCGTGTCAGTTCTGTTTATCGGCTCCTTCCAGGAGACCCCAACATTCTGACATTCCCCCAGCGCATGTCTGGGAATTAATGAAATAGAGAGAGGAGTCTCCAGCAAGGGCTTTGACCTGCATGGGGGGAGGATGAGCAGAGAGCCTGGTGCTGCTCCTTGTCCTTCAGAGCACTGAAGGTGCCACCCCAAGGACTCGGGTGGTGCCACCAGCCTGGGAGTGGCACTGTTGGGGACAGGATATTGCTCCCATGAGCTGCTCCCAAACCAAGCTGGAATGGGCTGGCTCGGGAGGACTGGGGAGGAAAGGGATGGCAGGACTGAAGGATTGTGCAAATCCACCAGTTTCCCTGGCATTTTCTGTAGGAAGTGGAATTGTTTCATCTCAGTGCTGTCCTAAATCTGTTGTATCAAGACAGTAAATCTGCAATTTTTTTTCCCCTGTGTTCTTGTTGTGCTTCATTTCACTGGATCAATTTTATTATCCCATAATTCACATTGTCTCACCCTTCACATTTCATATTACAATGTTTAGGATCATCTAAAGAACATTTTTACTCCATTAGAATGAGAAGGTTTGAAATTTCTGGTGGTCTAGAGAGGAGCAGAAAAGGTCATATTCTAATTCGAATTCCTAAAATTGAGCTTAGGTGATAGAGCTGTGTTGAAACAAACTCTCTCAATGTCCAATATGGAGAATACTCCCAATTTCTGACTCACTGTTCTATTATTAGTATTAGTATTAGTATTAGTATTAGTATTAGTATTAGTATTAGTAGTGCCCTTCACAACTCCCTGACAGGAGGGTACAGCCAAATGGGAGTTGGGCTCTGCCCCCAGGGAAAAACAGGACAAGAGGAAGAGGCTTCACGTTGTTCCAGGGGAGGTTTAGGTTGGATATTAGGGAAAATTTCTTCCTGGAAAGGGTGGTCAGGCAGGGCTGGAGTCCCTGTCTCTGTGGCACCTGGGGACATGGCCAGTGCTGGCCTTGGCAGTTGGACTCAGTGAGTGATCCCAGAGGGCTTTTCCAGCCTTTCCAACGATTCTCTCATTCCGTGATTGTTCAGGATTTTCTCTTCCCCGGACCAGCAGTTCCACTGGGAAGTGGCACCGTTTCCCCACAAATGGAGACTGCGTATCCAAAGCAGTTTGTTTGTCCGGGATTTTGTAGGGCAGCATCAGGAAGGTTTGGGAACGGATCCCTGGGATCTCCCACATTCCCTGTCCTGGATAGTGCTGTTCCCAAGGTGAAGCACTTGGCAGGACTTGACAAAGCTCTTTTTATTTTCCTTTTTTTGCTGGAGCACCTTCATTTTCCATCATTTTCCCATCTGGCAGTGAGAACCTGGATAACGCAGGCACAGAGAGTTCAGGGGGTCTGGTGGCCCCAGGGCTTTCAGAGGATCCACTCAGGATCCTTCAAACCCCAAATCCTTTGGGCAGCATCCAAAACAGACAAGGAATCCTGCTCCCTCCCGGACCCCACCTCTCCATCTGGAATATCCCACATGTTCCCAAAATCCTGCTCTCCAGCCCCTCAGATTATGGGCAGGTTTAAAAACATGAAGTCATCAGAGCTTTTGAGATGTTTCTCTCAAAATTGCCTGCATGCAAATACATGCAAATAGATGTAAATAGGGAGGCGCTGCCTCAGCCGGGTTATTAAAGGAGCTGCTGCTCCTAAGAGGATTTTCCTAAGAAAGCTGAAGATCCCCCAACAGCCATTAGAGCCCAGCTCCTGTAAATCACACTAAATACAGGGCTCTTATCCCTGACAGAGCCTGCAAAGGGATGGAGCAGGGGCTGAGGCTGCTTCTCCACCTCCCTCTCCCGTCCCTTCTCCATTCCTGCAGCAGCTGGGAGGGCTCTGCTGGTGCAGAGGAGAGCACAGCCGCAGGGGCTGCAGAGATCTGGGGGTCCCTGCTCCAGCACAGGAGAGCACAGCCGCAGGGGCTGCAGGAATCAGGGCACCCCCAGATCGCTGTGCTGCTCCAGCTGCAGAGATCTGAGGGTGTCCTGCTCCAGCACAGGGTGGAACAGAAGCAGCCCTGGCTGGGCCCTGCAGGGGCTCTCCAGGAGCTGCTGGGAATGGGGGCTGTGCTTGGGGCTCCTCACAGCCAGGGGAAACCAGCCAGGACCTGCTGCTCTGGGGCAGCTTCATCCTCCAAAACCATCCCAGCAGTTAAAATTCCCACCAGTTATACCAATCCACCAGTTAAACCATCTGACTACTTAAACCATCCACCAGTTAAACCAATCCACCAGTTATACCAATCCACCACTTAAACCACCCACCAGTTAAACATTCTAACCAGTTAAACATCTAACCACTTAAACCATCCACCAGTTAAACCAATCCACCAGTTAAACCATCTGACCACTTAAACAAATCCACCAGTTAACCATCTAACCACTTAAGCCATCCACCACTTAAATCATTCACCACTTAAACCATCCACCAGTTAAACCATCGAACCAGTTAAACCAGTTACACCATCCCAGCAGTTCCCTGAACCCTGCACAGGGTCAAGTCATTGAAGAGTTTTCTCTGTCCCCTCAAAATATTGTTTATTTCTTGTTCCTGGAGAAAACCAAGCACTGACAAGTGATCACTCAGCCCTTGGGAATGCTCCCATTTGGGAATGCTCCCATCTGACAGCACTGGTGCCGTCTCCCTCCCAGACTGGGACTCCCCAGCAGAGCCCCCACACATTGCTGGGCAGGGATTTTGTGGCTCAGCTGATCCTGGAAGTGGCTCAGCTCTGCTCACAAAGGTTTGTCCTTGAGTTTTCTGCTCCAGCACTCAGGAGCCTCCTGCCTTTCGAAGCTCGGCAGGATTCAGTGACACACCAGGAGCTTAACACGATTACCCCAACTTCCACTCCCCTTCCTTAGACCTCACTCCCAGGGGCTATTTGTAATTTGCAGTTGGAGTTTATTCACTGTCTTTGAACAAAGAAATTTGATTTTTTTTTTATTTTAGTCTCCTCTTAAATCCTGACAGGTTTAAAAAAAAAGAATTAAAAACTCTTAATGCTTTCATGAGAAGCTAAAATTTCTCACAGAAAAGGAAATACTTTTGGCAAGCTGAACAGGAGAACTATATCAGAGCTGAAGGAAAAATAAATCTTTGACCTGCTTTTGTAATTGTTGCTAATTCACTGTTATTTTTATCATCACTGTTCATGGCAGGGCCCCATTGCAGCGGGTTCTGCCCCAGCTCAGATCACCAGCAGTAAAATCAGGTGAAGTGTCCTGCAGGATTGCTCCAGCAGTGCCTGGAGTCATGCTGGATCCTTCAGCAAAGTGATCTGCTCCAACAGGGAAAAATATCATTAATTGCCATGTGGGATGAGGCTGCTTGGCCTTTGGTGGCTCCTCTGAAGGATGATTTCAGTGGCCACGTCTGCAGCAGCAGAGCCCTGATGTGAACACAACTGCTCCCTCTCGGTGCACTGAGCATTAATTAAGGGAGCCGAGCAATGCTCACTTTTGTCAGAGCAGGAAACCTAACGAGGCTCGCAGGTAATGAGTGCCTCTCACACGTACAGCAGCTCCCTGAAATAATGAGCTTTGGAAACAATCTGGAGGTGCTGCCTGGACGTTGATGTTGGGAATTCGCTGACCCTGTTGCAGGCAGGTCGTGCTTTTCACAGAGCATCTCCCCTTCAGTCTGGGCTCCCTCTCATCAGCCCAGGATTGCAGCAGTGCAGAGCAGCCCCGGGAGCACAGAAATCCTGCCTGGCTCTGCTGCCAGGAGCCAGCGCCTTCTCCTGAGCCTTGATCCTTGGTGGGGTTTTGTAGGATAAATCCCAGCCTGGTTCTTACCCCCTGTGTGTCCAGAGAAAGTCTGAGTATCGTCAGGCATGGAAGCTCCACAACATCCCTGGGCAATTTGTGTCAGCACCTGGTGACCCCCACAGACAAAAAGTGTTCCCTGATGTTCAGAGGGACCTTCCTGTGCTCAGTGTGTGACCACAGCCCCTTGTCCTGTCCCTGGCCACCACTGGCAAGAGCCTGGCTCTGTCCTCCCTGCAGGTGTGGACAGACAGGGATGAGCCCCCTGGAACCTTCTCTTCTCCTTCTGAGCAGTCCCAGCCCTTCCTCAGAGCAGAGATGCTCCAGCCCATGGGGTTTGGAGAGGCCCTGTTGTGTGCAAGGTGGGATTGTGGTTCTGCACTGCTCTGGATCAATCAGAAATGATCCTGGAGGTAAAAGTGGTCCCAGTTCCCCGAGGGTTCTCCCCTGTCCCACTGGGCCAGCTCCATGTGGCACAGGGACTTCAGCTCCATGTGCAGCCCTCATGCCCCCAGCCCTGGAGGCCACATTATGCTGAAGGTTCTTTCTCCCCATTTTCCAGGGGAAAGGCTGGAAAAGTCCTGTTTGCCCATTTCCCATGTACCTGTCTCAGTTTGGAAAGCCAGGGAGGCAGGAGCCTCCCCTGAAATGGAAAATGTAAACCCTTCCCAACCCTCCCAATTGCTATAAATTTTAAATTAAGGGGCTCTCTGGCAAAAAATATGGGAGCAGGAAATAACAGTTCTTTAATAGGAAGGAAAAAAAAAAAAGGATAAAATAAACAATGCAGTGAACTAAACCAACACTGCCAGAGTCAGAACCCAAGCTGACACCCTGTGGGTCAGGCTGTTGGCAGCAGTCCCATTGGAATTGTGGCTCAGCCCTCCTGCAGTGTCAGGGCTGGTTCTGCTGGAGCAGGGATCCTGGAGAAAGGTGCAGTCTCTGCCTCTGAAGATCCAGGGGCAGAGGCAGCTGCTGTTCCTCTGGGCAATCCAGTGCAGAAGCCGTGCTGGTGTTCCAGAATCTCCAGATTCTATCCGGGTAGGAATGCTTGGCTCCTCCCTCTGGGCTCCCATCTCCCAATGGGATGCTGTAGTTCTTATCAGCCATGCAGGGACGTTCAGTAGCTGTTATCAGCATCTGTGTCCCTGGAGGGAGGTGTGATTGTGGTCACTCAAAGAGAGAGATAAGGCAAACTGCCCACTTGACAAAAGACAACTTCTGTACAGATGGTGATAGAACACATCCTGCCTTGCAATCTGGTACAGTACCAAAGCACTGCTCAGCTGCTCAGGGCCTGAAAACCTCAAGGTCCTCGTTCAGCCCTGCAGGGGTCATTCCCTGAGGTGCTGGATGTGATGGTCCCGAGGGCCCTTCCACCTCAGGATTTCCTGTGACCTGGGATTTAGGAGAGCAGCCCTGGGGGCAGCTCTGGCCCCTGAGGATAAGGACACAGAGGGGCTGGAGTGAGTCCAGAGCAGGGAACAGAGCTGGGAGAATTCCTGAGGGAGCTGGGAAGGCTCTGGAGCCCCAGGAGGGGCTGAGGGAGCTGGGCAGGGGCTCGGCCTGGAGCAAAGGAGGCTCAGGGGGCCCTTGTGGCTCTGCACAGCTCCTGCCAGGAGGGCACAGCCGGGGGGGTCGGGCTGTGCTCCAGGGAACAGGGACAGGAGCAGAGGGAACGGCCTCAGGCTGGGCCAGGGCAGGATCAGGGTAAAATTGGAAAAATTCATCCTGGAAAGGGCTGCCTAGGCAGGACAGTGGTGGAGCCCCCATCCCTGGAGTGATTTAAAAGGATGGATGTGGCAGTTGGGGACATGGGTTGGGGTGGCTTTGGCAGTCCTGGGTTAAAAGTTGGATTCCTTGATCTTGGAGGGTCTTTCCAACATTATTGACTCTGTAATTCCATGAAAAATGTCCCTCCCAGCAGCAGGGCTGTAGCCAGGCATTTCTGTAGGGATTGCAGAGCAGGAGCAGATGGAGTCTCCTGGAAAACAAAGCCCTGTGAGGACCCATGGAGAGGACACGCAGGGACAGAGCAGGAGCTCAGCTCCTGCATGGAGGCGGCTGGAACCAGCCCAGGGCTCTGACCCAGCCCAGCTCCGAGCCAGGAACATTTTTAGAGAGCCCTGTGTGAGCTGCTCCCACTCTGTGAGCTGCAGATAAGAGGAGTGAGATGGGCCGTGGTTGTTTGGCTGAGCAAACGCTCAGCTGCCAGCCCTGGCTCCTGTGGGTGCAGCCCATCCCAGCCCTCCCCACAGCCCTGCACCCCCAGCAGCCTGGAATGCAGCACGAGCTGGGTCCCACCGGCCTCTCCCCTCCCTCACTGCAGTCAGCATTGATAACAAACACTCTCTAAATATTTTTTTTTCCTTCCCTGCACTGCTCTAATCCACAGAGGCCCCTCAGCTTGGATGTGCTGCCTGTTGCTCTCTGCAGCCTCTTCCTCTCTCTCTTTTTTCTCTCAGCAGACAAATTAAACCTTTTCCAGCCACACTGCAGAGGATTATTTCAATAGAGAGACTCAGGGCTGCACTCCCAAAATGGGAATTACTGCTCACTCTGGTTCAAGCCCCAGTTTGTAGAATTTCCACCTGTGCCAAGCCAGTCTGGCAGGACCTGATCCCTCAGTCCCTCCCAGAGTCAGTTCCACACTCTCCTGACACCAGGGTCAGAGTTATTGGGGAAAATATCCAGAGTTTTAACTGTTGGCAGAGAGATTAACAAAATCACACAACATTTACAGTGATTTCCCCAGCTTTCAGTTGGTTCATGGAATTGTTTCAGGTTTTGGCCTTTCCCAACCTTGTCATTCTGTGAAAAGCTGCTTAAAACCTAATCCAGATGTTAGCCCAGAACAGTATCGGGGTGTGTATATATCCATAGATATAGATATATAAATATAGGGAGGTATAGATACAGATATAGATGATATGGATATAAATATAGATATATTTATAGATAGATATAGATCTAGATACATAGATCTAGATACAGATACAGATACAGATACAGATACAGATACAGATACAGATACAGATATAGATACAGATATAGATATAGATATGGATATAGATATAGATATAGTTGATATAGATGATATAGATGATATGGATGATATAGATAGATATAGATATAGATATAGATATAGATATAGATATAGATATAGATATAGATATAGATATAGATATAGATATAGATATATAGATAGATAAACCACTTGCAACAAAAGACTGCTCAACCCACAAGCCCATCTGGAAATATCCGTGATGGAAATCCCACTTTCCCAGCCCCCTGTTCCAGTGTCTGTGAACAAATTGTTGTGTCATGAATTCCCATCCACTGCTGTCTGCTTTGCACAAGATGGACAAAGAGATGAGATTGTTCCTCCTTCCACAGAAGCCTCTCCAGCTGAAACAGCTCCAGTCCAGCTAATTCCGAGTTTTTCCAGGCCCGGCTGCATCCGTCCCCTCTGTATTCTTTAGGAAGAAAGCAGATTATGTTTCCCAGCACAACAATGAGCGTTTCTGTCACAGTGAGCACTTCCAAAAGGAAAACAAGGCCCGTGCTGACAATGGCTCTGTTTCATTCATCAGCGCTCCCAGTCCAGAGGCTCCCTCCCAACAAAACCCAGGCAGAAACAAAAGGCAGGGCTTGTTTTAGGCCAGGCTGGGCTCAGGCACCCCTCCAGCAGCCCCCAGCTCATCACCAGACAACAGACACTGAGACTGGAAAAGGGAATTGAGTGAGGAAAGGAGAGGAGTACAAAGGATTCAGACAAGCAAGGAGAGACAGGAGCATCTGGTGTGTTACAGCTGTTGGAGGGAAAAGTGTTTTCTAACTCCCTAAAAACATCAAAATACATCTAAATGTTGTTGGGTTTTTTTATTTCTTTCTCCAAACTTGAAATAAGAAAAAAATCCACAAACCCACCCAGCCAAAAAAAAACCCTGCCTGCTTTTCCCATTGGACTAGAGCCAAGGCGGAGGGAGGCAGCAAATGAGGAGGATATGCAAAGCATCAAAATGTTCAGTGATCAAAATGGGAGATATTTTAACCCAAACAACAGCTTTCTGCTCAAATTCTCACTCTGCCTAAAAAGCTGTTCCATGATCAAAAACACACAGAGCAGGAGAGAGGGATTTTAACTAAAATGACTTGAACCAGCTCAGTGTTTTCTCCTGCTGGTGACTTCCAGGCTTCAAGAATTTGGAGAAAGATTAAAAAAACCCCACAACTCCAAAGGAATGTGAGGATCAGATGGAGTGGTTGTTATTTGCTGTTATTTGGTTACTGTGAAAGATCAAGAAATAATCCTGGCTGAGAGCCCCCTGCAGCATGAAATGGCTCCTGAGCCCTCTGTCCAAAGCACCTGCTGGTACCTGAACCCCTTTTTGGGGGAAAAGTCCTTCTTGCAAGCAGAGGAGGTTTTATCATCCACTACAAATACATTTCCTGGCACATTTCTACTTCCAAACCTTCCCATTTTCCCACAGGAATAAAGTTCCTCCAACCATTCCCAGCAAGTGCCACCTCATTTCCTCCCAGGGCTCCTTCTTCCCAGCACTGCTGGGCACAGCAGTTCTGACATCTCCCCATTTAATGAGAATTTTCTTGGCTCTCAAATAGAAAGAACCCCCCAAGCATTTCCATGAGCAGTGCTGGGGGTTGCTGTGGGCCCTGCATTGGGGAGAAAAGCAGCAGAAATGGTGAAACTGTTCCCTGCCTGCAGAGCAAGGCATTACCTGGATTTTCCAGGTGTTTATTCAAAGGGCTCTCCAACACTTCCCGGGTGTTTGCTCTCCTTTCTGCATCTCAAGTGTTGTACACGAGCGATGAGAGGCAAGGGCGAGACCTGAATGTTCTACTGGAAAAACCATTTAGCTGGGAATTTGATTTCCTTCAATTTTCTGATTTTTTTTCCCCACTAGGGAGCAACAACCATATTGTAACTGAACTGACAATCACAGTGTCTTACTTCAAATGAAATTGTCAAAATATTGTGTCAAGAATCCTGTATGAAGTGATTTCTTTGGCTGTCACTCACATTTGCCATCCTAAAGAGTCTGGTTTCTATTAACAAAGACACTCAACACATAAATAATCTCAAAAACCAGATACGGTTGAATTAGGAGCACCCAGAAATATTAACAGTAACAATAATCTAACCTCTGAGAAGGTGCTAAGGGGAGAAAAAGCAAGAAAATCCAAATTAAAGAAGAATGAAAAAGCCAAGTCTATTGAAACATCTGAAATTTGATACAATCAGTTAGCAAATGCCATTAACTTACTCCTCACTCCCCGCTTAATGATGTGTTTGCTCTGTGCAAATAATGATGACAGTGCAGTGATTCCCATTTATTCCCATTTTTGTGGGGTATAAAATCATTCCAGGAACCACAGCCTTTTAACAAAATGAGATCTTGGGTGTCGGAGTCAGGAACTGAGGGGCTGAGACACACCTGGGAGGGCATTGAGGGGCTGGGACACACCTGGGACCCTGAACTGCCCAGGGTGGGATGATAGCGGTGTCTGGGTTGGGCCAGGCTTGGATCCATGATCCCTGGGTGTCCCTTCCAGCTCAGGACATTCTGGGATTCTGTGATATGTGAGTCTAAGGATGAAAACTCTGGAAGGAGAGAAATTTAGGTACCACTTGGACAGGTGTAGCCCCCTGGGAGGCTGCCCTGGGCTGTGTTGGAGGGGTCAGGGAGGTTTCCCAGGCCCAGCTGGGGCAGCTGAGGCTCTGAGAGCCTTTAGGACCTGCCAGGATGAGCCTTTGTCCATGCAAAGCAACAGAACCTCCAACAGCACCAGGGTGGGCACAGCAGGAATTTCCCCATGCAAAGGGGGCTCAGGCCTTGCCAGGGGCTGCCCAGGGAGCTTTGCAGTGCCCATCCCTGCAGGTGCCCCAGCAATTCCTGGAGGTGGCACTCAGAGCTCTGCGCTGGGGACAGGGTGGGATCAGCTGGGACTCGATGTCCTTGGAGCTCTTTTCCCACCTCATCTCTGACATCCTGAACACCAGAATCCCAAAGGCTTTTCCCACAAGGGAATATCCATCCAATGCAAGCCCAGCAGCAGAGGTGTCCCTGCCCCAGCCCCTTCTGGCAGGGAACATTTCCTGTTCCCCACAGCTCCAAACCCCTCACACCAACAACTGAAAGTCCTTAAAATCCCATTTTTGCATATTGGGGCAAAAATTCTGCATGGAAAGGGTGCTCAGGGATTGGCAGGGGCTGCCCAGGGACGTTTGCAGTGCCCATCCCTGGAGGTGCCCAAGGAAGGGTTCAGGTGGCACTCAGGGCTCTGGTGGGCATTGAGCAGAGCTCAGACTCCATGATCCAGGAGATCTTTTCCAACCTCAGTGAAAACAAAAAAAATCCTCCATAATAAAAATCCCCAAAGCACAACAAGGTGTAACCCATGCCACAGCAGCCCTCCCATGTCACACAGCTGCCAGACTGTCCCTGAGGCCAGCAGGGTTCCCTCTGAGCAGCCAGGGCCGTTCTGCTGCCCAGGCAGTGCCCCAGTCTGCACAGGGCTGGGGAACAAAGGAATCGCTGCTCCTGCTGCGGTGGGAACTGCACAGGCTCAGGTTGCAGACAAGTGCATTAATCTTTTTAGCTTTCCTGGAATGAAACATCAGAGGTTTAACCTATTCTTTATTGCTATTCCAATGCCCTGGGTGGTACTTTTAAAAATAAACTCCTGAAAGGCAGCAGGAGCGAGAAGGGGAAGGAGCCTGAGAGCTTCTCACTCACTGTGCAAGCCCTAACTGCTTAAAATAGAGAAAATGTAAAAAATTCAGACTGTTTGATTAAAAGACTGGTAATATTCAATATTCTGGAAGCTCTGAGTTCCAGACTCAGGGGTAAAAGAGATTTCAGCTTCCTATTTTAAAGAAGAAATAAGGGTTTGGACTCTCAGGACTGAGGAATGAGATCAAGCAGCACAGGAAGGCCAAGGAACCTGCTGGAAAGGCAAAACTGAGCCTCACTATTGATTGGTATTTATGAAATCTTACTATTTTTAAAGCACATTTGGGGACCTGAAGGTTCCTGAAGTATCCAGATGGATATTTCCAAGAAAACTCTGCTAGGACAGAAACCTAATACCCAATTTTCTCATTATTTCGGCTGTGTTTACCTCTGCTGCTCCTCCTGTTAGTTCCAATGGAGAGAATATAAAATACATTTGTAGGTACCTTTGGGCAAAAGTGATTTATCCACATGCTGAATTAATTTTGTGAGTTCTGTCAATTTTAGGGTGAATTTTAGGGTCCTTAATGAGGTGAAGATGAGGGGAGGGGAGGGAGGAGGAAGAAGGAAGGAAGGAAGGAAGGAAGGAAGGAAGGAAGGAAGGAAGGAAGGAAGGAAGGAAGGAAGGAAGGAAGGAAGGAAGGAAGGAAGGAAGGAAGGAAGGAAGGAAGGAAGGAAGGAAGGAAGGAAGGAAGGAAGGAAGGGCCTCTGAGTAGCTCCTGCAGACTCCTCCCAACAAAGTCTTTCTAAACCGAGCTGAAGAGAGTTAAATAAGGTAAATCTTTGTTTCAGCATCTCCCCGGAGAAGCCGAGGTCCCCTGGAGCCTGCTGTGATGGGCAGTGATTATGGGGAGGGAAATTTGCACTGCAGTGAGGTAATTGCAGCTCCTGTTCCAGCAGTGTTTTGGGGAAGTTTGGGATAATCAGGGCGATTTTATGCAAATGGCCGGGAGGATGCAGCAGGATCCAGGTGATGCAGGCAGGGAGCTAGGTGGGTTTGGCTGAAGGCACTAATCAGGTGCCCTGTGAAGCAGGAGAGGCTGGCAGTGCCAGGCAGGGCAGGGCAGCTCTGCCAGCGTTCAGGTGTTTGCTTTCACCACCAGCCCCTGGAGCTGATTTTCTCTGCCCACACTCAAAGGCTGACAATTCCTCTGCCTTGGGCCTTCCCATGGCAGGCTCCTGTTCCTGTGTTCCCCTGGAACAGCTAAACCCAGCAGGAATGGCACTTGTACTGCTGCTGCTGCGAAAGGGACGGGCTGGAAGTGAGGGCAGAATAAAAACAAAGGGTTATTCTCATCTCAGAGTCTCTCGCGAGGTGAATTGTGCTCTCAGTAAGATCCCAGCCTGAACAGAGCCCTCTGTTCCTGCCTGCTGCTCTCTGGGATGTCACCTCACACCCCAGCCCTGGCACCATGACTGTGCGCAGGGACAAAGAGGTTCCATTTGGGAAAGCCAATGGAATAAAGGGTGGAAGCAAGGATGAAGCTGGGCCAGGACATTCTGTGTTCACAAAAGGCAGAAGTCAGCTCTATGCTGTCAGGAAAATGAATCCACAAACACCAGAGGTTTATGTCCAAAAAGGAGACAAAGCAGTCCTGTAACTTTATTCCAATAAAGGGAGAGGCCATGGGGCATCCCCTGGGGTCTCTCCAATTTTTGGAGGACACGGCCTCCCTTTTTATCCCAATTTCCAAGCTGCATTTCCCTTCTCTCTTTCCCCATTTCTGAGGTACTTGAGAGGTTCAGACTTCCCAGAACACCTGATCCCAAAGATTTCCCTCTAATGATTTCCCTCCCTTTTAATTTTTAATTCTGATGGAATTCAGGGTTTTTCTTTTCCATTGTTCTATCATCTTTCAATGTCTATTTTCATTTACCAGCAAACCTAAACTTTATTTGTAAAAGCAAATATCTTTTTCCATTCATCAATCAGTGGAATCCTTCCCATTTTTTCTTTTATCTCCCAGCAGACGCACAGCTGGTTTGGAAAGACAAATCCACAGCTCCTCTCAATGCAGAGAACAAATGAATGCAGAGAGCCTGGAGCTGACACATTCCTGGGAGCTGCTGAGCCAGGACAGGTCAGGGGCCTCCCTGGGAGCTCTTTCTTGGTTTCCCTGCATTTCATGGGGTTTTCAACATTTCTTTGCAATGAGATGGAAAAGAACACCCTGCCAGCTCATTTCTGTGTCTGTCTCAGAGATCAGGAACCCACTAAGCCATGGCAACTCCAGGATTTGATTCCCAGCCACCATTCCTTGTGCAGGGAATTCAGCCAGCTCCTTCTGTAAAAGCTGGTGAATGAAGCAGTCCTGCAGCCACACTTTGAATATTGGTTGGGTTTCCCATCTGGCAGCATCAAGGTTTCCACAAACAGGAAAAATGGCTCAGTCACTGCTTTTATAACAGCTGAAAGAGAAATAAATGAGCAGGGGGGCTGTGGGAGAGGGAGCTGTGCAGCCCTGGCAGCAGGAATGGGCCTGCTGGGCTGCAGGAACATCACACTGCTTTTATAAATCTCTTTCACACAGAAACAAACAAAATATCTCTCCTCAAACCCACCAGCTTTGGAAAGATTTTGCTCCCAAGCATTGTTTGACTGCTGCAGAGCAGCTGATGCTCAGTCTCAGCTGTTACTGAGCTTGCAAGGGTCTTCAGGGTGAAGAGAGAGACGAGAATGTTGACCTCATGTTCAGAAGGCTTGATTTATTATTTTATGATATATATTACATTATAACTATACTAAAAATAATAGAGAGAGAGAGTTCTCAGAAGCTAGCTAAGCTAAGAATAGAAAAGGAATGAATAACAAAGGGCTGTGTCTCAGCAGAGAGTGAGACCCAGCTCTGCCATGAGTGGTCAGTAAATCCAAACATGCACCCGAGACCAATCATGGATCCACCTGTTGCATTCTATAGCAGCAGATAACCATTGTTTACATTTGTTGCTGAGGCCATGGCTTCTCAAAAGGGGGAAAAATCCTAAAGAAAAGATTTTTATGAAAAGATGTCTGTGACACTCAGCCTCAGATAGCAGCAGTGCCTTCCCTGGGGCTCTCCCTCATTCCCAGGGGGTTCCAGCTCACAGACATCTCCCACAGCTCCAGCTCTTCCACCGCTCCCAGTGCTCTCAGCAGGAGCTGGTGCAGGTGGGATCTGAGCTCTGGGCAGTGCTCAGCCCCAGTCCCTGTCCCAAGGGCTCTGCAGTGTTTAATACAACACAAAATGAACCACACTCACACTGAGATGTCCAAGGCAAAAAAGGCAGGTTTATTTCTGGACTTCAATACTTATAGAATTCTAAAAGTGACCATAGATTGGAGGATGAAATTGCCACCTCTCCAACCACACTGGTCAAACCAACAGTCCATAATTTTTTCTTCTTCCAGAAAGGAATAAATCATTATTTACATGAAAAGTGAGTGAGAAACTCCATTACAAAAACGTAAACATCAGAAGGCTTAGAAGAGCTTCAGAAGAACAGGGAGACACTGCAGAACTGGCAGCCGCTGTCCCAGCTGGAATTTTTCACTCTTTCCCCATTTCTCAGTGCCCTGCAATCCTTCAGGGCATCCATCCCAAGGGCTTTGCTGTGCCAGCAGAGCTCAGACCTGGGCTCCTGCTACAGACCCTGATGGATTTGTGTCTTCTGGAGCTTCCTCCTCTCCACAGGCACACGGTGGGAAGGGACAGCTGGCCCAGAGCCTGCAGCCAGAACATCTGCAGGGGTGCATGGAACACCTGCAAGAGTGCATGGAACACCTGCAATATGCATGGAACACCTGCAGGGGTGCATGGAACACCTGCAGTGCTGCATGGAACACCTGCAGGAGTGCATGGAACACCTGCGAGGGTGCATGGAACACCTGCAGGGGTGCATGGAACACCTGCAGGAGTGCATGGAACACTTGCAGTGCTGCATGGAACACCTGCAGTGCTGCATAGAACACCTGCAGGGGTGCATGGAACACCTGCAGGGGTGCATGGAACACCTGCAATATGCATGGAACACCTGCAAGAGTGCATGTAACACCTGCAGGGATGCATGGAACACCTGCAGAGGTGCATGGAACACCTGCAATATGTATGGAACACCTGCAGGAGTGCATGGAATACCTGCAGTGGTGCATGGAACACCTGCGAGGGTGCATGGAACACCTGCAATGGTGCATGGAACCCCTGCAGGAGTGCATGGAACACCTGCAGGGGCCTGGACACCACTCCACAGGGATGGGGTTTTGGGGTGTCTGGGCAGGGCCAGCAGCTGGATCAATGATCCCTGTGGGTCCCTCCCACTCAGGACATTCAGTGATTCCATGAGTTCATGTTCCACCACCTGAATCTGGGCAGAAGTGCAGAGCTCAGAAGGAAGCCCGGTGGATTTAAGAGAATTTCTGCACTTTGTGTCTTCCTGCAATGCCTAAAAACCCCAAAAATGTGGGATATCCCTGCACTCCTCCTTCATGGGTGCAGACAGAGCAGCAGGGGTTGAGCACAAAGGAGCCATCCATGTCTGAAACCCAACCTGAGCCCCCTTCCCTGGCCTGTGCCACTGCAGGGAACAGCCCCCAAAGGGCTGCAGCTCATCAGGAGACAAAGACATCTTTTAAGTCAAATATTTGTCATGGCAGTGGGAAATTAATTGCTATTTTACATAATTAGCTCCCTAGCAGCCTGCATAGCTCCAAACAAAATGACCGGAGGGACAGCAGCAAATTCTCAAATTTTAAGCAAATAAGTGATTCCAGTTAAGGAGATCAATGAGATGCAATTATTCATTAAGGATCTCTTTGCCAGGGTTTTGAGGAACACTTGCTGCAGAAACCTGAGTAATTAAGGGGGTTGGGCTAATTTGGAAAGGGTTGGCAGCAAACCCATGCCCACCCAGCAGTGGGTCCTACAAATCCATTTTTCCTGTACATGTGTGGAGCATTAGGAAGAGGTTGGAGAGTAGGAGAGACCACCTGGGCCATGGTAACTTTCCTGCTTCTTGCAGATGGGATCATGGGAATCAGAGGAGGAACTCCAAGCCCTGGGAGCCAGCACAGGGCACAGGCCTGGGGTTGGCAGCTGCAAGAGAAACTTGGATAATAAAGTGAATTTTCTAAATGTCACTAAGGAGCTAAACTGTGCAAAACCTTCTGGAAGTCTCACAATCACTGAGTGCTGGCAGTGAGGCCTAGGGCTCAAACTGAGCTTGGACTGGCTCTGAGGAAATGGATTTAAGGGGATGGAGAGTAGGTTACCATTGGATATTGGGGATAAACTCTCCCCTGGCAGGGTGGGCAGCCCTGGCACAGGTGCCCAGAGCAGCTGGGGCTTCCCCTGGATCCTGGGCAGTGCCCAAGGCCAGGCTGGACATTGGGGCTGGGAGCACCTGGGACATGGGAGGTGTCCCTGCCATGGCAGGGCTGGCACTGGATGAGCTTTAAGGTCCTTTCCAGCCCAAACTATTCTGGGACACAGTGTTCCTCAAAAACAGATTTTGCAGATGTAATGAAGGAGAATTTGTGGCCCTGGAAATTACAGGTTCAATATTCTCACCTTGAAAGCAGAGCCTGGCTCAGTAATCAGAGAGGGAAAATGAGCAGAGAGCCCACGGGTGCCAAGTTCATGGTCACTTGCTTTGGCTTCATTTGGAAAAGAAATATTCCAAGAACCCTTTAATGAACTGAGCTCAGAGCTTGCAGAGGAACAATCATGTTCCCAGCAGTTCCTTTCCTGCGTCCAGCTGCTGGCAGAGTTCTCCCTCTCCTCATCCCAAACCCGTGCAGGGTCCCAGAGGAACCTCCCTGGTTCCCCCAGTCCATCCTGATTCCCCCATCCCGTCCTGATTCCCCCAGTCCATCCTGATTTCCCCAGCCCATCCTGATTCCCCCAGCCCATCCTGATTTCCCCAGCCCATCCTATCCTGATTTCCCCATCCCATCCTGATTCCCCTATCCCACCCTGATTCCCCCAGCCCATCCTGATTTCCCCAGCCCATCCTGATTTCCAGCAAAGCTCCACCTTCCCAAACACCCTTTTTCCCCCCTGAGAGCCACTGGTGGAGTTCTGCTGCCAGGCTGGCCTGGCCTGGAGCAGGAGGATTGATGGCTGCAGTGAGATGTCCCTCTGTGCTCCTGCAGTGGGGAATAAAGCAGCAACAAATGGGTATGTTCAGATAACCTGGCACTGATGAATTGCTGCCCAGCAGACACTCTAAATAAAATGTGCTTTAGCATGCCTGATTTATCCTGGGAAGCACTGGGAGGGGAGGCAGCTCCCTCCTGCATGGAACAGAGTTCCAGGGGAGGAAAGCACCAAAAGCAAAAGGGAGAAGTGCAGATCTGGGATGGCAGCACCAGCCCTTGGAGAGGGGCACTGAGCTCTGCTGGTGAAGCTGGGCCTGGCAGTGGCAGTGCTCCTGCAGGAAAGGTGATCTCAGTTTGCATGGAATCATCCAGGCTGGAAAAGAGCTCCAGGATCACCAAGTCCCAGCTGTGCCCAATCTCTGCATTGCCACAGTGCCACATCCAGGCCTTCCTTGGGCACCCCCAGGGATGGGCACTCCACACCTCCCTGGGCACTTCCAAGGCCTGAGCTCCCATCAGGAAGGTACCTGTGAGAAACAGCTGCTCACTTTGAAAATTTAAACATGTTTATTAAACCTTGACAAAAATACAGCAAAAGGACTGTATAAGGAAAAATCCACAGTGCTGGGAGCTGCCCCCTGTGGATACCACATGGCTGGTTTGTCTTCAAAATGGATGCTCAGGCTTTTATACTCCTGGGGGTTGCATCAGCCAGCCCTGGCCCCTCCCAAAATCTGTCAGTCAGCTCTTCTTTGCCATTTATCAGTAGAGATTGCTTTCTTGTACCTGGATTGGAGCTCAAGTGTTGCCATGCCCACCCCCTGAGCACCCCCAAGCTTTTCCATTCCCACCTGCCCCATGCAAGGGACACCTGTGCAGCTTCTTTGTACCTGTCCTGGACAGCCCAGGCTGTGTGATGGCAACAATACAGGGGGGAAAGGGAACTATGGGGAGAACAGAAGATATCTAAACCCCAATAACATAACCATACACCACTAAAGCTTTTCTGAATATTCACACAATAGTTATCCCTTAATTGTGAGAGCCAATCACCTCATTATCCATCTATAATTATCAGTACCCACAGACTCGTGGTGAATGCACAAGCCCAGCCCTGTTCACCCTCCTGCACTTCAGGGCAGGATCAGGGCAGGATCATCTCGTGCCTCCAGGGAGCTCCTGGTGCACCCTGAGCCCTGCTGGGACACGGAATGCACAGCAGCAATAACCTGGGAATGATCATTCCCTGGGAGGTGGCTGAGGAAAACCTGCCAAGAGCTGACGTGGTGTGCAAGTGAAACCTGCACCAGAGCCAAGGGAGCTGCCTAATTACAGCAGGCTAATTAGATAGGCAGAGGGATGGCTTTCCTCCCTGCAGCCTTGGACATTCCCCCTGGAAGCCAGCTCGGGGAGAGAGAGAGGCAGGAGCTGCCAGAGGGAGCAGGAGCTGCCAGAGGGAGCCCATCCACCACTCCTGGGCCCTCCCAGGCTGCTGCAGCTGCCAGGACACAGCTCCCATGGCCAGGGGCCTGGCTCTGAAATGGACGGATGGATGCTCAGGAGGCCAGGACTGTCCCTGTCCCAGGACTGTCCCTGTTCCAGGATTGTCTATATCCCATATCCCACATCCCATAGCCCACATCCCCTATCCCACACCCCACATCCCATATCCCACACCCCACATCCCATATCCCACATGCCATACCCCATATCCCACATCCCATAGCCCATATCCAACATCCCATATCCCCAGTCCCACATCCCATATCTGATATCCCACATCCCATAGCCCATATCACACATTCCATATCCCATATCTCACATCCCATACCCCACATCCCATACCCCACATCCCACATCCCATATCTCATATCCCATACCCCACATCCCACATCCCATATCTCATATCCCATACCCCACATCCCATTTGCTCTGCAGGCAGGCCAGGATCTCCTGCAGCATCAGGCAGGGCTCCCAGTGCTGGGAGCTCTCTGGACAGGGCTGGGTGCATCCCCTGATGGATCCACACATGGACAGGAGCTGGGGAAGGTGCTGGCCATGAAGCCAACCCAGCTCTTCCTGGCCTCGCCAGGGCCCCTCTCCAGGCCTGGAGGGTCTGGCCAGGCTGCTCAGAGCCCAGGCTGGGCTGAGCTGGTGGATCTGGGGCAGATCCAGCTCCTCTGGATCTCTGTGGCACTTGAAAGCACAGGGAGAGGGAGCCCTGGTGCTCGGGCTCCAGGGAGGTCAGCTGGGACTGCAGCCTCAAATGTGCCTCAAATGAGTTCATCATTTACTGAGCACACAGCAGGGAGGAGATTCTCACCCTGGGAGCTACAAACCCCTCCTGCTCCAGCTGCTTTCATGTCAGTCCTGGCAGGGAGCAGCAGATGCTGCCCAGCCCCTCTCTGATCGCCCTCGGGGCAGGCTTCCACCACCAGCTCTGGCAATTTGTCTGTAATAAAGACCCAGCACTTCACATTCCTGCTTTACTGTAGCCTGGTGTGTGGCAGCCTGGAATTCTAATCGCCCCGGCTGTTTTTAAAGCAGGTTCACAATGCAGCTCCTTTCCACCACAACAGAAAGGGCTCCCCGTGCCCAGAGCCTGGGGCTCAGCTCTGCAGTTGGGTTTATTGCACCAGGATCTGGCATCACTCTCACTCCAGTCGTTTCAGCCTCCCTCCCATGGACCTGGTGCTTCCAAAATGAAACAGAATAGAAAAAGGTAAAAGGACAGGCACAGGAATCATCGATTTTGCCCAGAAGAATACATAACTAAGCAGTTTGTTCCCTTCCCAAAGCACACTCTGCTCTGTGCCAGAGGGATGGTGCTGCTCTCCTGCACCTCCTGTCCCTGCCAGCACCTGCAGCAAAGCCTTGGTGTGGCCATTCCCTCAATTCCTTCTTCCCTCCAGCTGTTCTGTATCCCATAGAAACACAGAACCATGGACTGGTTTGGGCTGAGAGGGACCTAAATCCCCTCCAGTGCCCCCCCCCGCCACGGCAGGGACACCTCCCACTGTGCCAGGTGCTCAGTGCACCTGGCACAGCCCAAACCTCTCTAACCAGCCCTTGCCAGGCTACAAACCCCCTGTGGCAAATGGCACTGGGGGCACCTGCAACCAGCCAGGAAATCATTCTTTCCTTTCCTTTCCTTTCTCCATTTGCTGCAATGGGTTTTGGTGCTGGTTTCCATCCTTGATTGAGGAATGTGAATGCCAGAGTGGTTTGGGTGGGAAGGGATCTTCAATGGCAGCTGATTGCAGCCCAGGGCCACCTGCCACTGTGCCAGGTGCTGCCAGCCCCAATGCCCAGCCTGGCCTTGGGCACTGCCAGGGCTCCAGGGGCAGCCACAGCTGCTCTGGCAATTCCAGCCCAGCCCCTGCCCACCCTGCCAGGGAACAATTCCCAATTGCCAAGATCCCATCCAGCCCTGCCCTCTGGCACTGGCAGCCATTCCCTGGCTCCTGTCCCTCCATCCTTGTCCCCAGTCCCTCTGCAGCTCTCCTGGAGCCCCTTCAGGCTCTGGAAAGCTGCTCAGCACCTTTCTCTGGCAAGGGCAGTGATTACATCGATATTTCTCCTGTCACTGCTGCCGGTGCTGCTGAGCTGACCCAGCCCCAGCCCCTGGTTTGTGTTTAGGCTGCCCAGAGCAGGGAGCAGAGCCCTTGCCCAGGCCCAGGGTGGCTCAGCCCCCTCCCAGCTCAGCATTTCCAGCAGCCCCTCCCCAGCAGCTGCATCCCCATCCCATCCCATCCCCATCCCATCCCATCCCCATCCCCATCCCCATCCCCATCCCCATCCCCATCCCCATCCCATCCCCATCCCATCCCCATCTCCATCCCCACCCCATTCCATCCCCATCCCCATCCCTGTCCCCATCCACATCCCATCCCCATCCCCATTCCATCCCCATTCCATCCCCATTCCATCCCCATTCCATCCCCATCCCCATCCCATCCCCATCCCCATCCCATCCCCATCCCATCCCCATCCCCATCTCCGTCCCTATCCCCATCCCCATTCCATCCCCATCCCATCCCCATCCCCATCCCATCCCATCCCAATTCCATCCCCATCCCATCCCATCTCCATCCCCATTCCCATCCCATCCCCATCTCCATCCCAGCCCACCCTGTGCCTCCTCGGGCTCAGCCCAGCCTGTGCCACTCTGGGAATCTCCCCCTGCCTGGGCACAGCAGGGATGGGAGGAATAACAATAACTTTTAGTCAGGGTTTAATGGAGACCTGAGACTGCCTCCCTCTCTGAAGGATCCTTTAAACGTTCCCTTGCTCTTTATCTTTTGCTTCCTTTAAACTGTGATTGAATTTAGGGCTAATGAAAATGTGAGTCTGAGAGCATTTCCTGGAAGGCAGCTGCTCACTGTTTCATCTCTCCCTCTCTGCTGCTCTGTCTGATGAGCTCCTTTGCCACGTCCACCCAGACAAACGCATTTCTCCAGGGGAGGTTCTGCATAATCAGGGTTTGAGCAGCTCTGGGTCGTTCATCTTCATGTGGACAAGGTCATCAAGTGGGCACTGCTCCCTTATTTTCCTCCCTAATATCTTTTCTCTGCAGCAAATGGCATCTTAATAAAAGGGAAGCTTTTCTTCCCATCTTTTTCAGAGGGAGAAAGGAAGGGTTAGGAAGGGTTGGTGGGAAATCAGAGCCTGGATGGCTTGTCATTTCTGCACCTGGCAAATCGACCTTTGGCTTTTCTTCTGTCTGTGGATGGAACCTGAGACTAAAGAGGGCTCAGACCTCTCATTGTGGTTTTGACTGCTGGGCCCTTAGAGAGCTGCTCACATGTGGGGAAAACAATGACGCAAATCTTCATAACAGAGGGGAAATGGTGCCATTTTTCCTTGGCAATCCATCAGAAATTCACTGTAATGGGGGGAATTCCAGCAGGTTGCCCTGTGTTGGTTGATGGATTTTGTTTTATTGCCCTTCCACAGAACAGGAGTGTCAGGATCCCACTCCAGGGGACCCTCCTGCTCCTGGTTTACATCACCCCAATGCCCCCTCAGATGCATTTGGCCCAACCCTGCAGCAGCTCATCCACTGAGCCCCTCCCCAGCACAGGCCCGTGTTTTCCAGGGATTCAGAAGAGCTGGGCTTGCAGTCCTGCTGGCAGAGAGCTCCCAAAGCTCTTGGCAAGGTCAGGCACCTGCCAGCCAAAGGACACTTAAGGCTGCGCTGGTTTGATAGACTCAAGTGGCCACCAAAAGCTCTGGAGCCACCAGCCCCAGCCCTGATCCCTCAGCCTCACCCCTGACCCACCAGCCCCATCCTGACCCACCAGCTCCATCCCTGACCCACCAGCCCCATCTCTGACCCACCAGCCCCATCTCTGACCCACCAGCCCCATCCTTGATCCCTCAGCCCCATCTCTGACCGATCAGCTCCACCAGCTCCATCCTTGATCTACCAGCCCTGTTCCTGACCCATCAATCCCATCCCTGATCCCTCAGCCCCACCCCTGGTCTATAAACCCCGTTCCTGATCCCTCAGCCCCAATCCTGACCCACCAGCCCCATCCCTCATCCCTCACCCCGCTGCCTGCTGGCATTCCTGTAGTTTCCAAGGAAACCTAGTGCCTCTGGAGCTTTGCATGGGTGGTGTCTGACACAGGAGTCCGGTGCTGATCCATTTTCCATGGTTGTTGTTGCCTCCTTGGCCTCTTTGAGCATTCCTGCCCCACATGAGAGCAGCAGGAAGGTCCTGGTGTGCCCTGGCTGCCCTTCCTTCCCTGTGCCTGCAGGGACCCCAACCACAGCCCAAGGAACCGCTGCTGCCTGGGGCTGCTGCTCCTCCAGAGGAGCTTCCTCCTTCCAAGGCACCTCCATGGCCACACGTTCCCCGTTCAGGAGCACTTTTGAGAGGACACACAGAGAACTTTGCCTCTGATCCCTGACAGCCTCCCCTGCTCCCAGCACAGAGCAGCCACAGGGATTTAGGAGCTGGGTTCAAATCCTGGATGGCTCAGGAAGCTCCTGCTCGTCCCTTCTCAGAGAACTCTCCAGGTCAGGAGCCATTCCTGGGAGAGAAGGGATCCTTTGGGTGCTCTGCCCTCCTGGTTCTGCAGGGGTTAATCCATGACACCAGCTCCATGACAGACCCAGGGGAGCAGCAGGGAGGGTTCAGGGTGTCTGCACTGAGGCTGGGGCTGCTCCCTGGGTGCAGGAAGCACCGTGGCCCGTGCTGTTCCAGCTGCAGGAGGAACATCCAGCCCTGCACATTCCCCACGGAAGCCAGCCCCAGCTGCAGGGAGCTCAGTCCCAGCAAGGTGTGGGGGATTCACTTCCGTGCAATGTGGGGTCAGGACACCAGGCAGTGACCCCAAAGAGCACCTGGGGGCTCACAGGATCAGGGAACAGTTTGGGCTGGCAGGGATTTCTGCCCCCTGATGTGGGCAGGGGTTTCTCCACCCAGCCCAGGGTGCTCAGTAGCCTGGAAGTGGAAAAGATGTCCCAAAGAATCCCAATTTCCTTGCAGGACACAGGCCTGTCTGTGACCCCCAGTGGTCCAAGCAGGCTGGTGGCCCATGGGATGCCATCCCAGCATGTCCTTGTTTTGCACAGAAAGGAAAAGGAATCCTTATAAATCTCACTGTAGCGTCCAATTTTCAGATTTTCCTTTGTTCCTTCTTTTCCTTAAAAAGACATTTTTCCAAAGTGACTTGGAAGCCTCGATTCTGCCCTTTTTCAGGAACATCAATGGCACAGGAACCATTGCAAATGTCTCCAGTTGCAGCTTCAAGGCAACTGTGGGGTCAGGATTTAGGGAATGCAGGCCCTGGATTCCTTTGAGGAGGGACCTTCAGCTCATTTGAAGCCCTGAATCTGTAATGAGAGTGAGCTGTTGGAGGGTGCCTGGGCACCATTAGGGTTTTTATTGTTGGGGTTGGTGGCTGGGGCTGGATTCCAGCAGCATTTCCTGCTCCCCCTTTGCAGCCTCCTCACATTACCTGAACAAAAATGGGAATTTATTCTGAAAACAGCAGCCCCAGTGCAGAGCAGGGGTCAGAGCAGGCTGTGGTTACAGGGGGGTCCCTCAGCTCTGAATTCCTGGCTGAGCAGATGATAACAGCCCTCAGCAGGGCAGGTGAGCCCTGGCCCCACCTGAGGAGGGCCAGGACCTCTTATCTCAGCAGCGCAGCCAGGACAGTGGCATTGAACATCTGGCCTTCATCAGGGACAGGGCAGGATTACAGAACACCTCTCTGGAGATGGGATTTTGTCAGATGCAGACCGGAGGGGTGGGTGTGCAAGAAAGGTGTTATCAGATAATGGGAGTCTCAGCTTCAGGAGATACCACCCCAAAGGTGTCCTCACAGCAGGTCAGACACTGATAAAGAGCTTGATAAAGATTCCTGCAAGTGTCCAGGACCAGGCTGGACAGGAAATAGTTAAACCCTGGAATAGTTAAACCCCTGACAGGGCTTTGCTGGGCTCTGAGATCCATTCCAGCCCAAACCCTCCTGGGGTTCAGTGATACCAAGATGAGGCCTGTGGGCTCCTGGTGATGCCTGACCTTGGCTCTGCCAGGCAGCAGCTCTGGGAGGTTTTGCAGCCCACACCAGGTGAATTTCTCCTCCTCCCCTCAATCCCCGTGGGCTGCTGCAAGTCTCCAGCTCTGTGCTCTGGGGACAGCTTTCCCTGGGATGGAACATCTTCCTTCAGTGCTGGGGGTTCATGTCCTGGGGGAGAGGTGAGCACAGAGCAGTCCTGAGTGTGAGAAATGATCCTCACTTCCAAAAATTTAACAGGTTTATTGAAACCTTATCAGAAATACAACAGAAGACTGAATAGAGAAAATATCACAGCACCAGGAGCAGAGGATTTTCCCACCATGTGCTCACCCACACCATGGAGGTTTCCCCTTTTAACCCTTTGGTCCCCCCAAAGTTCTGTCCATGATTCCTCCTTCCCTGCCCAGGGTGGAGATCACTGCCTGACACCTGGATTGGGGGGCAGCTGTTGCCATGGTAACGAGTGACCCTCCCAAATGTCCCAAACCCAGGGCACCCCTGAGAACAACACAAGGGGGGTAAAACACAACTGTAAATCTATAAAACTTCTCCTGACATAGATACAGGATATTTGCCTTTAATGGTGAGAGTCAGCCATGGCATTGCTCATCTGTCACATGAGCTTAGCAGGGGCGATGCGTGGGGATGTGAATTCTGGATGTCACTGAAAGGAATGAGGGATTTGTTTTTCCAAACTGTGGGTCTGCTGATAGATAAAGCCAGATACTGAGAGGTGAAAGAAGCAATGGGAAGAACCAAAAATTCCACCGGAAATCCACTGATTGACACAAGGAAAAGAAAAGGGGGGTTGTCTAGGTTTGGGAAGACAGGTGTCTGATAAGGAAGGCAGGACCCTGCCCTGAAATGGAAAATGTAACACCCCCTCCTTCCAAACTGCTATAAATTTTAAATTGAGGGAGTTTTGGGCAAAAATATGGGAGCAGGAATAACAGTTCTTTAATAGGGAAAGAAAAAAAAAAAAAAAAAAAAAAAAAAACAAAACAAAACACAACAATGCAGTAAACTAAACCAACTGCCAGAGTCAGAACCCAAGCTGACACCCTGTGGGTCAGGCTGTTGGCAGCAGTCCCATTGGAATTGTGGCTCAGCCCTCCTGCAGTGTCAGGGCTGGTTCTGCTGGAGCAGGGATCCTGGAGAAAGGTGCAGTCTCTGCCTCTGAAGATCCAGGGCCAGAGGCAGCTGCTGTTCCTCTGGGCAATCCAGTGCAGAAGCCGTGCTGGTGTTCCAGAATCTCCAGATTCTATCCGGGTAGGAATGCTTGGCTCCTCCCTCTGGGCTCCCATCTCCCAATGGGATGCTGTAGTTCTTATCAGCCATGCAGGGACATTCCATAGCTGTTATCAGCAGGTGTCTGCCTGGAGAGAGGAGTGGGTGTGGAAAAGATAAGGAAAACTGCCCATGAACAGAAGGTAACTGGCATGCAGATGGCAAATAGACACAATTTGCTTGGCAATGCAAGACAGGGGTTATACTTCAGAAGGGAGTGTGTATTAGGTGATTTGGGAAGTCTGTACCTCTCAAGTACCTCAGCCAATGGGCAAAGATAGAGGGAAATGCAGCAGGGAGACAAGGATAAAAAGGAGGCTGCATCCTCTAAAAATGTGAGAGACCCCATGGGAAATTCCCCGTGATCTCTCCCTTTATGTAAATAAAGTTACAGGACTCCTCTGTTTCCCTTTGGGACACAAACCTCTGGTGTTTGTGGATTAATTTTCCTGACATCACTTATCTCCAAACACTCCCTGTTTTCATCTCCCTGTCCCTGGGAGTGCCACAGCCCCAGCATAGAGCAGCTCTTCCCTCTGATCCCCTCAAAGGCTGTTGGTGCCACAGAGCAGAGGAGCGAGGCAGGAGCCACCTTCCCAGGCAGGAGTTCTGTCACATCCCCTCCTGACTGACTCTCGTTTCATGTGTCTCATAAATGGTGTTTACCAGAATCAAAGGCCTCAGAACTTCTGTTCCTGATGAGGAACACAAGGAATATGAGGCTTTTTTCGCTGTGAAAGGCTGAGCTGTGGGGACAGCTTTCTCACCCACGTGGTTATCCTGGGATGGATGCAGGGATCTCTGCAAGGAAAATCAACATCTGCAGCCAGCACGGGGCTGTCACCAGAGCTGGGGTAGGGGAAGTGCAGTGGGGTTCCAGAGCCCCTTGTGGGATGCCCTGAAAGGTTTTCAGTGCAGCTTGGATGGGGTTTCAGCGGTGTCAGCCTGTGGGATCTCAGCACCTCAGGACTGAGGTGCCGAGTCACCGAGACCACCCTTGGGGGGCTCGGGAGTCCTGGAATGTTCCAGAAGTGTCTGGTGGCTGGACTTTGATCCTTCATGGGAGACGACACCTGTATGAGGATAGGAGGATTTCACCGGAGTGAATGGTGAAGGGATTAGTTAATTAGAGAGTGAAACACAGGGTTTAGGATTTCTGTACAGGGGGGTTTAGAGAAGTAAGATGGAGGAATTGGGGCATGTCCTGTCCTTCTTCTTCTTCTACTTCTCCTCCATCTTCTGTGGTGATGGTGGCACTTTGGGATTGGTCATTACTAAAAGTGCACTGGTCAATAAGGGTGAAAGGTATTGGGGAAAAATGATAAATATTGTATACGCAACTTTGTGTATAAAGATAGGTGACCGCCTGGAGGGCAAGGGAGTGTGCTCATGGCTGGCTGCTGAGCAGAGCTCTGTCGGGCCGAGAGAAAATCTTTTAGATAAACAATTAATAAACACCGAGACCGAGAAAAGAACTGAAGCCTCTTCTCGTCCTTTGAAACGTGGGCTGCCGCAAGGCCACCCCGGGCCTTTCCAGGCCATCCAAACAGCCGTAAACCGGACATCAGCCCAGGCCTGGCCACTATTTTCTGTTGACTACAGTTGAGTGTTTAATTTAATGATGTCTGGAAATTTCAGTGCCCCCCTTTTGGCCCTTGTCCTGTTGCAGTGAGACATCCAAAGCTGAGGAGGGAAGGGACATCAGAGCTCCTGGAGTCTGCTCAGGGTGATGAGAATCTCTGGAAACCCCAATTTGCTTAGTACAGCTCCATCCCAAGCTCAGCTGCAAAACTCAGCCATGCGTCTAAAATGCACTAAAGCCTCACTGAGGAGAAGGAAAGTTTTAGGCATTCCAGTATTTCTCATTTGCTCCAAAATTAACTTTGGTTCATTTATTCTAAATTTAATTTTACAGCTGTGAAGCGGTTGGGTTTCTCAATAGACAGATGAGCACTGGATGGTGTTTTGCAGAACATTCTCGGTGCATAAATTATTTCCCAGAGAACCAGAATTGGTTTAAAACAAAAAGATTTAAAACAGTTAAATCAAAAAGAAGGAGGTGAAGGATTGGTATTGGCTCCTCTGCAGCTCTTGTTTGTGTTCTTGTGCCACGGGCTTTGTCTGTTGCTCTTCTCACTGCCTCCAAGCACAAAAGCATTAAGGAGTGAGGCTCCCTCTTAATCACCCTGTGGAATTGTTCTGCAAATAAACCCAAATAACGTTGGCCTGACAGGTTGGGATTGGGCTGGTGATGAAGGCTGAGGATGAGAGTGATTCCTCGGGTGCGCCCCAGCTTCAATCTGAGACAGCAGCTGGAAAAAGAATCATAAATATCTTCTGGAGTAATAAATATCTCCTCTCCTTTCACACTCTGCAGTTATAAACATGAGCTCCAGACTCTGCATCAGGGCCCAATGGAGTCACTGATCGCTGAGCTCTGCCTTGTGGGGCTGCATCACAAATCTCAGCTGTTTTTTACAATTCATTTCTATTGGGGAGTTTCGCTCCCCAGCCCATGAGCGCTCTGCTCGTTCCATTCTGGGCTGGTTTTTGTGGCCAGCACTGAAAGGGAGCTTGGCTTGGTCAACCAGGCAGTGTCAGGAGTGAAATGGTCAGAACGGGAGGGAAGGGGGAGGAAAACTCAGCCTGTGGAGGTCAGCACTGCTTGGGAGCTGCTCCCCCAGGCCTGGAGATGCTCTTTACACTGGCAAGAATCAGGGGAAATGTTTGGAGCTACAACCAGCCAGAGGCTACACAGCTCCTCCACAGCAGAGCCAGCAGGGCTGGCTGGAATCCCAGCACTGGGAATCCTGGAATGGCTTGGGCTGGAAACTTTAAACATCATCCAGTGCCACCCTTGTCATGGCAGGGACACCTCCCACTGTCCCAGGCTGCTCCAGCCTGCCCTTGGACACTGCCAGGGATCCAGGGGTAGCACAGCTGCTCTGGGTACCCTGTGCCAGGACCTGCCCACCCTCACTGTAAAAAAACTTCTCTTTTCCACCTAAACTGACTCTTGTCAGATTAAAACCACCACAGGGGAAATGGAAGCATTTGGAATTCTGGCCCTTCCTGTGGCCAGAATTCATCCAGACAGACCTGCAGGAAAGGCTGGGGCAGGATGGTGCTGAATGGGCTGAAGAGGAAGAGATCAGAGCACTAGAATCTCCAGGAGATCCTTCAAAAGCAAACAGAGAACAAACCCTCCCAAGAACTGTGACTAAATATCTCCATTTTTGAGAGCTTCCCTTTTTTCCCAACTCCCTGTTGGCACGTGCTGACCTGAGGGAAGGGGAGAAGGAAGGCAGGGAATGCAGGAAAGGATGGAATGCAGGGCTGGGGGGCTATTCCATGTTGCAAGGCAAGATGTATTCTATTACCATCTGTAGGGCAGATTGCCTTTGTCAAGTGGGCAGTTTGCCTTATCTCTCTCTCTGAGTGACCACAATCACTCATCCCTCGGGAGGGGACATCTGCTGATAACAGCTATGGAATGTCCCTGCATGGCTGATAAGAACTACAGCATCCCACTGGGAGATGGGAGCCCAGAGGGAGGAGCCAAGCATTCCTACCTGGATAGAATCTGGAGATTCTGGAACACCAGCACGGCTTCTGCACTGGATTGCCCAGAGGAACAGCAGCTGCCTCTGGCCCTGGATCTTCAGAGGCAGAGACTGCACCTTTCTCCAGGATCCCTGCTCCAGCAGAACCAGCCCTGACACTGCAGGAGGGCTGAGCCACAATTCCAATGGGACTGCTGCCAACAGCCTGACCCACAGGGTGTCAGGCTGGGTTCTGACTCTGGCAGTTGGTTTCGTTTACTGCATTGTTGTGTTTTGTTTTGTTTTGGTTTTTTTTCTTTCCTTTCCCTATTAAAGAACTGTTATTCCTGCTCCCATATTTTTGCCTGAGAGCCCCTCAATTTAAAATTTACAGCAGTTCAGAGGGGTGGAGAGGGTTTACATTTTCCATTTCAGGGGAGGCTCCTCCCTTCCTTAGCAAACACCTGGCTTTCCAAACTAAGACAGGGGGTCTGGCCAGGACAGTGCTCACACACCCAACCTCATCTCTTACTCCCTTGACATCAGATAAATAGAGAGGGACCCTGGAAAAACTTCTGCCAAAACCAATTTTCTGAGTTCTGAGAGTGCGAAGATCAATGGAGAAAGAACACAGATTTTTCTATAAAAATAGAAAAGAAAAAAAAATTTAGACAAAGTTGAAGACAAATTTCCTGCCAGGAAAGAAGAATTCTGCCAAAGCAGTGACAGATGTATTTTTTATTTTATCAAATATTTGGCCTGGAATCAGATGTGCTGCGGATCTGTAATTACCTCTACATTTGGAGGCGCCTGAGTGAGGTGAAATGCTCCTCACAACTCCCTGGCATGAGCCCCCGTGGAAACAGAATATTCTGAATTACTGGGATGGTCCCAGTTTCCTCAGTTTCCCCCAGCAATGCAGCAACACTTTGTATTAAAAAAAGGTAAAAGTCATCACTTAGAAGAAAAACAAATTTTAGGAGGGCATAAAGGAGGTAAAAAAAGCAAACAATGGCTCAGCCAAACCCTGGAGGTGCTGATGATCCCCTGGGTGCTGGAACTGGTATTTTATCCTGGAGGAAATTCAGGCAGTGCCTGGTTGTGGTTCTGGTCTGTGCCAGACCTGCACCTCCGTGAAGGAGATGGAACTCGGTCTTGGAAGAAGCAGCTGCTGGCTGGGTCCTTCTGCTGAATTTCATAGGTGTTTTTACTTCTCATATCACAAAGCCCTTGCTCCTGAAGCAATGGGATTACAGGAGAATTTCTTCTCTCATTAAAAGGAAAAAAAAAACAAACAGAAAGCACAAAGCTTTCTTGTGAGGATGCAGGGAAAGAGCCTGAATGCTCCACTCAGCCTGATAAAGGCTTAGAAACCAAAAGAAATGCAGAGTGTGTACAATATTTATTGTTTCAAATAATTGATGTCTTTGTGAAGCCCAGCTCTTTGTGCCATTCTCCTGCTGCAGAGCTGCACCCCCTGCCTGGATTTCAGCTGATCAACCCCAGAGCCTCTCCAGGTGCATCCCTGGGGGCCCAGGGCAGGCAGGAGTGGGGCTCAGAGCCAGCAATTACAGACAGATCTGTGTGCTTACAGCTCCAGCCTGCTCTGAAATGGCCCCATAAAGTCACCTGGCTCTAGATATACATCACACCATTTTTCACTTTGCAAATGAGGACTTTTTTAAGAGCTATAACTTTCTGGGAGTTCATGAATTTCCTGGATTCACGGCCCTTTGCTGCATGGAGGAAGGAGCAGGAGAAAGAAGGGAGAGTGGCACAGGCAGCTGAGGCAGAAGGAAAAAATAAATCCTTAGAGATGAGATTTCCAAAAGCTGCTTGGAAATAAAAGCTGGGATAAGTGCATGACACACTCAATAAATATCACTTTGCTTTATCACTTCTTCCGTTTCCCAGCCTTGCCCAGGGATTTTGGGAACCTGAGCTGAAATTTGAGGCCTTTCATGGCCAAGCTCCTTAATCCTGCCCTGTAGCAGGGCTGAAGTCCTTGGCCAGGGCCTGAGAGGTGCTGGGGCAGTCCCAGGGAACAGGGACAGGAGGAGGAAATGACCCAGGCTGTGTCAGGGGAGGTTCAGGTTGGATATTGGATATTGAATATTGGATATGGGATATTGGATATTGGACATTGGATATTGGATATTGGATATGGGATATTGGACATTGGATATGGGATATTGGATATTGGATATTGGACATTGGACATTGGATATGGGATACTGGATATTGGATATTGGACATTGGATATGAGATATTGGATATTGGATATGGGATATTGGATATTGGACATTGGATATGGGACATTGGACATTGGATATGGGATATTGGATATTGGATATTGGATATTGGATATGGGATATTGTATATTGGATATGGGATATTGGATATTGGATATTGGATATTGGATATGGGATATTGGATATGGGATATTGGACACTGGATATGGGATATTGGATATGGGACATTGGATATTGGATATTAGATATGGGATATTGGATATTGGATATGGGATATTGGACATTGGATATGGGATATGGGATATTGGATACATTCTCCATGTCCCCCTGCCCAGCCCTGGCACAGGTGGGGTCCCCATGGCTGGAGGGATTTGAAGCCCTGGGGATGTGGCACTGGGCACAGGGTCAGTGCTGGCCTTGGCAGAGCTGGGGATGGTTGGACTCCATGATCCCACAGGGCTTTTCCCACCTCAGTGATTCTGCAATTCTATGATTTTTGCCTTTTTATTGTGAAAGAAAACAGTTGTGTGGTGTTTGTGTTGGATTTCCTTCCCCAAGGAGCACTTTCACCTGGGCGCTTTTGGCCACTGAGGGAAGCCCCAAAGAGGCCCCTGGCACCTGAGGGGGCAGAGGGGGTGACCCATGCTGGACCAACCCTCTGGGGCTGAGACTTTGTGCTCAACTGCAGCAAAGTGGCCCAAAAACTGAGCACAAGGCCCAGCCCCAGTCCAGGAGCTCAGGACAAGGCTCTCAAAGTGCCTGTGGAGCCTCCCCCTCTCAGCAGCCTCAGGCTTTTACTGCTGCTGGAAAATCTGCTCAAATTCTCCTCCACCCCTCTGCTTAGAGCAGCAAATCCATCTTCTCATGCACTTAGATCAAGATGAAGGGGGCTTGAGAGGTAATTAATTTTAATAGTAATGCTTTTCTTCTCTCTGAGTTGCAGACATTGCCTGGCTGTTCCCTTCTGGAGCTGGGAGCCAATTTCCCACTGATCTCAGCGAGCAGCACAAGCGTTCCTATCTGCAAGGAGCAGGTTCTCTTCTCTTCACAGACACTGAGTGAACCTTTCCTGCTTTCTGAAGGCAGGCCCTGATGAAAACTCCTGCCTGGGAGCTCTCACAGGTGCTCCAGGGAGCCCACCAGGGCTTTCATCTGCAGCAGAGGATTTGGATTTTCCTAAATCCTAATTTGCTTAACTGAGAAGAAAATCTCTCACCTTCTTCTAGGGGCATAATTTGCTCCCTGGGGTTTGTAATACTTTTTTTAAAACATAATTTGGCCATTTTCATTTGTGAGCTGGCAAATGAAAGGGACAGGGAGAGAAACAGAATGGCACAGAGGGGTAAAGCCAAGACGAACGGTGTGAGCAGGGGAGCTGTGAGGTGTGGTGGGTGCACCTGGAGCTGTGCATTCCCCTGATGGTGGCACTTGGCATCTCCTGCTCCCACAGCTCCTTCTGGCCGTGCCCAAAGCCCCTGGCAGAGCTCTTCTGCCTTTCCTGGAGGCCGTGCAATAAAAGAGCCTCATCCTGCTTTAATCAGTGCATGGAGGAGACAATGGGGTCTGAGCCTGGCAGCGTCCCCGTGCCTGTGGATGATGTGACACTGGAGCTCCACTAACGAGCTTTGCAGCCTTATCTTTATCCATTCTGACAAATTAAATTAGCACTGTCTTTCAAATTTCCCCTAGGCAACCAGCAGCAGCAGCACAAAATAAACCACAGGAGGGGATGGCTGTGCTCTCAACACCAGTGCTGGGTTTTCAGCAGCTCCAGGAAATCCCACCTGTCCCTGTCCCTGCGCCTGTCCCTGTGCCTGTCCCTGTCCCTGTCCCTGTGCCTGTCCCTGTGCCTGTGCCTGTCCCTGTCCCTGTGCCTGTGCCTGTCCCTGTCCCCGTGCCTGTGCTGTCCCAGGAGCTGCAGCCTCTGTGCCTGTCCCTGTGTCTGTCCCTGTCCTTTTCCCTGTCCCTGTGCTGTCCCAGGAGCTGCACCCCTGTGCCTGTCCCCTGCCAGCCCTGTCCCCCTGCTCTCCCCAAGCCCAGGCTCTTTGGGATGTTTCTCCCCTCCCTTGGTGGTGCTTCCCCTCTGTGGCTCCTCTCAGGGTGGAGGCAGCAGCTCCAGCCATGGCTGTGCTGGGAATTGGGATCAGGGAGGGCTTTGCTGCAGGAGTTTGGGGGTTGGCTGCTGAGGAAACATTCCTGGGAGGTGTAGGGGGTTTGTTACTCACAGAAGCCCAGCTGTCTGGGGGCTGTTCTGAGAACCCTTGGTGGAGGGAGCAGGGTGGGTCTGTCAGCAGCCGTAAATCGAGCTCATTAACCTTGCAAGTGCCAAGCGTTTGGAGCAAGTGGTTTTACATTAACCACTAAATATTGCAGCTATTAAAGCACATTCATCATCCCCACGAGGTGCCTGAGCAGAAATGAGCTGTAGCACCTCCTGCAATGCTGGGCACATTAAACACCAGCCCCGTGTGTCACTCACTGCCACCTCAGAGGGGACACCTGGCACTCAGGTGAGGCTCATCCCAGCCCTTCACAGCATCCAGGGGTGACCTTCAGCTCAGCTTGGAGCCACTGACCCTCTGGTGCCCCCAGACCTATCTCTTTGTGTCCCTCTGGTGCCCTCAGACCCATCTCCTCATGTCCCTCTGACCCTCTGGTGCCCCCAGATCCATCTCTTTGTGTCCCTCTGGTGCCCTCAGACCCATCTCCTCATGTCCCTCCGACCCTCTGGTGCCCCCAGACCCATCTCTTTGTGTCCCTCTGGTGCCCTCAGACCCATCTCCTCATGTCCCTCTGACCCTCTGGTGCCCCCAGACCCATCTCTTTTTGTCCCTCTGACCTTCTGCTGCCCCCAGACCCATCTCTTTGTGTCCCTCTGACCCTCTGCTCCTTAGCTGTGCTGTCCCAATACCCAGGTTGCTGGGACATCTCTGTCCCTGCTGGAACCAGAGGTCCCTGGAGGCTGCAGAGGCTCCCTGGTGCTTTGGTTGGTGTTCAGTGACCACCCCACTACTCACAGGTGGGTTCTGCCCCAAGGATACAAACCCAAGGCTCTGCACTGAGTTGTGATGGGGATTTTGTTCCCAAAACCTTGACGGGATTAAATGGAGGAGACTTTATTGCCTCTCCCTGGGCAATTCCCCTGCACTGGGTGCTGTTATCAGCTGTCCCCAGGGGTGGCCAAAGCCTCTGACCCACAGAGTCTCCTCTGCCTTCCCCTTCCCCAGGCCAGTCAGGACTGCACTGGGCAGGGCTACTCTGGCCAAGATCATGCCCATATAGGAGCTGGATGATGATGATGATGGTGATTGTTGGAGCCCTGGTCACGGAGAATTCCAGACTTTCTGTGCTCCCAGGCACTGACCCCCAGAGAACACTGCACTGACCTGAGGCTGTGGAGAAGCTTCCAGAACGGAATGACAGAACTGGGATTGTGGGTGTGGGGTTTGGATAGAAGTGTGTGAGATCACAGGGAGGGAAACTTAGACTTTAAGGGTTTAGAATGGAGTAATAGGCATAAAGCAAGATGGACATTTTGGGGTGTAGGCTTCTCCTTCTTCTCCTTCTTCTCCTTCTTCTCCTTCTTCTCCTTCTTCTCCTTCTTCTCCTTCTTCTCCTTCTCCTTCTCCTCCATGGGTTTGGGTGGTTTTGTGTAATTGGATAAAAAGTTCCCATTGCAGGCACGGGTGGTTGGTTATTGGGTTAAAACTGAAATAATTTAGGTGCCATTTCTTAATTGGACAGTTTAGCCTTAAAAGGCCTTGCAGAGAGAGAGATACAGCTCCATGATGATGGTGATGGTGATAGTGATGATGGTGATGGTGATGATGAGGATGATGGTGATGATGTGAGGATGATGATGATGGTGATGATGATGAACACGACTGCTTTATTTGTCTCCCAGGTGGGCTGATACAGGGACAGCTGCCCAAGCTTCCCTCCCTCTCTGCCCTGACAAACAAGGACAGCCTGGAATTCTGATGTTGCTGGAAGCAGGGTCATGGCAGGCTGGCCGTGCCCATGGTCACATGAGGGAAAGGGCTCTGGTGCCTCAGGTGGAGAGTGGGGATTGCACCAGGACCCGGCCCAGCCCCAGCTTCCAGCAGGGAAAACCAACCAACCATCCCAGTTTGGAGAATCGAGTCCCACCAGCTCATTGAGGGACAGAGAGTCTGCAGATCCAGCAGGAACAGTGGCTGCAAATGTCACCAGAAACTGCCACAATCTTTGGTGCAGGTTTTCACCTTTTACCATTCCTTCTGCCTTTCCCTGCCAGGGGCAGGTGAGAATTTGGGATTTCTCCCACAGGAGCTTCCCTGGTCCTGACCCCCATCCCAGCCCCACTGCAGGATCCTCAACCCCATCTCAGGATCCTCAATCCCATCTCAGGATCCCTCAATCCCTGCTCAAGATCCTCAATCCCAGCTCAGGATCCCTCAATCCCAGCTCAGGATCCTCAATCCCAGCTCAGGATCCCTCAACCCCAGCTCAGGATCCCTCAATCCCAGCTCAGGATCCTCAATCCCAGCTCAAGATCCTCAGTCCCAGCTCAGGATCCCTCAATCCCTGCTCAGGATCCCTCAATCCCAGCTCAGGATCCTCAATCCCAGCTCAGGATCCTCAACCCCAGCTCAGGATCCCTCAATCCCAGCTCAGGATCCCTCAATCCCTGCTCAGGATCCCTCAATCCCAGCTCAGGATCCTCAATCCCAGCTCAGGATCCCTCAACCCCAGCTCAGGATCCTCAGTCCCAGCTCAGGATCCCTCAATTCCAGCTCAGGATCCCTCAATCCCTGCTCAGGATCCTCAACCCCAGCTCAGGATCCCTCAATCCCAGCTCAGGATCCTCAATCCCAGCTCAGGATCCCTCAATCCCAGCTCAGGATCCTCAGTCCCAGCTCAGGAACAGCCCTTGCCCCAAGTTTAGGGAGATTTTCTGGCATTTCTGACCCCTGGGCAGCTCTTCAGAGCCCGTCCTGCCAACAAGGGGACACCAAGGGGTCACCAACAAGCTCTGAGCAGGGCACAGACCTGCAAACTTCTGGCTTCCACCTTGGAAACTCTGTCTGCTCAGCATTGCTGATCCATCCCATGCACCCCTGCAGTTCTGGGTTGAGCAGTGTCAGAACCCAGGACATTCCTCTGGCTGCCCTAGAAGACTTGACACCCTAGCAAGAGGCTCAGAGACCTTAGCACAAAGTCAAAGACACCTGTGCCTTCAATTTTAACCCATAGAAACAATTACCAAATTCGTGTGAAGATTTACAAGCCACAAGAGTTTGAGTAGAATGATAGTTAATTTGTCACAAGGTGCAAAAGTAGAATTTTGGGGTTTTAGAATGGGGGTTCAAGAAGCAAATAGAAAATCTAAACGCATCCTATCTTTCTTCTTCTTCTTATCCCCCATTTTCTGCTGTAATAGTGACACTTTTAGATTAGTTTAAAGTAGAGACAGACTGTCTAACATAAGTGATAGGTATTAGAAAATGATTGTAAATAATAGTATAGTAAATTCTAGTATAAAAAACTAACACCACCCCAAGGGCAGTCAGTGGGCCACGAACCAGCCTGCCAGACAGACTCAGCATGTCAGAGAAAGAATGTCAAGGTTGTTTATTTGAAAAATAAACCTTGAAAAGCAGAGCCGAGGAATCCCAAATTCTTCTTCGATCACAAAGCCAAGAAAAAAGACTCTTTAATACCTCGGGAGCCATTTCAGCAACACAAAACCCCAGAGAGCAGGTCCCTCCTTGGATCTCAGAAATCCCCGAGAGCTTTGCTGTGTGTTGGTCTCTGCAGTGTGTTGGTCCCTGTGCTGTGTGTTGGTCCCCGTGCTGTGTGTTGGTCTCAGTTAACTGGTGTCTGTGTGATTGGGGAGGTCTCTGTGCCAGCTGCTGGACAAATCCGTGTCAGGGAATGTCCCTCCTGCAGTCCCAGGGCTGCTGTTGTCCATCTGCACCAGCAAAGCCCAGAGAAGATTGGTGTGAAAAATGTGTATTTTATGATTGGCTTTTCACAAATATTCAGATGAATATTATATGTGGTATGTTAGAAATTATGCTGTATTAACTTTCTTAAGTGGTGTGTTAAATTTAGTTTTAGGTTATAACATAATGTTAAAATAGAAACTATACTATGTGAGGTACTTTTTTAAAGAGAGGAATGAGGTACTGGCACCAGATAGCAGCCACAAGACACCTCAATCTTTCAAAGGAAAAGAATTTATTCTTCCATTATCAGAAGAAATGAACTTCTTCCAACCTCCTCAGCCCCGAAGATGCTGTCAGGATTCAGAGGAAGAAGCTGACACTGTCAGACAGAATCCTGGTTTTGAGTGGAATTTATGCATCATGTATGAGATGTATGAATATGCAACAGGCTGTTGCTTTTAGGGGTTAATCCTCTGTTAACATGGGTCCTTTTTTGGGCTTATTTTGCCCAGAAAAGGTACCCAGACTGGCCGTAGCACTTTATTTTTATTGTCCCCTATTGTCCTAAATCCTAATTGTCCAAATTTTTATCACTCTAATTATATTACTATTTTTATAACCATTTTATTACTATTAAACTTTTAAAATTTTAAAAGCAAGTGATTGGCATTTTTCACAATTGGAAATGCTGATTATAACTTGTCTGTCTCATTCAAGAAGCTCATTTCATGTAGCCTCTTCCTGCAGAAGTGCCTCTGGTTCCTATTGAATTCTCCTTCTCAGTGCTGGAGGAAACACTGGTGTCCCCACAGGCCCTGGCAGGAGGGTGCAGCCACTGGGGCTTGGCTGTTTCTCTCAGGTAATAAAAGAGGGGTAAGAGGAAACGGCCTCACCTTGGCCAGGGGAGATTTAGGGACAATTTCCTGGCTGCAGGGTTGGCTGGGGGCAGCCTGGGATGGTTGAGGTGTCCCTGCCTGGCTGGGCAATGGGGGAAGGGGAAGGCTGAATCCTGGCTGCCATCAGGTCTGGGATCAGCTCAGCTGCCCTCCATTATTCCAAGGGCTGAGTCTTCCCCCTCAGTCAGGCTTTAGGGGAAGATTAAGTGTTCCAAAGCCCGATTTACACTTCAAAACCAGGCCCAGGCCTGGTGTGAGATCAAAGTGAGAGTGGGCTTTGGGTGTATTGATCAGAGACCCACAATGCTGCCTCTTCCTGCTCCCCGTGTCTCTTACAGGATCAAACAAGAGTTTGGCAATAAAAGAACTCTCAGCATTGTTATTTTTTTCCAGGTAGGCAGTTTGTAATCCCAGGTATTTCCATGTTTCCCTCAAAGAGAAACTCTTCCTTTGTGCTTTGTGACCCGTTACCACATGAGGCACTTGTGCCTCCCCATCCCAACCTGCTGCTCATCTGCCAAAGGCTCCAGCTCAGGATCCGGGTGTGGATCCTGCTGCTCACAACCCACACTTTATCCCTGCCTGGACCTCAGCCCCTGCCCTGGCTGCCCCCACACCCAGGTCATACCCACACCAGAAATTGGTGGGATCTGGGACTGCACTAAAAGAAGGAATTCTGTTCTTATTCTCAGGAAGAATTTCTTCCTGGAAAAGGTGGTCAGGTCTTAGGAGTGCCCAGAGAGGTTTGCAGTGCCCATCCCTGGAGGTGTCCAAGGAAGGATTCAGGATGTGGCACTGGGGTCTCTGGGCTGGGGACAAGGTGGGCATCGGGCACAGGTTGGACCCGATGGTCTGGGAGCTCTTTTCCAACCTCTCTGATTCCATGAAAACAGAAATCACCCTTCCAGGGACTGGGTGAGCTTTGAGGTCCCCTCCAAGCCTGCCACTCCATGGCTGTGTGCTGTCCCCTCTGTGCCCCCACACCAGTGTCCCTTGTCCCCTGCCCGGCTGCAGCCAGAAACCCACAGTTCAGGGGCTGCAGCTCCACCCTGGGCTCCTTCCACACAAACCCAGGGATCTGCTCAAGCTGCAGGCCCAGAATGGGAACCACAGAGCTGGATCCTCCTGCTCTGGCACCCTCTGCCCTCCCTGTGTGCCTGCCAGGAGCCCTGCAGGGACAGAGGGACAGATACCCCTGCAGGGACAGGGGGACAGAGCATATCTACAGGGACAGAGGGATAGAGCATCCCTGCAGGGACAGAGGGACAGAGCATCCCTATAGGGACAGAGACACAGACATCCATGCAGGGACAGAGGGACAGAGCATCCCTACAGGGACAGAGCATCCCTGCAGGGACAGCGGGACAGAGCATCCCAGCCCCATCCAGATGGGCTTTGGCTGAGCCAGAACTGTCTCACTTCAGCAGAGTGACTGTTCTCCTCCCCAGCAAACTCTGCAAGTGCTTTTCCTTTGTGCCAAGCTCCCCGTGGTTGGGAGTGAATCCCAGGGGCAGGAACAAAGCCCCGCTCGCTCCGAGCTCCCCGCAGGGGATGGAGTGGAGCTGCCTCATCCCAGGCACCAGCAGCAGCTCTGGAGAGCGGGCAGAGGGAAGGGTTTGAAATCCAGAGAAACCACTGAACCTTGGAGGGCTCTGCCTCCTGCCTGGCTGTGGGGTAAAACACCTGAGAGAGGACACACCTTTTGGTATAAAACACCTGAGCAGAAACCCCTCCTTGGTGGAAAGGAGGGAATGCCACTGCTGTGGCTCAGGGTGGGTGGCAGATGGTGCCAGTGATGCAGCAAGGAGGGGATGCAGGATTGGACACAGCTTCAGAGCCAGGGCTGATGCTGCTCCCCCCGGTGATGTCTCAGCAGAGGAAAAGTCCTGCTCAGCTCTTGTCAGGGCAGCAGTGACCAGGGGGTGTCCCTGTGACCCAGCACTGCTCCACCAGCCCCACAGTTCCCACCTGGGGAGGTTTTGGCTCTCTCATTCATGGCTGAGGAGGTGCAAGGGCTGACGAGATGGATCACTGCTGAAGGCAGGTGCTGGGCTCTGATCCATGCTGGGAATGCCAGCAGGGAGCTGCTGGAGCTGCTCCTTGGAACTTAAAGCTCCCCAAATCCCAGCTCCAGCCTGGGAAATCTCAGCCTGCTCTGCCCTGCCCCTGGGGAAATGCTGCAGTTCTCCCAGATAAAGGCAAATAAATATTTACTTGTGAAGGGCAGCAGCAGCAGAGCTCAGCTCCCGCTGCAGCATTTGCACTGGGGGCTTGGGATGAAATTCTGCCTCCAGCTCTGCCCGGGGAGTGCTGCCAGCAGGGCAGGAGGGCAGAGCTGCCAGGGAAGGGCTCTGGAGGCTGCTCCCCTCTGCTGGGCTGGGATCCCTGTGACGGTGTTCACAGGGGTGTGAGGATGAGGGGAGAGACGAGGATCTGACTCCATGTTTCAGAAGGCTTGATTTATTATTTTATGATATATATTACATTAAAAGTATACTAAAAGAATAGAAGAAAAGGTTTCATCAGAAGGCTGGCTAAGAATAGTATAACAAAGAATAATAACAAAGGCTTGTGGCTCGGCTCTCTATCCGAGCCAGCTGGGCTGTGATTGGCCATTAATTAGAAACATCCAACATGGGCCAATCACAGATGCACCTGTTGCATTCCACAGCAGCAGATAATTATTGTGTACATTTTGTTCCTGAGGCCTCCCAGCTTCTCAGGAGGAAAAATCCTAAGGAAAGGATTTTTTCATGAAAAGATGTCTGCAACAGATCCCGAGCACAGCACCTCCTCCACCCCAGAAACAAAAAAGGGATTCAGGCTGGGATGTGGGGCAGGTCACTGGGTCACAGCCAGCTCAGCCTGGATGGTGACAGCAGTTGTTGTTCATGTCCCTGGAGCTGTTAATTCTGTTTATTGGAGTGTGGCTGATCAACTGCTGCTGAGGAGGATCCCACCCCCTATCAGGGAATTACAAACTCCCCCATCTCAAGTGAAGACATTATTCCCCTTCTGCAAAACCCTGGTGGGACCAAACCCAGCCTGGCCCTCCGAGGACTGCCCACATTTTTCCATCCTGCCCCACCCATGAGTGAGGACTGGCTGGTACCAGACACTGCTGTGTGGCCTCACAGCCAATTCCAGGTGTAACCCTGGCCCAGCACTGCCCCTGCCCTGCTGCTGCGCTTTCTCTGTTCTGCCCCAGCCCTACCCTTCACCTGACTTTGTTTTTGTGCAGATTAACAGATTCTAGGCTTTGAATAATAGATCAAACCCATCCCGGCCTCAGAGGCTCAAACACAACTTCTAGCCAAGTCCCATTCTGGCACAAGGCATTAAACCCAGGCATGCCAGAGCCACACAGCTCCTGGGTGTGTGGGCTCTGATCTCCTGGAGCTCCTGAACTCTGCATCAGCCCTGGAAATTCTCCCTGTTAGGTTAGGAAATTCTCCCTGTGTCTCACAGTGCTGGGGCTGCATTCAGCAAGAGCTCTGCTCATAGAAAAACAGGTTTTACATTTGAGTCCCTGTCCAAGGGGCTGTTTGGGCTGTTTCAGGGATGTTTCAGGGTTTTGACTTCGCCAAACTCAAGGATTTTTTACAGTGGCCTGGCCCTGGAGCTGCAGTCCCAGCAGGAGCTTCAGGGGCTGTGATTCCACACCCATGTTGTGTGTCAGCTTTATAAACAGAGCACTGGGGGCTTCAGTCAGTCCCTAGAGGGATTTGTCCTCATCTGCCCACAGGGATCATCCAATCCAGCTCCTGTCCCTGCCCAGACCCTCAACACCCCCAGCCTGGGCATCCCTGGAGCTGTGGCAGCCTCGGGGCCGTGCCCATTGCCTGGGCAGCCTGGGCAGTGCCAGCACCCTCTGGGGGAAGAGCCTTGCCCTGATCTCCAGCCTGAGCTGTGCTGGCCCAGCTCCAACAATCATTAATTAACAAATAACAACATCTACAGCTGCAGTGACCAAGAGAAAGCCCAGTCAGGAGCAGGGTGTGCTCTGTGTGCCCTGCAGGGGATGTGGGTGTTTCAGAGCTGTGGATTTGCACACTTTGGGATTTCATTCCTGCCATGCACCTCAGCCCCACCTCGGCAGTCTGAGGGCTTCGTGCAGGGCTCATGCAGGGTCTGCAGTGGGAGGACCAAGGAAAAGCCCCTGGAGAAGCCGGCCCAGCCTGGCCCCTGCAGCTCCAGCCCAGCCCCTGCCCCCCGTGTGCTGCAGCAGCCCCAGGGAGCCCCTTCACTCCCTGCTGGAGCCGGGGCTGTCTGTGGCACACAGGGCACGGAGCCCTTTGTGAAAAACACCTTCACTGTCCTGTGAAAATGTACAGAGCTTAGTAAAGGACAAGAGGAGACAAAGACCACAGAGCAAAGGTTGTCATGGCTGGGTGCATCTGGGCGCTGAGCCAAAAGCACACTGTTATCTTCAGGGATAGCCCCTAAATACCTTTTAATTACATCAGCCTGTTGCATATTCATAGACCCCAATGCATAGTAAACCTTCCTCCAAACTAGTTTACATATTCCAAGAAGTTTAGCATGGCTCCTTTTTAGAGCATGTGAATTCCTTGGCTGTGGTTTCAGTCCATTCTCATTCCTGCAGCTCTGGGCCCTGGCCCTCACTGCCTTCAGCCGGTGAGTGCTGATGGGGGCAGATGTGTCCAGGTGTGCTCATCCTGTGTGCATTGGGTGTTATCCTGTCACAGACATCTTTTCATTAAAATCTTTTCTTAGGATTTTTCCTGCTGGAGCTGAGAAGTTTCAGCAACAAATGTAAACAATGGTTATCTGCTGCTGTAGAATGCAACAGGTCCACCTGTGATTGGCCCATCTTAGATGTTTTCAATTAAGGGCCAATCAAGGACTGAGCTCTCTCGGACAGTGTCGGAGAGAGCTCCTTTGTTATCATTCTTTTATATTCTATTCTTAGCTTAGCTAGCCTTCTGAGAACTTTTCTTTCTATTCCTTTTAGTATAGTCATAATGTTATATATATAAGATAATAAATCAAGCCTTCTGATCATAGAGTCAACATTTTTGTCTTTCTCTCATTCTGCAAACCTTTGTGACCATGGTCACATTATCCTATCCCAGCAGGCATTTTAACACAGCACACTAATATCAGCTATTGCACTGAGCTTAATGAACAACAGAAATAAAATCTGTATCTTTACAGCAAAGTTATTTAACACCACTATTTTATTAACATAGATAAAATCTATGTTAATATTTGAGAAAAGCCAATATTATGATGTGTGTCTGTAACACCTTGCAGGGCCTGGCTGTCCTGGCAGAGCACAGAGTGGCTGCGAGGGACAGGGGCTGTCCCCAGCTGCTGCTCTGAGCAGAACAATTCCCATTCTTATCTCTCCCACCCCCTCCAGGCTGTCTCACTCTCCCCACCTCCAGACACAGAAAGCAGCTCAGAGCAGCGGTGACTCGTTGTTGCTCTTTAATTCATGCAAATGTTCTTTTTAACTAGCTCAGAGTCTCAAACAGCCCTCTGGGGAACCTTCTGCGTTTATGATTATTGAAACAAAAGTCTATTTCCTTTAAGCACAAGACAATTGGGGGAAGAGAGGGAAGGAACTTGTTTTCTTTTCTAGCAAATACAGTAAATTCAAAGGTCAGGTGCAAGCTGACACAGCAGTGGGTGAATCAACACTAGGGAGAATTTTCTGGAATAGCAATAAAAATGTGCCTTTGCAGGCACACAGAATCATCTGTATCTGATTTCAGAGAGCCTGGGGCAGGTTTGGTCTGGCAGCTTTGATTCCTTCAGGTACCCCCAGCAGGTACAGCCAGAGCCCTGGTGCCACTTCACAGGTAGAGCACCAAGTTTGGCCAAAATCCTGGGGACAGGCACTGGGGTGGCCTCAGACCTGGCCAGGGGTTCAGCCTGAGCCAAGCCAGCATCAGCCAGGGGAGCTGGGGCTGGCTGTCAGGACAGATTCCTTCTCTGGGAGGGTTAAACCCTGGCAATGGAGGAGTTCTCTTCCCTGGAAAACCCAAACCAAGCTCAGGTCCCACTCCATGGTGGTACTCAAAGCTTGGACTTGGTGACCTTGGGAGTCTTTTCCAGCCTTAATGGTTCTGTGATCTTCCCATAACCCTTCCTGATTCCAGAGTGCAACTCCCACAACCTCCCCATTCCCTGCCCTTGGAGTGGCAGCAGGAATCCCTGCAATGATCCATGTGCTGCTCACCCGGGCTGTTCCTGCAGGAACCCCTGCAATGATCCATGTGATGCTCACCTGGGGCTGTTCCTGCAGGAACCCCTGCAATGATCCATGTGCTGCTCACCTGGGGCTGTTCCTGCAGGAACCCCTGCAATGATCCATGTGATGCTCACTTGGAGCTGTTCCTGCAGGAACCCCTGCAATGATCCATGTGCTGCTCACCTGGGGACCCCACAGCGCCCCAGGCACAGCCTGACACAGCCCCAGCTCCAGTCACAGCTGCAGATGTTGCTGTGGAGTTACTGAAGCTGAAGGGCCCCACAAATACACCATGAAGGGTCATTCACCCTGGGAAATGGACCTGAGTCCTTCAAGCCCACGCTGTGGGGAGGCACAAAGCCAACCCTGTGTCTCTGTGGGGAGCTGAGGTGTGTGCAGGCTGAGTGCTCCGTCCGGGGTTTGTGGTGGCTCTCTGGGTGAGTAGCAGCCTCAGCAGGGCCAGAGCAGGAGCTGCTGCCCCAGGGGCTGCCTCAGGGCTGGGTTAACCCTGCTGCCAGCCCCAGCTTTGGCTTCCAGCTGTCACTCAGGGCAGGGCAGTTCAGAGCAGCTCCCCTGGCTCAGGCTCTTCTCTGCAGCTGCAGGAGCAGGAGGAGAATGCAGGCAGCTCCTCCTGAGCTCCCTGAACACCCCACAGAGATCCCTGGGCTCCCCTTACCCAGAGTGATTGCTGGGCTGTGTGCTCTGGAACCACACAGACCTCCAGCACCTCCTGGAGCTCCCCATCCCTGCTGCACCTTGCAAGGCTGCTAATTGCAATTAACACTCCACAGTTCTCTCACCATGGGCAGCAAACACTCTTTCCTCCTCTCCATCTCCATTTCACAGCCACCTTTGGGCACAGATCCTCAGTTGTCTCCTCTCCAACCCTCTCCCAGCAGAAGAATCTGCACAGATCCAGCCCTGAGCTCCCCAAAATGCCACTGGCAGGGGTGACACATCCTCTGCACCAAATGAGCAGGGTTCAGCATCCCTCCCTGTCCCTCCAGGTGCCAAAGGCAGGGACAGGGGCTCTTTGCTCGCTGTCCCTGTGTAACAGATCACGCTGGCACTGACTCACTTGTTCTCTGAGCAGTAAGTGATAATCTGCCTGCTCACACAGACATGTAAAAGGAAAACTAACATGGCCTCTAAAGCCAATGAGCCAGTAAATAGAGGGCTATAAATAATCAGGAGAACAGATTTAATTAGCAGCAGAACTCACTTGCAGGGTTCATGTGGGTGCCTCTCATCTCAGAGTGCCTCACGTGCCCCTGTCACTGCCAGCCCTGCTCCCTTCCCTGCCCATGGCACACGGCTGAGCTGAGCTCTGGGAGGGTTTGGGGCCCTGGATGTGCTGGGACAGCTCTGTGCTGCCAGTGCTGCTGGGCAGCACCAACCCGAGAGCCCCAGAGCAGGGGGAAGAACAGGGCTCACACAGCCTGGGCTTTCGGGGCTCATGGAATTGGCCAGGCTGGAAAGGCCCTCTGAGATCAGAGTGCAACCTTAACCCAGCCCTGCCAAGGCCAGCACTGCCCCTGTCCCCAAATGCCAAAGGCACATCCAGGGCTGTTAAATCCCTCTGGGATGGGGATCCAACACTGTCCTGCCTGCACAGCCTTTTCCATGGGGAATTATTCCCAAAAATCCCCCCTGAGCCTCCCCTGGAGCAGATTGAGAACATCTCCTCTGCCCTGTCCCTGTGCCCTGGAGCACAGCCCGACCCCCCCGGCTGTGCCCTCCTGGCAGGAGCTGTGCAGAGCCACAAGGGCCCCTGAGCCTCCTTTGCTCCAGGCTGAGCCCCTGCCCAGCTCCCTCAGGGATTCTCCAGCCCTTTCCCAGCTCTGTGTCTCCTGCCCCGGGTCAGGGCTGTGCTGCCCAGTCCTGCTGCTCTCCACCCTTCAGGCTGCTCTGGGGATGCAGCAGAGGGGCTGCAGCTCCATCCCAGCCAGTGCAGGAGCTCTGTCCCTGCTCTGCTGCCTCAACTCACTGACAGCAGATCAGCAGAGAGCCCACAATGAGATTAAACTGTACCCAGAGTCTGGTTTGAGGTGTCTGGGCTGAGTTTAAGGGAGAGTTTGACAGATCTCTGGTGTCCATCCTGGCAGCCCATCCTGCAGGTCAGGCTGCAAACAGATCCTTTAAAAGGCAGCTTTCCCACAGCTCTGTCTCTCCTTTATTTTGCACCTGTTTGCTCCCCTGGCCATGGCTCAGCTCTCTCCTCATCACTCCCTGTTTGTGAATTCAGCCCAGGTTTTCACATGAAAATGTTCTATTGAGCAGCACCAACCCCAAACCCCTGAATTTTCTGGGAATGGCTCTGTGGATGTGAGGCATGCTCTGTCATGTCTGGAAAGAGTAATTTTGCCATGGAAAGAACGATTCCATCAGGCCAAAGAGCCTGTAAAGGTCCCTGTGCTGTGTTTCACTGCCTTTCTCCAGGACCCAGCAGATGCCTCTTTAACACCCACGTGCTGGTGGTTTTATTAATGCTGCATCTGCTGGTGATTTGAGCAAGGGCCAAAGGTGCAGAATTGAAACTCAAGGACCCTCTCCTACTAAAAGATTTTATTAGCCATAAATCTATTATAAAGTGCCTGTGTTGACAATGGGGAATAACACAATCAAAGCCCTCTCCTGCCGGTGACAGCCCAGCCCTGCTACGAGGAGCCTCAGGAATTGATCTGTCTCATTAACTGTCCCAGGGAAGAGCCTTTCAGGAGCACAAAACACTTGGGCAGAACCCAGGGAAACAGCTGTGCCTGTGCAAACACATCCTGCTCCCCATCCCTGAAGGGATGATGCTCCATCCCAGCCCCATCTCCTGGGCCTGTGCTTTGTGTCAGCCTCGGGAGTTTAGTGATCAACAAAACATCCCAAACTAGGAATTGTGGCTTCCTTTGTGCTGCTTTGGGGAGAAGGTTGATGGCAAATGAGATCTTTCCTTAAGGGAAGGGAGCACTGAAGATTCAGAGATGTTGTGGTCAAAAGGAGCAGAAAATGACAGACAGTCTGTGAGAGCCCAGGGGGTTTGTGACACACTTGGTGTGGAAATTCAGCCCAGCTTGTCCCTGGCCTTTTCACAGGTGAGCTTTGCTCTCCCTGGAGAGAAGTTTCACACTTTGTATGCAAGTCAATGAGCATGCCCAGTGTTCTGGACCTTTCTGGAAGCAGGCTGGGAAACCTCAGGGGTCCTTGGTGGTCTTGGTCCCCTTTCCCCATTCCATGTCCACCCCTGGATGCAGAGCTTGTCTGGGCTCACTGGCACCTGGAGGCTCTCCTAAAGCTCAGGGTACTGCTCCTACCAGGGAGGCTGCTCCAGTTGGAGGGTTCCTCCTCTTCCCCGCAAATACCAAAATATTCCATTGCAGCCCCCTGGCAGCCCCTCCCAGCGGCCACCCAGCACTAGCAGCGTCCCCTGTCCCCTCCCTTTGCAGCCTCCCCAGCCAGCCTGAGCTGGTGCTCACAGCCTCTGGAATAAACCCAAAATTGCCCTGAAAATTGGGGGAGGAGGCTCCTTGGGAGGGAACAAAAGGAGAGATGAGGAGGGGATGAAGGGGCACAACATTTCACAGCCTGCTGCAGGAATTCCCTGAACATTCTGAGGCACAAGGCCACCAAAACTCAACCAGCCCCATCAGCACCCAGCTGTTGGAGCCTCACAAAGCCAGGCTCTGATGAACTCCAGGCTGTGAGGAGCTGCCCAAGGGGCTCTCTGCCCACAGGACCCCTCTGATCAAGGATTTCAGACATTTCTGGTGCTTTCATTCACATCCCAGAACAGCTCTAGAAACCCTGTCCAGGCCAAAAGCAAATGAGGAGAGCATTCCAGGCCCTGGGAGCTGGGGAATGTGGAGGGGAGGGAGCTCCTGCACTGCCAGGGAAGGGTGGGCACAGCAAATCCACATCCTCCCATTCCTGCCAGGGAATGGCTCCCACTGCCACAGGGCAGGGATGGATGGGACCTTGGGAATTGTTCCCTGGCAGGGCGGGGAGGTCTCAGAATCTCTGCTGGTCACAGTGACCCTGAGATGTGCACAAGTCTCTTTTCCCAGCCCGGCAGGGCAGTTGAAGAAGGGGTCAGGATTCTTCTGTTCTCATTCTCAAGGCTGTTTATTATTTCCCATCTATGACATTCTTTCCCTGGCCTGCTGAGCTCTGTTCAGCAGGTCAGACAGAGGCACACTGACTGCCCCCAGAGGCAGTGTTATCTTTTTATATTAAAAACTATGTGTACATTATTTACAATAACTTCCCAATACCTATCACCTATGTTAGAGTGTGAGTTCCTACCTTAAACCAATCCAAAAGTGCAAACATCACTCAGAACATGGAGGCCAGGGGGAAGAAGGACAAAACACACCCAAATTCCTCCATCTTGCCTCCTGAACCCTCATTCTAAAAAACCCCAAAATTCTACTTTGCACCCTGTGACAAAAAAACTATTATTCTACTTAAACTCTCTTGACTTGTAATTCTTCATATAAAGGTGGTAATTTGCTCCACGGATCAAAATCAAAGTCACAGGTGTGACGTGGGCTCTGTGCCAAGGTCTCTGAGCCCCCTGGCAGGGGCTGGAGCCATCCAGGACAGCCAGAGGGATGTCCTGGGTTCCCACAGGGAGGGGCTGGGCTGGAATTGCCAGAGCAGCTGTGGCTGCCCCTGGAGCCCTGGCAGTGCCCAAGGCCAGGCTGGACATTGGGGCTGGCAGCACCTGGCACAGTGGCAGGTGTCCCTGCCATGGCAGGGGTGGCACTGGAGGGGTTTAAGGTCCCTTCCAGCCCATCCCAGTCCAATTCCATGTCCTGAGCTTGTGCAGAGCTCGTGGCTGTTCAGATGTTCCCAAGTTTCAGTTGCACCCCCAGCCCATGCTGTAAATGCCCTTTTGAGGGGCTGGGTGAAACAACTCCTTTGTGTCTGAGAACCACTTCCCGCTGGGTTTCTCATGCCAACACTGTGGCTGGAAAATAAGTGGATCTTCTTTTCCATTTGCAGAAACTTTCAAGCACTTTCAGCAACCCTAAATGGAAAAAGAGTGTTCAGGCTCACAATACCTTCCCTTTCCACACCTGCTTCTCTGGAATTACTCTCAACAAGTATCTGAAAGGAGAACTAAAAATAAAATATCAACAGTTCTGTCGATACCTTGGAGTGTGCCATGGGTGGGGGCTGAGCAGTGAGGCTGTGGCTGCCATTGTCAGGGGGCAGCAATTCCTGCCCAGCCTCCCTCCCAGCAAACCCCAAAGTGCTGCTACTGCAGGGATGCTCCAGGGCTGGGTTTGGGCTCTCAGGCTGATTTCACAAAACTCAGCTCAGGCTCAGAGCAGAGGAGCTGAGGCTGCCCCTGGAGCCCTGGCAGTGCCCAAGGCCAGGCTGGACATTGGGGCTGGCAGCACCTGGCACAGTGGGAGGTGTCCCTGCCATGGCAGGGGTGCAGTGACATTGGATTTCAGGTCCCTCCAACCCAAACCGTTCCAGGATTCCACACAATTTCCAACTGTCTATTCTACTCCAGAAACTCCTGATGTTGTTATCTTGTTGTATTTCATATTTCTAAAGTCCCATACTGTTGCAAACATATTTCTAAAGTCCCATACCTTCTCAGTGATATTTCCCTGGGGCAGTTCTTCACAGCACAGACTTCTTCTGCTCACTGCTGCTTCTGAGTCAGGACTCCTTCCAGACTCTCCCTGACTGGCCAAGCCCAGCCCCTTTTATCACAGTTATCTTCACTAGCTACAGCTGCAGCCCATTGGGGCTTATCAGGGCAAGGCCTATATACAGATATTCAAACACAATACAGATATTTTACTAGGACTCCTACTATATTTCCCCCTTCTCTTTTTCTTACAGTGACAGGTTTTACATATTCTACTTACAATTATACAATACATATATTTTCCCAGCTCTCAACTGTAAAATACAATACAACTAGGACTCCTACTATATTTCCCCCTTTTTACAGAAACCTATTTAGAGGGACACAATACACTACATATATTCTACCACAGCTCTTGGCTGCACAACACATATATTTACCATGACTCGAAGGCCATGTTTCCCCACAGCTCCTTGATTCAAAGGCCATAATCTAACGCAGCTCCTGGCTGCCACAGCTCCTTGATTCAACAGCCACACTTCTCCACAACTCTAGGCTGTCCCACAGCTCTCAGCTGTCCTATCTTCCACAGCTCTCAGGCTACATGTCGCCATCACGTCGGGGTCACTACTTGTTGTATTTCATATTTCTAGAGTCCCATACCTTCTCGGTGATATTTCTTGGGGGGCAGTTCTTCACATCATAGACTGCTTCTTCTGCTTGTTGCTACTTTTCAGTCAGGACTTCTTCCAAGCTCTCCCTGACTGGCCAAGCCCACCCCCCTTTTATCACAGTTATCTTCACTAGCTACAGCTGCAGCCCAATTAAGGACATCACAGCTGCAGCCCATCAAGAACAACCGGGGTTTATCAGGGCAAGGCCTATATACAGATATTCAAATACAATACAGATATTTTACTAGGACTCCTACTATATCCTGAAGCTTGGGTTTGCCCCTTTTCCAAAGGGAAGCTCAAGGCTGGAGCTTCCAGCAGAGCTGGGGAGTTGGGAGCAGATAGGGAATAATGGGAGATTATTAATGTCACTGCTTCTATCATCAGTGATCTCCCAGACACCCCAGGGCAGCCTCTGCTTCTTCAGGGGAATTCACAACTTGAAAATTTGCTATGCACAAAAAGGGAAAAAAAAACCAAAACACCTTAATTTTAGCTTCCCAAAAAACAAAGTAAAAATCACCTCACAGGTGCTTTTAGAAGTGCTTCAGTTTTAACTCTTTGTATCAATTAAGTTCAAATTCTTTATGAGAAGGATGTAACATTGGGACATTGCATTTTTGCTGTCAGGTTTTTCTCCTTAAAACCCCAAAGTTACCATCAGAACCTTTGTTTCAGCATTTTTCATGGAGAGAACTTCCCATTACCCACCAAAGCAGCTGGGAAAAGATTCCTGGTGCTGAGCTGCAGAAAAGGGCTTGGCCTGTCCCTGTATTTGAGGGCTGTAAATCCCAATAAGCCTGTGCTTGCAATCCTGCTTTGGGGAATTTGAAAGCCCAGGTCCTTGCAGGTGCCTGTGACACATCCCAAACTGTGCCAAGCCCACAGGGCTGCAGCTCCAGTGCACAGGGCCATGGATTTAGGGTTTTTGCAGCCCTTTCCAGGCAGACCTGCCCCCTCTGGTTCTGCGGTCATGTTTCCTGTTCCTCTGCTGCCCTGTGGCTGCTGCTGGGTCAGTGACCCCAAGCTTTGGCACTTTTGGGACCTCTGGGACCTTTGACTGTGCCTGGAGCTGGCCCCGGAGCTGTGCTGAAATCCTTGGATGCTCCATGTCCCCATAAGCCCTGAGCCCCTGCACTGCTCCTCTCTGGGGCTCCAGGAGGGTCCCCTCGTGTCCCCACAGCCCCTCGTGTCCCCTTGTCTCCCCTCATGTCCCCTTATGTCCCTTTGTGTCCCCTCATGTCCCCACAGCCTCTCATGTCCCCTCGTGTCCCCTCATGTCCCCACAGCCCCTCATGTCCCCTTGTATCCCCTTGTGTCCCCTCATGTCCCCACAGCCCCCATGCATGGCTCACCAGCAGCTCCAGCCCCTCTCTTTTTTGGGAAAAGCCTCCCTGAGCTCTGGCTGAGGAATGTGGGATGGAATTGTTGCTCTCTGGAGAGCACTGGGATGGAGCCAGAGCCTTCCTGTGGGACTGGCAAAGCCAAGCCCAGCCCTCATGGCAAATGAGGCCTTTGCTGCAGGACCCCACAGCTGGGAATAACTCATCCCTCTAAAAGCCTCAGGGAGCTGCATGAAACCCTTCAAGCACAGCTCTGCCCCAGCCCCCTCCCCTTGCATTTATTTGTGGGGTTTTGCCCCTCCTGGGCTGGTCCCTTGTCACACACATCTTTTATGGAAAATCCTTTCCTTAGGAATTTTCCTCCTGAGAGGCTGAGAGGCCTCAGGAACAAAATGTAAACATTGATTATCTGCTGCTGTGGAATGCAACAGGTGCATCTGTGATTGGTCTCATGTGGTTGTTTCTAAATAATGGCCAATCACAGTCAGCTGGCTCAGACAGAGAGCCGAGCCACAAACCTTTGTTATCATTCTTTCTTTTTCTATTCTTAGCCAGCCTTCTGATGAAATCCTTTCTTCTATTCTTCGAGTATAGTTTTATTATATAATTTTCTTTTAATGTAACATATATCATAAAATAATAAATCGAGCCTTCTGAAACATGGAGTCGGATCCTCGTCTCTTCCCTCAGACCCCTGTGAGCACATTCCCTGAGGAGGCTGCAGCTGCAGGATGTGCCCTAGCTCCAAGCTCGGTGCCAACCCCATCCCCTCTGTGCCACGTGCAGCCCCTGGCCCTGTGGCCCTGTCCTGGAGCTGGCAGATGGTTTGTGGTGTTGGGCTGGGCTCCAGGAGCAAACATTTTCTGAGGCATTCATTTTTATAGGGATTATCCACAGCAACTGCTCCATGTGGCACTTGGAGATCACTCTGGGGGGTTCTTGTGTCTTTCGGTGAATGGAATTTGGGGTAAAATTCAGGGCTTTCTTCAGGGGAGTCTGCACAGAGGGAATCAGGGAGGGGTCAGGAACCAGAGGGAAGAGGGGTAGGTAGAGGATATTCAGAACTTTGGGAACAGTTCTGGTTCCACGTTAGGATGATTTGGGTTTGTGCACAAAGGGCATGAGGAAAATCCTCTCCAAGGAGGGGCTGCTGCATCCTGCAGGGTTCAGGTACATCTATGAGGAATGTTTGGACCCTCAAGGCCTCTCATTGCAGCAGTTTACCCCTGAACATCCCTTCCCAGAAACCTCTCTGGACTTCCTTACCCAGCAGGATAAAGGCGTAACCAAACCCACAAAGTGAATTGCCATGGAATTCACTGCCCATCCCTCCTTTGGTACAGAGAGCTCCCAGCAGCCCTGCCCAGCCCAGGTACCTGCACAGGCTGCCACCATTCCCTGGCACATTTCCTGCAGAACCATGGGGAAAACCTTTGGCACCACCAGACACCCCTGTTCCCCCCACTGCTGAGGCCAGCCCTGCCCCTGTCCCCAGGTGCCACACGCACATCCAGGGCTGTTAAACCCCTCCAGGGATGGAGTCTCCAAACCCCTCTGGGCAGCTGTGCCAGAGCTGGACACCCTTTCCATGGAGAATTCTTCCCAAAAATCCCCCCTGAGCCTGCCCTGGCCCAGCCTGAGGCCGTTCCCTCTGCTCCTGTCCCTGTTCCCTGGAGCACAGCCCGACCCCCCCGGCTGTGCCCTCCTGGCAGGAGCTGTGCAGAGCCACAAGGGCCCCTGAGCCTCCTCTGCTCCAGGCTGAGCCCCTGCCCAGCTCCCTCAGCCCCTCCTGGGGCTCCAGACCCTTCCCCGCTCTGTTCTCATACCCACAGCAACAGGAGCAGCTCCAGCTGTGGGGTGAGTGATTCGGGGTGAGGGATGAGGAACGGGTGAGAGGTGAGGAATTTAGGATGGGGGGTGAAGGAATCTGGTAAGAGGGATTTGGGGTGAGGGATGAAGGGTGAGGGATTTGGGATGAAGGATTTAGGATGAGGGATTTGAGATGGGTGAGGGGTGAGGTATTTGGAGTGAGTGATTTGGGATGAGGGATGGGTGAGGGATAGGTGAGGGATGGGTGAGGGATTTGGGATGACAGACTTGGGATTTGGGATGAGGGATGGGTGAGAGATTTGGGATGAGGGATTTGGGGTGAGGGATTTGGGGTGAGGGACGAGGGGTGAAGGAATTTGGGATGAGGGATTTGGGGTGAGGAAGGAGGGGTGAGGGATTTGGGGTGAGGGATGGGTGAGAGGTGAGGGGTTTGGAATGAGGGATTTGGGATTTGGGATGAGGGATTTGCGATGGGTGAGGGATGAAGTATTTGGGGTGAGGGATTTGGGATGAGAGATTTGGGATTTGGGATGAGGGATGGGTGAAGGGTGAGGGATTTGGGGTGAGGGATGGGTGAGGGATGAGGTATTTGAGGTGAGGGATTTGGGATTTAGGAAGAAAGATTTGGGATTTGGGATGAGGGATTTGGGATGGGTGAGGGATGAGGTATTCGGGGTGAGGGATTTGGGATCTGGGATGAGGGACCTGGGATGAGGGATTTGGGATGAGGGATGGGTGAGGGATGGGTGAGGGATTTGGGATGAGGGATTTGGGGTGAGGGATGGGTGAGGGATGTTCTCAGCCCAGCAGGCCCCGGGCTGGGCAGGAGCTGGAAGGCAAAGGGGGATTTTCCCCAGCCATACTGAACTGGGCTCTTTGGGAATCCTTTCCTCTCTCTGGCACAGGAAAGGGAGGGATCACAGAAGAAGTGGGAGAAGGATCATCTTATAAGTGGAAACATTAAAGCTGCATTTAGCACCTGTCTAATTTTTAATATGAGCTGAGCTGCAGTCAGATATTGGGCATGGAGCTGAGTGACAATTTATGCAGCAATTCTAAATTAGCTGCAGAACAGAGAGAAAGGCACTTCTTTGGCTCAGCAGCCACAATGGAAACTAAAATCACTTCAATCCCAGCCAAAAAAAATGGTGTGTTTTGGGGGAAGGGGTGGCTGAAAGCTCAGAGTTTTCTTCCTTTGTGTTAAAATGAGGGGAATTTGGAATGTCAGGAATCTTAGCCTGTGAAACGTTCCTGTCACTTCTTTGGGCAGGGTTGGATGGGATCTTGGGAATTGGGAATTGTTCCCTGGCAGGGTGGGCAGGGGCTGGGCTGGAATTGCCAGAGCAGCTGTGGCTGCCCCTGGAGCCCTGGCAGTGCCCAAGGCCAGGCTGGAGCACCTGGCACAGTGGGAGGTGTCCCTGCCATGGCAGGGGTGGCACTGGGTGGAATTTCAGGTCCCTTCCAGCCCAAACCACTCCATGGCTCGATGGCACAGCCTGGCACTCCTCCCAAGGCACAGGGGCACCCCACTCCCAGGAGAAGGCCCTGGAGCAGAAGGAAAAGCCCTGAACAAACCCTGGCAGAGCTGGGTGGCTGCTCAGCCTCACCCCAGGGCCAGGGCAGCCTCTGCTCAGCTCCCAGGACAATTCCACACCCAGCTCCTCCTCAGGACTCTGTTCCAGTTACTTCCACAACCTCTCCTGCCACAGCCCCTCAGTGTCAGGGTCACTCTGGGGACACAGGGTGGGTCCTTCTGCCTCCTCCAGCCTCAGGAACTGCTTCTCTGCTCTCTGTTCTGCTCTCTGCTCTCTGTGTTATCTGCTCTCTGTTATCTGCTCTCTCTTCTCAGCTGTTGAACACAGAGGGCTCTCAGTGCCCACCCTGCCTGGGGACAGCAGGGGACAGTGGCCAGGTCCCAGCAGCCACCAGTGCATGGGCAATTGTGTGTGCACCTCGATGCCAGGCAGGAGAGATCCCTGATCTGTGTGTGGTGCCTTATCTCAGTGCTCCATGGCTGCAGCTCCTCCTTATCTCAGCAGCCACTGACAGCCCCAGCCGGGCCTGCTGCACACAGGACTTGGGGGCAGCTCTGGGGCTGTGGACAGGGGATTTTATCTCTGTTCGTGGCAGGGTTGGGGCTGTGGACAGGGGATTTTATCTCTGTTTTTTCAGCAGGCTCAGGGCTTAAGGCCCAGCCCCAGAGCAGGAGATAAGCAGCAGGACTCCCCTGGCACCTGCACATGCACAGGGTCCAGGTTTCAGCTGGGTGACCTCAAGCCAAGGTGAGCCTGGATCTGAGCTGGGCAGTGACAGCAATGACAGGGACACAGAGCTCCTGCTGCCTGCCCATGGGACAGGGGTGGGGTTTTACTGCTGACAGGGCTTTTCTCCACTCCAGGTATGATGCCCAAGGCAGCTCCTTTGCAAGGCTGCTCCCCAGCTCTGGCACCTGAGGCTTTCTAATGATAAAATCCCATTTCCTGCACTCCTGAGCAGGGAATTCACACCGTGGTCTGGGGACAGGAAAAATTTCTGCTGAATTCTGCGAGGGCTGGCACAGAGCTCCTGGCTGGGGGCTCTGAGGTGTCTGGGTCCCTCTGGGCTGCAGCCAGGGCACTGAGGGATCTCTGCCCCTCTGCCCCATTTCCCCTGCAGCTCTCAGGCCACGTTCCCTCCACACCTGGTTTGGCAGTTTGGCATTTCCATCATCTCAGAATGAGCAGCAGGCAGGTTTCACACTGCTGGAGCAGTCCCACAGAGCAGCCATGAGCTCTGGCAGTGATCACACTCAGATCACTACCTCATTTCCTCTGGTAAATTGCCTCTGCTGTGCCATGGGAGCTGCTTGTGCATCTCCAGTAAAACCTGCCCCTGCTTCTGGGGGAGAAAGGCACAAAAAGGGCTCTGGGGGCAGAACCCAGCTGCACCAAGGTACAGAATCATGGAATTGGTGGAGTCACTCCATCTCTGCTGGAGCTCTGATCCCTATGTTTGGAGGCAGAGGGAACCCTGGTGTTTATTAGGAGCAATTTTAATCCTGCAAGCAGGTTTTGGGTTGGATTTTTTTTAGGCAAACAACCTCATTTTGTGTAGAAGCAGCACATCCAGGATATTTGCTGGATATCAGCAGGTCTGGTGTGGTGCTCTCAGCATCTCACCCCTGAGCAGTGCTGGTGTCCCAGGACACAAAGCTGGCAATGAGCAGATTCAGCTCTCCAGGAGTGGGCTGTGTGTGCAGAGAACCTGGCTCCTGACCCCCCTCCCTGGGTCCTGATCCCTCCCTGATTCCTGATCCCTCCCTGGTTCCTGGTTTCCCCCCTGGTTCCTGATCCCTCCCCAATTCCTGGTCCTTCTGTGGTTCCTGGTTCCTCCCTGGTTCCTGATCCCTCCCTGGTTCCTGATTCCTCCCTGATTCCTGGTCCTTCTGTGGTTCCTGGTTCCCCCCTGGTTCCTGGTTCCTCCCACAGCTCCTGTTCCCTTCCAGAAGCAGCCCAGGGACAGAAGCAGCCTAAGGAGTGACTGTGGTGCAGGGAGGGAGAGGGGACCAGCTGGGTTCCATGCCTTGGCATCTCCTGGGACTGGGAGAGGACACTTCCAGAAGCTGCCCTGCCCTGCTGCCTCAGCTTCCAGCTGTTTCCAGCTGTAAGGGTGGGTAGGACCTGGTAAACACAGGGAGTGTCCAACAGATGGGACTCTCTGGGGTGAGTGGTGGGAGATTTTCCAGCCCAAACCATTCCAGGATTCTGTGATCTGTGTGCATTCCCTGAGCTTCCTGCACAGCATTTGCTGCTCCAGCTGCTTCCTTTGCCTGTCCCTCTGCCTGTCCCAGGTGTGTTGTGCCCCCTCCAGGGGCATCATCCGTGGGTCCCTGCAGCTCCCAGGGCTGCCCAGGTGAGCCCAGGTGAGCCCAGCACTGCCTGCTCCAGGTGTTCCATCAGCCTGATGCACATCACAAAGCTCCAGCAGCACGTAGTGGCCAGGGAGCCATCAAAATGATGGAAAGGTTTGGAGAATTGGGCCTGGGAGAGCCAGACAGGCCTGGGCTGCAGGGGAGATGGCTCTGTGGAGACAGCAGAGCTGTTTGCAGCTGCAGAAGAGGCTGTGCCGGGGCAAGTGGGGAGGAATTATCCCCATCAGTCACTGCCAGTGTGAGCAGGAGCAGGCTGGGGCTGAGCAGGGAAAGTGCAGCTTAAGTGCTAGAGAAACATTTTCACTCTGAGCAAAACAGAGAGATTTCAAATGGGTGAATCACAGAATATCTGGAGTTGGAAGGGACCCGTAAGGAACCTCCAGTCCGTGCTCCATTTGCTGCATCGTCCACAGGGGATTTTGGAGAAGTTTTGGGCCAGCAGCTGCAAAAGCTGCACTGCAAACCCCAGCCCAGCTGGGCATTAACTCCTGGATGCAGCTGAGCAAAGCTGACAAATTCCATTTCCAGTTCTCCTGTCAGGCCCTCGCTCTCCATGCACCGGGAAATTGGTGCCATTAGTGAGGCAACAATGGGAGCACTTGGGCCAGTTGGGAAAGCAACTCCTTTAACCCGTGTCCTAAAGGAACATTTCACTCCTGTCTCCAGATCCGAGTGACACCTGCGCTCCCAGAGAGGCAGCACAGTCCTGCAGAGCCTCCGTGGTTCCCCTGGAATAAAGAATTATGCCACGATGAAGTATTTCTGTGAGGGAATGTGCTCCTTGCATAGTTATTAATTCATTACTGGCCGTAGCCAAACTCACTCCTCTACTAAGTCATCTATTAAATGAGCCAAATGAAATTTATTAACACAGCATTGATCATTTAAGTCTTTTAGCATAAAGCATAATGGAACAGAAGCAGAAGTAATAATTCCTTGCCTGGCTCCTGGTTCGTGTCTCATGTTCGGAGCCCTGCGTTAGGGCTCCGATCGTCCCCGGAGCTCCCTCCGGAGCGGGAATGTCACAGCAGCAGGGCGGGAGGGACCCTCTGCCTTCGGTCAGAGCTTCGCTTTGGGCTCGGCCTGCAGTGACTCTGGAAACCGAGCGGAAAATCAGAAGCGACCCTGAAAAACCAGAAAACCAAAGGCAGCCCCGAGGAGCCCCTGGCCCGGAGGGAGGGCAGGACTCACCCTCGGGCAATGAACTCCGGGCCGGGGCTGCGGTGGTGCCCCGGCCCCGCTCCGGCCCCCGGTACTGCCCGGCACCGATCCGGCCCCGGCACCGCTCCTGCCCTGGCCGCGGGGCTCAGCCGGGGCTGCCTGCGGAGAGCTGGGGAGTGAGCAGGGCACGGAGCCCGGCTGTCACTGTCACTGTCACTGTCCCTGTCCCTACCCCTGCCCAGGGCAGGTCCTGGCAGGGCACAACCCCCGGGCTGTCCCTGTCATTGTCCCTGTCACTGCCTAGGCAGGTCCTGGCAGGGCACGGAGCCCGGGCTGGCTCTGTGCCTGTTCCCTGTCACTGCCCAGGGCAGGTCCTGCCGCCTCTAGAGGTGTGCCAGGGTCACTTCTTGGAAAGAAACCTCGTCCCACAGGAAACTGTGCAATCATGGGTTTGCACAGGCAGACTCGGCCTTTACAAAGCTCTAGTCATTTATAGTCACCAAGCCCAGTTTTTTCCTGCTGGGGGTAATTTGGCCTTTATGCAGACAGGGATTTCTGAGGGGTTTCTAATTCTGAAAGTGGATGGGGAAGTGCTGCTCCATGTCCCTCCTGCTGCCCCCTAAATTCAGCAGAAATTGGGAATCTCTCTTTGAGGTGAGGCAGGAGCTGTGCAGACCAAAGGCTCTCTCCTTTGAGAGCGCTGTGGACCTGGATGCTTGTGAGAATCCCAACAGCATCCAGAGCTTCCCCATTTCCCATTTCTCAACAGCATCCAAACCTCACCCCTTTCCTGCCCCAAACGACAGACAGGGCCCGATGTGCTGACCCAGGCCACAGATGCTCCAAGTTGCTCATGAAATTAAATAAAAGTTAAGCCCTGAGTGTCTAAACTACATAAGGAGGGACTCACAAGGTGCAGCCAGCAGAGAGGGGATCCTGGCTGTCCTGCTGTCTTCAATTCAGGACGGGGACAGGGAGCAGAGAGGGGACAGTGCAGAGCTGGGGCTGCACCACCCGAGCTTGTGAGCTGGAGGGGGAAGAGGAGGGACAAACCCTGAGCACTCAAGGACAAAGCCACCAAGGAATGCGCTGGTTCTGCCAGCCCTCCACAACCCAGAGCATCATGAGCCAGCCCCGGGGCTCGATTCCAAACGAGCCCCAGCCCCAGCTGAGAAGGGTTTGCATTCCCCAAGAAGGGTCTGCATTCTCTGAGAAGGGTTTGCATTCCCTGAGAAGGGGTTTGCCTTTCCTGGTGTGTTCCTGGAGTGAAACGAAGCAGAGCTGGGACTTCTATGCCAGGAGCTCTGAGCCCTGTGTGGGATCCCACCCCAACCCCAGCCCCTCTGCTGCCCTGCGCTCCAGGGTCATTCACTGGCATTCCACAGGGCACAAAGCACTGAGAAGAGCTCCTTTAAACAGAGCCTATTTGCTCATCTCCACCAGGAGGGATCAGTGCTGCTCAGGCTGTCCCTGTTGCTGCTGGGGACACTGCACCGGTCCCTCCCTGTCCCCTCAGGTCCCACTGTCACACGGTGCTGCTGTCCCAAGCTGTGCCTGTGACACTCAAACCAGCTCCTCATAGCAGCAGCTGCTGGAGGATTTGGCATTTGCTGCAGGAAAGGGCTGTCAGAGCTCACCGTGGGCAGGCACGGGTTTCCATTTCACCTCAGTGCAGCTCATGAAAGTCTGGAGCCTGAAACAGGCATTGATTTTTTCATGGCGTGTCTGGCTTTGCTTTTGCTATGGGATTGTGTCTTGCAAAAGTTGACTAGAAATTGAAATATTTCTTGTAAGTGGATTTATAATCCAAGCCTTTTAGGAGTTGGCTGCTGTTATTGCTGCCGGATTTACTGATGACTTTGTTTTTTAAAAATAAGATGTTTCAACAGACATTGACCCTTTGATTTTTTTAAAAATTTTAATCATGGCACAGCTTTTCTACTTTTTCAGTCAAACTTTTCAGTGAAGACATTTGATTAATAAATCAAAAAGGTCTGCAAATGTGGATACGTGTGGAGTATCCCAGGTTTCACTAAAATTTGCAGAAGTTAACAGGGAAAAAGTTCTCTTTGGCTAAATCTCCATTAGCCACCAAGATAAATGACAGATTTCAGCTGTGCAGGGGCTGAGCTCTCCCAGACTCCAAAGCCAAGGCCTGAAGTCACTCCCTCATCCTCTCCCTGTGCCTTTCTGCTCTAAACACCAAATCTTCTGCCTTTGTCACTGCACCTGTGACAGGAGAATTGCGGGAGGCTTTTCTTGAGAATGCTGCCAAGCCACACAATAATCAGGAAATCAGTTCTGCGAGTGAGAGTTCCTTCTCCTGAGCAGTGGGCTCTGGAATGGGAGAGCTTCTCTGGTGTTTTTGGGGTGAAATAAAAACACATTGACAGGGTTTCTTTGCAGTCACAAAGTGACAGAAATTGTCCATCACCTGGAAAACCTGCTTTGCCACCCAGCTGCTGAAAACAGCTCCTGTGGTTTATTCCAAGGTCAGGAATTCACCAGCGAGTGCAGAGAGGTTTGTGTTCACCCTCAGTGGGAAAAGATTGGATGTGAACAATTCCAGAGCATTCCCTGAGCTCCACACAGGCAGATTTAGGCAAGGAGCAGCTTCCTGAGCCACAACTGCTGCAGGAAAGCAGGATGGGTGGGATCAGGATCCTCTGCCTCCCTCCACGCCTTCAGAAATCCCAAATCCCAGTCGGGTGTTGTGCAAGACAGGCGGGGCTGGGGCAGCGTGGGAGGGATGGCAGCTTGTGCTCAACCACCACAGCTGAGAGCATCTGGGGTGGGATCAGCAGGGTGGAATTGGCAGGGCTGGATGGAATAAGGGCTGGGAAGCTCCTTGACCTCCAAGCCTTGATCTCCAGGTGGGTGGTTCATCCTCAACCCCTCCCTGTCCGGGCTCTGCTCAGAGCAGGATGAAGTTGGTTTTGCAGTGATACGGAATTGTCAGGAGCTGCTGAGTCCCCCAAAGGCAGAACAAGCTAAAAGGCTGGGCACAGATCCCTGGGACAGGGACAGCAGCCAGGGCACGGCTGGGGCTGGGCCAGGGCAGCTCAGGCTGGAGATCAGGGCAAGGTTCTTCCCCCAGAGGGTGCTGGCACTGCCCAGGCTGCCCAGGGAATGGGCACAGCCCCGAGGCTGCCACAGCTCCAGGGATGCCCAGGGTGGGCTTGCTGGGGGCTCTGGGCAGGAACAGGGCTGGATCCATGATCCTGAGGCTCCCTCTCCACTCAGGATATTCCATAATTCTGTCATTGCTGGGGAACTGTTGGTGGCTCCCAGGCACAGACCCAGAACGTCCCTCCAGATCTCAGTGACTCTGGGCAGAGCTGATGATTTCTCCCAGCAGACTCTGCCCCTGGGGAAGGTTTGGGATGGCAGCACTGAACTGCAGGACTTGTCCCCCCATCCTGAAGGAGGGAATTCTGTCCCTTCCCCATCCTGGCTGCTGGAATTGTAAATCCATCAGGGTGTCACACTGCAAACTGCAGCTTTGGACATACAGAACTAAATAAAGGTGCTTCTGGCCTCCCGTGCATTCCCCTTTGATCCCCCGGTTACACTGTCCCACCTGGCAATTAACACTGCAATTAGAGCAGTTTCCATGCAGAGCTGTGTTAAATGCATGGAGCTTTTTTTCCCTTTATGGATGTCTTCTGCCTGATCCTTTCTTTCCATCTTGAGAATGGATTAAAAGACTCCTCTTAAGAAGCTGGAACAAGTTTCCCAGGCTAATGCAGCCCCAGCCAAGTTGTGCTTTCATCAAGGCATTTTAGTCATCGCTGCAACATCTCTTAGGCTTATTAAATCAGCCTCGTCTCCTGAGGGAGGTTTTAAATGGGGTAAAATACCATATTAAGCAGTCCAGGAACTCATTTGATTTAATTTCATTTGTATTTAGTTTTTTCCTTTGTCTCCTCTTCAAGAAAGCAGAAAGAACAATTTGGAGGTATTGGAAAGATGCCTCCTTTTTAACCTTTTGGTGATACAATAACTCAGTAAAGCTGTAATAATCTACCTCTTGCAGTACTCATAATAATCCATTCTCCCTTCTACCTTTTTCCTTCTGCCTTTACCCCACCAGTGGAGCAGCCCAGAGCTGGGTGGTGACTCCCATTCCTAAACATTCCTGAACTTGTGCAGAGGACATTGGGGAACACTCAGCAAAATGCTGTGGCTGCCCCTGGATCCCTGGCGGTGTCAAAGGCCAGGCTGAATGCCCTGGGACAGTGGGAGGTGTCCCTGCCCATGGCAGGGGTGGCACTGGATGGGCTTTCAGGTCCCTGCCAACCCAAACCACCCCAGGACTCCAGTTCCACCAGGCACGTTTTGGGTCTGGGAGGGATCAGAGCCTGCTGACCTGGAAATTACAAATGAGGGACGTTCCTGAGGCTTGCGGATGGGTCAGCACAGCCTGAACAGTGGAAAACTCAGAACTGGGGACATCAGTCCCTGGGGACCTCCTGCTGCCTCCTCCCTGCAGCCCTTGAGTTGCCATCCAGCTGCTCGAGTGAGTGCCTCATCGGAATTAAAAGGGGTTGATGGTGCTTATCTGCATTTCATGCAAATCAGCCCAAAGCCCGGCCCTGGCAGCTTTCCAGCTCCCATCAGGAGTCTCTGCCTCTCACCAGGCTCAGAGCAGCCCCGTGGTGGGCTCAGAGATCTGTCATCCGCACACGTGGCTCTGATGGTTCGTGGCTTTTTGGCTCCAGAGTGCCTGAACTCGGCTCAGGGGACAGGATCCTGAAGAAGAATGAGCTGAACTGCACTGCTGTACCCTGGACAGGACTCAGCTTCTCTGAAGGACCAGAAGCTTCTGTTCCTGGCCCACGGGGCCCTGGACGAGCAGTCTGTCCTCAATCCCAAACCTCAGCAAGTCCCTGCCCCGCTCCCTGGCCTGTCCTGCAGTGGCACCTGTGGGTGTCCCTCGTGCCGTGGGGTCCCCATGATCCTCCCAGCCTGTTCCAGCCCTTCTGAGGAGCAGGACAAACAAATTGGTGGAAAAAGAAGCAGGAAAAAGCACATGCTGCTCCAAAATCCCTGCCCACATCACCTGCAGCCCCGTGCCTCGGTTTCCCCAGGTTTTGCCGATTTAAGCTCTTTGTTTGCTCTCCCCCCTTGCTGGTCCACGCAGTGCCAAGTACAGAAGGTGCCCGACTCTGCTCCAAGCCCTGAGCTGTCTGCAGCAGCAGCAGCAGCTCCTCCGTGCCAGGATTTAATTGCCAGATCCCGGCGGTTTCTCCGCACGCCCCGGCAGAAGGCGGCGGATGGCGCTGACCCCTCCCGCTCCCTCGTTCTGCCTGGCAGACTCTTTTCAATTACCTTCTCCCCATGTTGCTGTTTACATTCTGCACTCACATCTTCCACCGTGTTCCCCATCACCTTCCCGCAGCCCGAGCGCCTCCTAATCTGAAGTGTATTTCGGTATTTCAGCCTTATCTCTATCAAAGCAGAAGGGTAGGGGAGTCATCCTCATTCCCGGATCCTGGAGGAGCCGCTGCCAGCAGCGCTCAGCTCAGCTTTCACTGCACTTTGAGTAACTCGCAGACGATTCTCCTGTCAAGAGCACTGAGGACAAAATGAAACGTTCTCTTTTTTTTTTTTTTTTTCCCTCCCCAAGGCTGCCCGTTAATCTCTTCTCGACAATGATTGTGTGTCATGTTTCATTCTGGCTGTCACCGAGTTCACTCTGTCCCCATCCCAGAGCCAACCTGCAGGATTTGAGAGCCGGGATGTGGCTGATGGTGGGAGCAGGACCCAGGGCAAGACCCTGGGCTGGCAGGGTTTGCTGAACAAATTGGGCTGGTCTCCAGTTGGACCAGTACAAACTGGGGTTGGGATTGCTCTCCTACCACAGGGAGGAAGTGTTTTGGAATTCTGTAGGAAGGAGCAGCAGTGCAGTTGGTGTTGAGCAAACTGTGCTGGCTGAGGGTTCAGGAGGGACCTCAGGGAGCCATGAAAATCAGGTGGGCTCCTCTCTTCTTCCTGGCTGGCCTGGGAAACTCCCCAGATTCAGCCATCCTCCCCTTGGCCAAATGGTTTCTGAGCAATAAATCCCTGAGGCCCTCAGTGCCTCCCCCTGGACACAGCCAGGACAGGGGACTGGGGTCAGAGCAGCCATTTCTGCTGGAGAGCAGAGCAAGGCTTTAAGTCCTTTTCTTCCATCCTGAGGTTTTGTTGTTTTTCCCCAGATCCACAGGGTTCTGTTTATTGTCACCTGGAACATTTGCTGAGTTTGATATTGATCAGAGTCGGAGTGGAGAAAGGCACTGCAAACAAAGCCCCGCTGACAGTGAGGTCTCACTTCTCTCCCAGCAATAAAAGAGAGGTGCCAGAGAGCCTGGAGAGGCAGAACACACACCCCAGCTGGAATTACTGCTATTGAAGTGATCACTGCACAGACCCAGTTAGCACTGGAGCAGCAACATTTGCATAAAAACTACAAGCACAAAAATGCTCAGAAATGACAAATACAAGGGAACTGTATCGGATTTGCATTAAATTAGTGACTGTGTGCGAGATGCCATTTAAATGGCAGGTGACTCGAAAATTTCTCTCCCTTTTAGTGGAAGAGACTGAAATGTTCATTTTCATGGTAAACAGTAGCTGCACATTGATTTGGAGCTTGAAAGCATCTCCACAAATAGCTTTCTCAGGGAGTGGGGCTGGAGCACAGAAATCACAGCACTGCCTTGCCCTGCACGGCTCTGAAACTCGGCAGCACAGCTTGAATTTGTGTCATACACTTGGTAAAAAACCTGCAGTAACAACAACAAGAAACCCAAAGCCCCCCTGAACCTGGGGGGGGGGGGGGGAAATTCCCTGCAATTATCGGGGAGAGGGATCTGATGGATTATTGCACAGCAGGGCCGTGGGTAAGGAGGGGCAGCAGGGCCTGCAGGGAGCTGGAGGTGCCCACTGGCTGCTCCCTGGCAGCACCGGGGAGTGCCAGGGCAGAGGGATGGGATCGGGGTTTGCCCTGCAGCTTCTGGGTCCCATTTTTGATGGGCAGCCAAGTGAGATCCCAGGCTTGGATTGGTGCTGTCCATCAGCCCTTGGCTGTAGGAGGAAGCCTCCGGCCTGTTGGGGCTCTCAGTGGCCCCAAACTCAGCAAAGAGCCTGGATTCAGCCCTTTTGCCCTCTGGATCCTCTCCCATCCCACTGGAGTGCCTGGGTGGGACTGAGCTGCTGGCTGGGGTTAAACCTCACAGGGAGGCTTGAAGTGAGAGCTTTTCAGAGTTACCCTCTGGCTGAAAGAATTCTTCTCCTAACACATCTGAATGGGGCTATTTGGGGATGAAAAATGTCAGTTCTTTCCCAAAACAGGCCCATTTGGAGCTGTCACTTGGCAGTGCCAGAGCAGAAGAAAGACTTTTCTCCCCAGGTTTTGCTGTGGTCATGGGTTGATAACTTGCTCAGGTTCCAGCAGTATCATTTTCAAGGAATTGTTTGAATGGCTTTAATGTTCTGTGAATCAAAAGAAGAAATTCCACTCCTGGTAATTAAGATGGAATGGGTAATTATTTCTGTCTGTCTCCAAATTCCCTTTCTAGAGGAGGAAGGAGAAAACTGAGCTTTCCAACGCCTTTGCTCTCTCCAGCACAGGAGGAGCCCCAGGTTGTACCCACCAATGCTTGCACATATTTATTGGTGTCCCCCCAGCAGGAGCAGAATCCCTTGGAAAACTGAGCCCACCTAAGGAGAGGAGGGAAACAGGAGCTGGTGTGAGCAGAGAACCTCAGCTGCTCTGCTCTGCCCCACTCCCACACCTTGCTCCAAGTGCTTGACAATTTTAAGATCAGCAAGAAGGAACACCCAGGGCATTGGAGCCATTTGGAAACGTGGCACTGACACCTGCCAGGGTCCCTTGGCTGGGGATCAGAGGGTGCCAATGGAACCTGAAATCCCCAGGAGCTTTCCCAGCTGCTGATCCCGACTGAGGGACACGAGTGGCAGGGCTGGGCTCTGCCTCACTCGCTCCTGTCTGTGACCCCAGGCTGCCAGCGCTGCCCCTGCCCCTGCTGTCAGTCACACATCAGCCACACGTCAATCACACCTCAGTCCCCGCTGGTTGGGCTCACATCAGAACCTGTTTGGACAAAAGGTGGGGAAGGAGCGGCTGTCAAAGCCCTGAAGGCGAGGGGAAAGGCAGGGAGCTGAGCTGGGGCATTTATTATCCAGGGAAGTGATGGGACCTTGTGGGACAGGCAGAGCTGGGAGCTGCAGCCACAGGGGTGTGGGGAGATTTGGGGTGGAGCTGGTGCTGCTTCAGGGGGTTTTGGGTGGCTTCAGAATAAAGCAGAGCACAAGGTCTGAGCATGGGGGAAGGAAGAAAAACCCCAGAATTATGGAATATCCTGAGAGGGGAGGGAACCACAGGATCATGGAGTCCAGCCCTGTTCCTGCCCAAACCCCCCAGCTGATGCCTCAGGTTTAGCTTTTCTATTTTTCAGACTTTGTTCTGCTTTAGTGTGTAAGTCTAGGCTTCATATTATAGGATGGTGAGCTCTCTTCACAGAGTAGGGAGACAAAACAATTCCTTCTCTAGCTGGGGACTAAGGACAAATGATCCAAATCTCAGCCCAAGAGCACAAACACCGTGGGCTGAAGAGAGAAAAACAAGTAGGGTGGGACTGCATGGGCTAAAGCTGGAACTGGACAATGAACTGCAAGATGCAAATGGAGCAGAACTGATCAAAGTGAGAGACCCCGTGCCTGGTTGTGCATTTTGGGACCATTTTGGTTTGTGCTACCCAAGGTGGATCCATTGAGGCCTCTTAATAAATCCCTGCTTTATTCTTTAACTCTGTCTAGTCTCTGGTCTAGGCCAGCCTGTGTCACCGACATCTTTTCATAAAAGTCCTTTCTTTAGGATTTTCCCTTCTGGGAAGCTGAGGCCCCAGAAAAAGAATGTAAACAATGGTTATCTGCTGCTGTGGAATGTAACAGGTGCACCTGTGATTGGCCCATGTTGGATGTGTACGATTAAGGGCCAATCAAGGACCGAGCTCTCTCTGGGACAGAGTCGGAGAGAGCTCCTTTGTGATTCTTTCCTTTTCTATTCTTAGCTTAGCTAGCTTCTGAGAACTTTCCTTCTGTTTCTTTTTAGTATAGTCATAATGTAACATGTATAATAAAATAATAAGTCAAGCCTTCTGAACATGAGGTCAACATTCTCGCCTCTCTCTCACGCTGAAGACCCTTGTGACCACTGTGACAAGCCTGCACACGGCATCAGCTTTTGGTGACCACAAAGGGACAAAAGACCCCCAACAGCCCCAGCCTGGGCATCCCTGGAGCTGTGGCAGCCTCGGGGCCGTGCCCATTGCCTGGGCAGCCTGGGCAGTGCCAGCACCCTCTGGGGGAAGAGCCTTGCCCTGAGCTCCAGCCTGAGCTGCCCTGGCCCAGCTCAGCCATTCCCAGCTGAAAGGTGCAGCAAACTCCCCCATCCCACTCCCCCTGCAGGCTCTGCTCCCAGGGGATGGGAGGGTGCTGTGCCCCAGCCCAGGGCTGCTCTGTCAGCCCCCCTCAGGCACTGGGGACCCCACAAAGAGCCTCACCTCCAGGATGGAAGGTGAGGTGTTTGTGGGATTCCCAAACCTCTGATCCACCCCAGCATGGCAATCCCTGAGCTGCTGGAAGTCTCTCATTTAACTTGGATGTCACCAGAGCCCCAGATCCACCTGGGAAATGAGAGCTCCCAAAACACTTTATATAAACTAGAAGAACCCAATACACATCTTATATCAAGTTTGGAGTCAGGATTTTCCTCCTCCCAGGGAATTTTTTTAAGCCTTTGTAGGAATTATTTTGCCCATTCTTCAAGTCCAGGTGAAGCTGTCCCTGCCCAGGGCAGGGGGGAGGAACTGGATGCCCCTTAAGGTCTCTTCTAACCCAGCCCATTCTGTGATTTTATAATTCTCCTGAGAGATTTCACAATTTCTCATTCATTTTCTTTGATTCTGGGATGGGATTTTTCCCCCCTGTAAAATTCTGAGCAGATGGAAAAGCTTTGGGGATCACGTAAACCTCTTGGGTTTAATGACTGAAATGTCTCCCACCTGTTCTACTTTCTAAAACTGAATAGAATTTTAATACCAATGGGGGGGGGGAAGCTAAAATGAAAAATCACTTCAAAAGGAAAATCAAAACAGTTCCACTCTGTGGCTTTTTTTTTTCCCTCAAATAAAACATGATTGAAGTCAACATGTTCCTGAGCAACATCTCACTCATCAAAAGTGGCATTTACTGACAGAACAACGTTTTCTCCCTGAAATGAGCTCTCAGTTTGGGATCCCGGGGTAATGACATTAAATGTGAGTCCTTGGTGGCTCTGACTGTGGAGAGGAGACACAAATGATAGTGTGGGCCAGTGATTATTCTCCTCTCCTCCACTACAACAAAATAACCCACAATCATCCAGTGGAGCTTCTGCTCCACATCCTCCCCAGCACAGAGGCACAATTAGAGAGCTGGGGCTGCCTCCTGAAAACAGGGGCAATGAACCACAGCATTGAACAAAGAGAGGTGCCAGCAAGAGCTAAGAGACAACACTTTTCTTGGTTCAATGGCCAAATGGAAGAAAAAATACATTTTGAGTTAACCTGAATTGAAATTTTTTCAATTTTTCCAGTCAAGCAAAAAGTTGAAAAAAAAATTAATGGCAGATTGCTTTTTGTTTCAGCCTCTTTTTATTTTCTGTTCCATTACTTTTCCTGCTCCTTTCAGTGGAAGTTTCAGAGCCTGTTTCATCACTCCCAGCCCACAGGTTTGTAGTGGGGGAAAAACAAGTTTTGCCCAAAGTGATTTTGCCAGTGGTGGAGATTTGGCTGGGCCTCACAGAGGTGGGAATGGTCTGGGGTCCATCTCAGCTGAGAGCTGGCCCCACATCCCTGCTGGACCCCATTTGGTCCTGACTTGGCACTGCTGCTCCCAGGGGGATCCTGTGGGAACTCAGCACATCGCTCCAGATGTCCAGAGTTACCAAGACAACCCTTGTGGAACTCGGAAATCCTGGAATGTTGCCAGGAGTGCTTGGTGGTTGGATTTTGACCCTGCACGGGATGTGCCACCTGTATGAGGACAACAGAGTCACTTGGGGATAAATGGTGTAAGAATTAAGTATTCACAGGGTGGAAATATAGATTTTGGGATTTTGGTACAGGGGGGTTATGGAGACAAGATGGAGGGATCAGGGCATGTCTTGTCCTTCTCCTTTCTTCTTGTCATCCATTTTCTGTGGTGATGTTGGCACTTTGGGATTGGTCCTTGGTGAAGGTGCACTTGCTAATATGGGTGAAAGGTATTGGGAAATAAAGGTAAATATGATGTACATAGTTTTTAGTATAAAAATAGACGACTGCTCAGTGGGAGGTCAGAGTGCCCTTGGCTGCCTTGCTGGTCAGACCTCTGTCAGGCTGAAAGAAAATTTTGTAGATAAGAAATAATAAACAATATCAAAGAGTGAAAATCTGAAAAGTCCCGACTCATCCTTTGGAGCGCGGGCTGTCCCAAGGCCATCGTACGCGTGACCGGGCAGAGACAAACAGCCGGACTGGTCAGGATCCCTGCAGACAAATGATTGAGGAAAAATCTCTCAGTTATGATTATTGGAGCTCTCCATGAGGTTGTTTGGTTTGGAAACATCTCCCAGTGGGAGCAGACCAGAGCAGGCCTCAGGGAATTTTTTCCCACTCCTGTGTTTGGTTTGTTTTTGTGCCAAAACTGCAGATTTCCTTACACCAAAATGTTTGGTCAATCCATATTGATGTCCCTGAGTCTGCCACTTTAAAATATTCCAGAGCATTTAGGAATTCAGTGTTCTCAGATCTTCGCTCCTTCCAGTTTCCTTTCAGAAATTGCTTCACATTTCCCTAATCTGTCATCAAAAGACAAGGATGCAAAACAAAACATCTCATTTCCAGATCTCCACGAACCACATTAAATTCAGGATTTTGAGAGCACCATGTGTGGTGCAAAAAAAAATGAGGATTAAACCCTTCTTAGATTCTGCTTCTGCTTTTCCTGAAGTTATGGGACACCCACTCAGCCCAAAGCAAAACCTGTTTTGCACCCAGATCCAGCTGTGGGAATGGGCAGAGGGAGGTGGATTTCGGTTGCTCTCTTTAATCCTGGTTCCTACATCTGCCCCCATAAACCTGCTGCTGGGAGAAAAACAAAAACCCAACCCCAAACCACCTGGACTTGCCTGTCAGTAAATCCATCTTTTCAAACTCTCCTCAGCACCCTCCCTCCCAAATCTTCCCAGCCTTCCCCTTTCTGAACCTGGTGTTCCTTAGGGTGCAGAATTATCCGAGTTCCATCCAGAACTTAAATCAAGACCTGCTGCAGGTGTCCCTTGATGGGCTGGTGATATTTCCAGGGGAAACTCAGCTGCAGATCAGGGCAGAACTCCCACTGCTCCCTGCCAGGCTGAGTGAGGTCCCCACTGCTTCCAGAACTGCCTGACCTGAGCCTTACCTGCCCACCGAGGGGAAGGGGAGGGACACCAGGATTAGAACAGCTCCACCAAATAAATAATGAAAACAAACCAAATGTGCTCTAAGGAGCTCTGTGGGGCAGAGGAGCCCCAGGCCTGCAGTGCTGGCCTCCTGCAAGGAGCAGGGCAGGCTGGAAGGTTGGGGTTGGCCTGACAGATGGTTCTGGGCTCCTCTGGGAATCCCCTGCCCGAAATCAGGCTGGAAAAGTGAGGGATGAGCTCTGAGCCAGTCACTCCATGCAGAGAGGGAAGAGGAACTGAGACCTCCAAGGATTGATTCCTCTCATTACAGTCAAAACCTTTCCCAGAGAACCTGGAACTGCCATAAAATGATAAATATCATGTTTATTTATAACACAGTGTTTTCTGAGGAAGGTGGGCTCAGGCTTAGGAAATGAGGCCCAGGACTCCTCAGAAATGAAGGTCCAGGTTTGCTTTGAACTGAGAGATAATAATCAGGGTCTGGATGAAGGCTGGAGTTCAAAGCCAGGAATGGGAGACCCAAAAGACAAAACAATGAGGTACAGACCTGCCTGAAAATTTGACTGAATAAACCTTGAGTCACTTGGCTGGGACATAATCAGGAATTCTCTGGTTTTAATATTGTTCTTTAAGAAAACTGAGAGACCAGCAGCAGGGACTGTCAGCAGCCCTGCAAACATGGCCTGAAGGTGAAATGACTGTTTAGCCTGAGGAAGAGACGGTGAGATAACAACCTTTCAAACAGGAGGAAGGGAAAAAAAAAAAGAGAGGAATTTATTTTTCGTGCCCCTGATGAAAAGTGAAGAAGAAATGGGTTGAAATTGCAGCAGGAAGGATTCTGGTCTGACAGCAGCCAGGCTGTGTTTGAGGCTGTTTCTGGGAAGTGCTGAGCTGATTGTCCAGGCGAGGGGCAGAGCCTGTGCTGCTCAGGGAGGTGACTCCAAGCCCTGCAGGGGTGGGGTGGGCAGCAGTTCCTGGCTTGAGGCAGAGGAGAGACCCTCTGACCCCCCAGAGCCTTTCCTGCCCCTTTCCTTTTTTGCGCAGTTTCAGTTCTGATGTTTCCCAGCTCTCCCAGGGAGTCCTGGACAAAGCTGCTGGGCAAATGCAGCTCTTCCCTGTTTGTCAGAGCACAATCACCATTTCAGGGTCATCTCCCAGTGCCTGAAACATCCAAGCCTTAAATATGGGTTCATTTGGGGTTCAAACTGCCATAAAAGCTGCTGCCCCTGTTGTCACCTGCCCAGGGGAGAGGTTTGTTGGCACTGTGAGCTCAGGGCCCCTGGTTCAGGTGGGATAAACCCCAGGAGTGCTGAGCAGGCAGGGAGGGAGCTGCACCTCACTCCTGAGCTGCTCAGTCCTTTGGGGACAGGAGAAGGAGTTTCATTTTGCTTTGCAGATTTTAGCTTCATTCACTCTTTTCAGTTCCTAACACAGCTGCAAATGACTGAAAAAAGAAACATGGCCAAAGGCAGGAGCTCTCCCAGCTCCAGAACTGCTCCCAGTCCAGGACACCTGTGGAATTCCAGGGGGGATCTGCCATCTGCCTCTCTCCCAGGTCCTCACAGCCCCTCTCCTATAGAAATATAAAAAACTGAGAGCTGGGATCAGGGGATCCAGAGAAGATAAAAATCTGCTCCAGATCTTGGTACTTAGACCCTCAACTTCCAGAGAAAACTCTGGGAGTGCCTGGTTTTAACTTCAGCTACAATATCATCAACCCCTATCCCAACAGCACGGGGTGAATTCTGTAGGATCACCTGGGGTTTAAGATTTGAGATCCATGAGGAACTCTGCTATTTCTGCCTTAATTTTTAAGGCCATCAAGCCTCAAAATAAGAGCAATAAGAACACATGCACATGAACAACTCAAACTGGAAAGTTCCAAAGTAATGAAAATCCTGACCCCGTTCTGTGAAGTTGCTGAAACTGTTCACTCCAGCTCTGTTGAGTCATTCTGGTTTGATGAAGTCAAACCCTCTCTCACTCAGCCTCTTACAGAGGTTCCACATCTGAAATTCCACGTGTCTCCAACAATAAAGGGATCCTGGAGAAGGGAAGTTGAAAAGGAAATGAAAACAAACCCCGAAAGTTGTAATGAGGCACTCTTGACTTATCAAAGCACTTTGACATCTTTGAAACAAAATGAGAACACAGAAACAAATGGTCCTAAAATTCTGTGACAGGGGAGTCCTCTGGAAGGTTTAATGATGGCAAAAGTGAGGAAACTTCTTTAAAAAGGCCAAATTGGATGGGGCTTGGAGCAACCTGGGATAGTGCAAGGTGTGGAATGGGATGGGGTTTAACGTCATTGCAACCCAAACCTTTTAGGACTTTATGGGATTCTCCATCAAAGCTCTCCAGACCAACAGATACTGAGATGAAACAAGGTGGCCCTTGAGGGGTGACACGACGAGGGACAATGCATTGTGTCTGTAATGCAGCACAGACCCAGTCTGGGGAGACAGCACGGCCAGAGGGAGCTGGGACACGAGGAAGGGAAGGTCAGAGGTTCCAGACAGCAGGAAGGGACCAGGCTGAGCTAAAATCCATCTCCAGCATCTCCTGAGATGTCAGAGAAGGTTCTGGGAGCTCTGCCCACCCCGGAGCATCCCACTGCCAGCAGCGTGGCTGCTTCCCGGGACAGTGACAGGGCGGGATCCTCATCCCACAAAACTCTCCTGGAAAGGCTTTCATGGGAAGATGGAGCCGAATGCCTGGAGCTATTAGCACGTAATTAAAGCTAATGTGGCAGCTAGCAGAAAGATCCCAGCCAGGCACTTCACTCCACTTTAATCCTTGAAAATGTTCACAGCTCTAATCAAGGAATAAAAGGGGAAATACACAGAGATGTGCATATATATATATATATATATATATATATATATATATATAAAACCTGTAAAAACATATATCAGAGCATTAACTTTCATTGTCAAATCACGTCGGGAATTGCTGAATGAGGTAAATACGAGGAGCAATGTGCAGACAATTGCCACAATCCTGCTCGTGGCTTTCATTTCCAAATGAGCCTCACACAACTCACCCCCACACAAACCACTCCGGGAGAGGGAAGGCAAGAAAATAGGAAGGTTTCAGATGGTGAATATAATCACATAAAAGGCATAAAAATCGGCAAGGAAGCAGGTGGGAGAGGGTTGGGGTTTAGCTGGGGAGTTGTTGGAGGGTTGGTAGAATAATTAAAGACAGAATTGATAGAAAAATAAGGTAAATATACAGTATAGAATATTACAGAATATAGAATAATATAAATTATAGAATAATATCGAATATAGAATAATATAAATTATAGAATAGTATAGATTATAGAATAATATTGAATATATATTATATAATAAAACAGATTATACAATAACAGATTATACAATAATATAGATTATAGAAAAATGTAGATTATAGAATAATATACAATATTGAATAATGAAAGTTTAATGTAAAAATGGCGGGACACATGGATAAAAGGGAGAAAAGGAGAATGTGTGTGTACATTGGGGCATCTTCTCCAGCATTCTCTAACCAGGGCAGCACAGACGGCAGGGGAGGGAAGATGGGGCAGTGCCCTCCTGCTGCCCCAGAGCCACTGGGCCCAGGGTGGGCCCTGGCCTGGTCCCCCTGACCCCGTCCCCATCCCTGGCACTGCTGGTGCTGGCCCTGTGTGTGCCCAGGGAAGCAGGGAGGAGAGCAGCCTGTGCCTGCCAGCCCAGCGTGCCTGGCTCTGGGATTATTTACACAATTTTGGCATGATACTGCAGCTCAAGGCAAAACAAAGGGTTTTCAGTGCTGAGAGCCATTCCCAGAGCTGGCTGCTCCCAGAACCTGCACGTGGGCGGTGAAAGATCATCCGTACTCAGCTCATGGCCACAGTGCTCTGGGCTTTGGCTTGGGCCACATTTGCCATGTGTACCTGGGGCCTGGATTGAACTGAGGGAGCTGCTGTGTAGGCTCAGGCTCAGGGCCAGAGCTGCAGGGAGATGCGCGGGAGCAGCCTGGGAAGCCCAGGGAGGAGCTGCCTGTTCCCCAGCACACACCACCTGTGCCCAAATGGACAGGCAGGAGTACCAGAGGCCAGCCCACATCAGAGGCAGCGGCACCAGGAGCTCCCTGGCGGGTCTCCAGCCCTCCCAGGAGAGCTGCAGCTCCTCCCAGCTCTCCCCAGCAGCGAGGGAGAGGCAGTTCCATTGAATCAGCACTTTCCAAATGTCAGTGGCAATTGGAATCAAAGCTGCGTGCCTGCAGCAGGCACAGCAGGGCTATAACAATAATAGGAATATTATTATGGAGTTAAGTGCCTGCATTAAACTCTGCACTCCCAGGGCTCACCTGCTTGAGCAGTTTGGGTTTGTGGAGTCTGAGGCAGCAGTGCTGGAGTGTTGGGCAGGCCCTCAGGGAGCTGAGGACAGTGCTGAGCATCCTCTTGTTTATCTTCCATCACCATTCAGCACAATTAATTTGCCTTCTCCAGCCTGACCTTTCCTTCCCTGCACCACCCACTTTTCAGTTGCTCAGCCTGTGTGAACCTACTCCCAGCCCTGTAACAATGATTCCTCACAGCTCTGGGTAAAGTATCGGGTCCCTTCTGGATCACCCTTCACAACCCTCTGAGATTCACTGGAATGGGACAGTTGTGGCCAGAATGCCTCTTCCTTCCTCCCTCTTTGTCCCTTCTGCCAGGGAAGGAGCAGCCCACAGATGGTGCCTTCTTTTCCCAGCCCAGATCAGCCCATGGGCAGTGAGAGGTAGAAGAGAAAACCCACGAGATTCTGTTTGTTGGGGTCCCCTCATTTATTAAAAATGCTTGGGGACACAAAAAGTATTTCTGGTTTCATGTACTCAGCAGGTTCAAAGTGTTTGGGCAAAGCAACAGACGTGAAGCTGAAAACTCCTTTAGCTTTGCTGAAAGGAAACAGAATCCAAATAGGAAAAAAAAGTGCTCAGCAAAAGGTGCAGGGAAATGTGGATCTGCAGTACCCTGGTCTGGAGTAACAGAATCACCCTGGGCCCTCCTGCAGCCCCCTGTCCTGCCCAGCTGCACAGGGAAGGAGCGGCTGATGTTGGAGCAGGCACTGCTGGGGCCAGGCACTGCTGCTCAGGGAGGTTCAGCTCAGCACACAGCACTTGGTCCCCAGCAGTCACAGCTCATTTGAGAGATGCCAGGGGGGAAAATCATCCTTTGGTGTGGATGTGATGGCAGCAGGGCTGCACAGGGAATGTGACCCCAGGGTTAAACTGCAAACCCACACTTGCCTGGATGGGAAAAGCAGCCAGAGTGGGAAGGGACCTGGAGCGTCCTGCTGGCCCCATGCACAGACCGTGCCCAGGTGTTACCACACAGCAGGGCTGGCTCCTGTGCTGCTCCCCAGGCATCTGCAGGGCACGATGAGCCCATCCTGCATCCATTCCTCAGCTCAGGCAGCTGCTGCTCCATGGAAATGTGCCCAGGAAAAGAGTGGCGAGGGAGGAAGCACCGAGGGGCTGCAGGAGAAGGGAGCAGGATCCAGCTGGATGTCAGGAGCCAAAATAAGCCTCATGTTTCCCAGGCAGAGGGGCTGGCAGCTGAGGAGGGAGCCTTATTTACACCCCCAGGGGCTGGTGCCAGACTGCAGTGATGGCATGGCTGGGCACAAGGCAGGGAACATCAAACCCTGCATCCTGCAGAGATGGGAAGAGCAGAGGCTCATCAGTGCCAGTCCCCATGGCCAGGAGAGTTACAGAGTTACTGCCTCACTCACACACACACACACACATACACACACACACAGACACACACACACACACACAAACACACACTCTCAATTGCTTTGCCAGTTTGGCCCCAGCCCTGCAGTGACTCAGAATGCAGCCACTCCATCACTGCTGAGCAGGGCTGTCAGTGCCTCCCACCAGACAGGGCAAAGCCAAGCTCCAGCCCCAGATCATGCCACCAGAGCCCCCTGCTCCTGCAGGGCCCAGGTCAGGCTGCCTGGGCTCCTCTGCAGGCAGTGGAGCAAGGGATGAGTTCCCCCAGGGAGTGACTGAGCCTTCTCTAACACAGATGTTAGAGACTGTGGCTGAACTGCCCTTGGTGTGGCAAGATTTCCCAGAGAGCCAGCTCAGACCTGGGCCTGCATTCCAGCAGCTGGGATTGCTCTCCAAGTGATGGCAGGAATCCCCATGGAAGGAAACCTTGTTTTCCTGGTTGCTTTGTGACTCCTGCACTGACAATCCCAGAATCCATGGATTTTCAATGTCTTCCCTTCCCTGTGTCCCTCTCCCCTGCCATAACACAGCATTCCCTCTTCCCCAATCCTAAGCACAGTGTAACTCCTGTGGGATCAGCTTACACAAATCCTGGTGGATGCAACCCTCATAAAACATCTTCTTGATATCAACTTATGGGAGCAGACTGCCCAAAGCCAGCTCAGAGCCTGGAGAATGCCATGGACACAAATTTGCCTGTTTGTGTTGATCTACAAGAACATTTTTTACTGCTAGGGAGCTGCAAACTCTACCAAAAAGTGAAGATTTGAGCTAAGGAAGCCCCAAAATGCTGCTGCCCAAGGGATGCCTTCACTGCCTTCCACTCAGAGAAGGTCTCCTGAGCTCATTCAAGGCCACAGAAGCATCAGTGGTCCCCAAGGGTACAGAGAAGCCTCTCCTTGGACAAACCCTCCCCTGGCTCAGCAGCTCAGCCCTGCTCCAGTGCCCAGGGAGCACGCTGGGGTTGGAATTTGCTGAGCAAGGCCTAAAAAAATTAACACATCTCACCAGAGAGACACTGGGGATGATTAATGAGCAAAGGCAATGCAGGGGGTCGGGGGAATAGATTTGCTAAATTGGCAGCAGATAAAATGTTTGTTCCTGCTGGGAACAGTGAGGTTGGCAAACCCACCATGGGCCACTGCCTTGGGTTAAGTGAGGAGGCCACAGCCCCATAAATTGTTCCTCACCTCATCCAGAGGTGCAGCCTTGTAGCCTCTCTGGTCCAGTGAGCCCAGTAATGAAAGGCTTCAGAGCTGCCCAGGACAGGAGATCAAGTGCCCTGATTGCTCCAGCTCTGATAAGATTTTGGATGAGGATTTATTTTGTTAATGATGTGTGCAGAGATCCATCTCCTCCTTGTTCCAGGGTTATTCTGTGTGTGTTCTGCAGGAGGGGGAGCCTGGAGGGGTGCTCAGGAGAGATTTTTATCCCAGATCTAAAACTGGAATAACTGACTGAAGCAAGGGAGGATCTGTTATCCAATCATTTGGCCCAGAGAAGGATGCAGTGAAACTCACCCAAAACAATTCCAGTTCTGTGTTTATCATGTGACTTTTTGTTCAGGAAAGTTCAAAAGGAGTTCGCAGAGGCACATATTTCTCCTTCTGCTCTGTCCTGGTCAGGTGGCTGAAAATCTCCTCCTCATTTTAGGAACAGCTTTGGCAGGGATGGAAATTCAACAAGCAACGCTCCCAAGATGTTAAAATGTCTCCCACCAAGCAGTTCCCCCTCGGTTCCAGGAGGGTGGGAGTTCCTGTCACTTCCTCCAGGGTCTCTCCAAACCATCCAACTTCCCTGAGGGATGTAGGTCAGGCACACACCCACAGAAACATCTCCAGTACCCAGGGCTGGAGCACAACCTCCCTGCAGCATCTCCTGACGACGGCTTTCCTCCCTCATTAGCTCTGCCACCTTCCATTGACAGCAATTCTGATCATTAATGCCATTGATAGCAATTCTGATAATTAATGTCATTGACAGCAATTCTGACAATTAATACCATTGATAGCAACTCTGATAATTAATGTCTTTGATAGCAATTCTGATAATTAATGCCATTGATAGCATATCTGATCATTAATGGAACACTCCACTGGCCAGGGCTGGCCATCCAGAGAAGCTTGGCTGATGCCATCAGTGGGAGCACTGAGGATGTTCAGGGAGCTCTGCTGGATATGGGGAGCAGGGAGTTGAGGTTCCATTGGAAAAGCAGCTGCGAAGGAGAAGGAGCCTGGAGGGAAGTGATGGGTGAGCACAGGTAAGGCAGCAAAGGAAGGAGCTCTGATGGTTTCAGATCTTCCCCTCCGTGTTTATGACACATCACAAAAATTGCACAGCCTTGAGCCTGGGGCTTTCAATCAAGGCCAAGGTCTGGGGTTTGACTTCTCTTGGCACCAGACAGCTTTGACACTTCCTCCAGGTGTGTGCACAGAAAAGCTGCCCAGAGCCTGTGCCTGTGCCATCAGGATCCCAGCACCCACAGGATGTGCCCAGGAGCCATCCAAGGCCATCCTATTTTCAGAAGTGGCTTAACCATGAGGTGTTCTAAGGACAGGGAATGGCATTTGTGCAGCAGAACAGCCCCTGGGTCCCCGGGGTGCTTTGGAGGATGCTCCAACCATCCCCTGCAGCTCTGCAAAGTCTCCTGAGCTGCGTTTCCAGACAAGCCTCCCGAGGAGACGCTGGCCCTGGGCAGCAGAGCAGCTCTGGTTCCAGGAGCTCAGCCCTGACTGAGATGTCCTGCTGCTCTCCCCACAGCAGGCTGGGCTCCTGGGGCTGTGCAGGGACAGGGCAGGACCCTGGTGAGGAAAACACATCCCAGAAGGGCTGCAACCCCCTCTGGACTCATCCTGGGGAATTCTGGTCTCCTCTGAAGCCAACCCCCCCAAATGAGTTGGGGATGTAGCTGGGGCTGTGGCCCAGGGTAACCAGCTCAGGTGAGACCCTCTGCCCGCACCTGGGGAAGGTTGTCCCATGGCACCTGGGAGATGTTTATCAACAATGAGATGAGGAAAGGGTTCCTGAGACATCTGAGGGCTCTGGAGCTCCTTCCCTATCCTGTCAAGGCCCTTGTGGGCTCCTCAGATACTCTCTCCTTCCAACCTTGGGAATATTTGGCATTTCCCCAGCTGCTCTCCCTTGGCTCAGAGAGAGAATTCTGAATAACCTCCCATGGGAAATGAGGGAGGAAAGGAATAATGGGGGTTCTGATGGGTCTGAAATGTCTTGGAGCATCCTAAAAAAAAAAAAAAAGCCTGTCATTTCCAGCTTGTAACTTCTTTTAAAACTCTCCTGTCCCTGAGACTTTACTGTTGATTTAAAGTTCTTGTGACCTTTATTTTCTGCCTTTAGTTTCCTAAGCAATAAAACTGTAAGGAGCAAGATGGGATTTGGGGGCATTTTCCTTCCTCCCGCCTGAGCCACAGCTGTGTTTGAAGTCACAAGGTGAATGGAGCGAGATTTGAGCTGAGCAGAGGCTGTGGCAGTCCTGGAGCTGACTGATAGCAAAACAATCAGTCAGTTATTAGGAGACACAAATCACTCTCACAGATTAAGTGCTGAAAATAATAACCATGCAAAGCTTGGAGGGAGGCACGGCAGAGGCAAAGGTCATTAATTGACTGGGGAGATTTTTGGCTACAAGTTCCTAGGGAATTATCTCTTTTTATTTTTTTAAGCAAAGAAAAAAATATATCTGGTTCTCTTATCAGTGGCAGTGTGCAGTGATTGCTGGTGTTGCCTCTTCCTCAATGTTAATTCACTGTTCCATGGATCCCAGGTAATTACTCATCCTTGCAGTTTTTCTGTTATTTTATTGATGTGCTTGGTGTTTCTGTAATGCTCCTGCTCTATATCTAAACACGAAGCAAGATTAGAAATGCTCAGTAATTAAGAACTCCAGGAGATAAATGAAGCCTATTTCAGAGACCTGGAAAGTCTTCCAAGGTCCCCTCTTGATCATCCCCTTCTTATGATGCATTTCTTTGATTTCTGCCTCCTTTGTCCAAACAGAAATGATCCTTTTGAGCCTTGAATGGGGAACTCTGCTCCACACTCCATTTTCAGAGGAAAAGGGAAATATTCACCCAGCCCCACTGCACATCCAGGTTAGTGCTTGTGCCTGCCAGGGAGCAGCCCCAGAACTCAGGATGGAGACATTCAGGGAAAAGGAGTTGCATCAATGCCAAGAGCACCATTTGAGCTGGTTCAGACTCTTCGGAACTCTTCTGGTGCAGCCCTTT